>NC_067282.1:63136238-63441633 GCF_020740795.1 Apus apus | reverse complement strand
TGAATAGCAACTGAGGAAAAAACTAAACCCATTCCAGCTAGTCCCTATAGAGAGGCTATCAGCCTCTTAAGTTTCACTTAGTACCAGCCTACTTTTTACTCTGGCCTGAAAGATACTACTACTGTTAGCTGCCTATATGGAAATGAAGCTTTCTACAGACATGATTAAAATACAAATAACCAGATTTTTGTAATAATACCTAGAACCAAAAATGTACCATCTACCTTGTTATGTCAACCTTCGAGTATAGTCCTGTGAAGAAAATTATCATTATTGTGCACAACATGTAATTGGTTAAGCTTTGCTTCCCAAACTGAGAGCAATTATGAGAGAGAAGCTAAAAAAAATGCAAAAAAATGTACAACCCTTAGTCTCACCTAGGCCTCCGGGGCCAGCCAACAGAAATTCTTGTCTGCCTATCCTTTTCACAATTGGCCGTTTCTCATCACTGCAATAAGGAAACAGATCCTGGGAAACGCCGGTATTATAATTCAAAATAATATACTGTGTAGTAAGTGCAAGACATAAGTAATAGCCATCTACAGCCACAGCACAGGGTTGCTCTGGAGTAAACACTTCCTTCACAATCTGGACTCTGTCTTCAAACACCATGAACATCTGAATGGTCCGCCGCTTGACGGAGATAATGCAGACTTCGACACAGAAAGGATCCCCACTCACAGGGTTTTCATTTAATGCAAATGTCACAGCTCCTTTGATTCTAGCACCAGTGGGGACAGGTTCCAAGTTCATCATGTTAACTAGTGTTATTGTGTTGTCGCAAAGCACAAGAAGCCTGGTGAGGGCAGAGGCTGCTTTCAATTCACTCACAGGCTTCTTCAAGCCCAAGTATTTATGCAGTTGCTTGGTGGCAACAAAAGTTACTTTTCCAGCTGTTGAGATCTTTTCATCCAACAGAAAGTGATAGATGAAGCAGTCATTGGTTCCAATGTAGAGGTTCTTCCCACAACACTCAATGCATTCGATGTTGATGTAACTCTTGTCTCCCATTAACATCTCCCGCTCTACAGCAGAAACGAGCTTGAAAGCTTTAACACTCATTGTGTCTTCTGGGTGATCTGATTAAACAGAAAAAAAAACAACACTATTTATCAACACACAAATAATCAAATATCAAAGGTAGCAAGTTAATATTCACCAATACAAAAACTTTATTGTTGCATTCTTTATTGCCTGTACTCTATTTCCAACCTGATTATACAAGCCAAAATGAGCACATGAATAACCACAGAAATTAATCAAATTATATGCTTCCACTCCAAGCCTATTCTGAAGCAGACTCACAACAACACCCAGCTATTTTGAAGTGATGCATTCTCCACAAGTAACCAGCATATTACTAGCCCTCTCAGTTACCCTGGCACTACACATGGATCTTGCCAGCACTGAGTGATTTATAAACCTGTCATGTACAGGTTTATATCTCCTGCACATGAAAAGACACAAGCTTCGGGTCTCAGATTTCTAGAGAAGCCACAAGGCATTTAGTGCTACAAGTTAACATCTCACACTGCTTTACATTCAATTTAGGTCTATTATTATATAGTCTTTTAGCAAAATGTAATAGACATATTCCATTTTAATACATACTTTAGATTACTTTCCAGCAATCAGAAATATATCACTTTCATGCCACTTAAATAATAATTTATGCAAGGTATCATCCCACTCATAATAAAAAAAAATTGTTTGTGACCTTTTTTTAATATCTGCAGTGCTTGTTTTATTCAGCACTACTTACACATTCTCTGTATCAGACTATATGCACTGGTAACTATAAAGCACAGTCACACAGCAAATTTGGAAGCATGGCCCATAAAGGATTAATTAAGCTCAAGACGCAGTATCACAGAAATTGGAAGAGTTTCTGTTCCCTATCACAACTGTTCCAGAAGTCTCTCTTTAAGTGCCAAGCAGCACTTTAATATTAATTTTACAAACTATGAAATTATTATTAGTGTTTTAAAAAGGCTTTGTAATTTTACTGTACTCCAGACTTGTGTTATTTTTACAAGAAACCAGCATGCAGCTGTGCTTAACACTATAAAGAAGAGCAGATGACAAATTGCTGGCCTTGTTTAATCACCTTGTAATTTGTCATGACTGGTGTAAAATGACTGCTTAGCCAATTCAGGGGAACACTGAGCACCTTGAACAAATTTAAGAAATAAAATTTACAATTATTTCTAGCCTACACGTACAATGGAGATCTCAAATGAAATTTGAGAGCAACAGAAAGACCAACATCAACAAGAAACTCTTGTGAACAATCCTAAAATTAATCACAGTCAATATTACTTTCATTTCAAATCACTACACCTAAAAAAACCTGTTTCGCAAGAGAATACTGAAAAAAAAATAAAATCCAAAACTGAGCGAGAAAAAGGTACACAACTCACAAGTAATCACTAAATAAAATTAGAGCCAACTAAGAATACAGCCAGATGCAAATCATATTACAAAGACACAGTAATGACTTCCCCTCCAGAAATTAAAAGGATTTCAGTTTGGGCTTCCATGATACTTTCAAACTGTATCACTACCTGGGGTGTAGATTTCTGTTCTGACCTTCGATAATATAAAAAATAACCCAACAAATCCAAACCCAGGGAGTACTAGAGAAGTAGCCTAAGGTAAAATGATAATGCAAGTCTCTGGCAACACAGCCAAGTTATCAAAAGAAGCACAGCACGTTAACTTAAAGAGGACTGCCTAAAGGTTGACTGCCAAAAAAACCCCAAACATTTTTAACAGCCTATGCGTAGCCTGAAGTGATAAACTATCACCTGGAGAGATCTGGCAGTTTTCCTATCTGAAGCTGTCAACAATTTAACGATCCTATAGCCGAAGGTTAAAGTGTTAATGCACGCCACCGAAAAAACGTCAGAATTTTGCTCTTGACCAAGATGTATTAAAAACCTCAAAAAAACTTACTAAATGGAAGTGAACGAAGAATAAAAGTATAAAAGAAATCAACATAGATACACAATCCCTGAGTAGAAAGATGAAAAAAACCCATAGTACTACGCAAGTCCAATGGAAACAAATTAAAAAGCTCGTGCTAGAAAAAAAAGCTGTGAAAAAAAGCTTTTAGATGTCAGCACACATGATTTGCATCTATTTTAAGATTTATTTTCTTCTCATTTATGGGAGCTTAGGGGCCCGTGCACACTCCAAAAACAAAACAAAACAAAACAAAAGGGTCTGCGGGACACGCTGCTCCTTGGAAGGGCAAGAGGCCACCCCAGAGCTACAAAGGGAAGTCACTAGGCTGCTTTTCAGTTGTTCAGAACTCCGGAAAACAAGATAACGGGGATGTTTGCTGTCGAAAGACTAAGGAACAGGCAAGCCAGCTATCAGTCTGCCCCATTCTCTCCAGAGCACTAATTACCCCGCACGCACCCGCTTCCGGTAAGGAGGGGAAAGCAGCTCTCCCCGACCGCTGCGGGGCAACACCGCGCTCTGCACTCACGCTCTGCCGGCTGCTGCCCCGCAAACCAGCCCCCTGCCCGCCCCGCGCCCTCACCCCCACGCACTCCTTCACCCCGCGCAGCCAAAGCCCGCACGAACCTCCGGGCGGGACCCCACCGACCCGAGGGGCCGGCTCCGCTCCAGGGCCGAGGCCGCCGGCACCCCCAGGCGCGGCCCCGCCCCGCCCGCCCCGCCGGGCCGCGCCGCGCCCTCCGCTGCTCCCCCGTTCCCTCGCACGCCCACGGCAGGGCCGGCCGGCGCACGCCGCGGCCCGGCAGCGACCAGCCTCCAGGCCGCCACCCGCTGCGTCCCGCCTCCCCAGCCCCGGCAGGCGACGGAGCCTGTCCTCCCGTTCGCCAACCCCCCGTCTCCCCAGCACCTGCCAGCGCCAGGCGCCGCCACCGCCGCACCGGGAGCCGGGCCCGGCGCTCCGAGGCCTCGCGGTGCTGGGCCGGGCCGGGCGCCGCCTCAGGCCGCGCTGTCAGCGCCCAGGCCTCGCAGCGGCACCGCGGGTGCGCCGCTTCCGGTCTGGCGCAGGCCCCGCCCCGCGCCGGCGTCACGTGCTCCCGGCGGGGCGGGGCGAGGAGCCGCCTCCCCCGCGGCTCCTCCGGTCACGTGAGGGAGGGGACCCGGCCGCCCCGGCTCCAGCCTCGGCGGCGGGGGGGGGGGCGGAGCCTCGGAAGGGGGCGGGGCCTCGGCGGGCCCCGCCCATCGGGCGCGTGGGAAGGCGGAGCAGGGAGAGGAGGTTTTCCCCCGGGAAAGCGAGAGGCGGCGGGAGCCGCGGGGGGCTCGGGAGGGGGGAAGCGCGGGAGGACAAACCGCGTCGGCTGCCAGAGCAGAGCTCTGGGCTCAGCGCAGGAAGCAACATCCGCACAGGTTGTGACGCCGCTTCCTTGTGCGCTCGCGCCCTTCTTAAGCATCCGAGATCTGCACGTGTGTGGCAATTAAGCTGTGTAGCCTGATCTGCGTGACTTGTCCCGCGTGCGTGTATTTTCTGCCGCTTGTGTGTCCTGGTTTGAGCCAGGGAAGAACCAGTTTTCCTTCTACTGACCTTGGCTCTGCCTCCCATCCTCCAGGGGTAACTGTGAACATCGAGCACTATGGGTTCTGGAAGCAGACGCTGACTGGAAAACATGCTGCTAATTTCAGCAAGTGCTACTTGGAAGAGAATTTACCAAAACGTAAAATCTCTAGAAAGAAAATTGGTTCTACCCTGGCTCAAACCAAGACTCTGCATTACGTTTCCTGCTGCCTGCACCTCTTAACTTCGCAAAATGCATTAAGTGCTTCAAATTCTTAGAATCATAGAACAGTTTGATTAGGAAGGGACCTTAAAGATCATCTAGTTCCAACACCCCTGCATGGGCAGGGACACCTCCCACTAGATCAGGTTGCTCAGAGCCCCATCCAGCCTGGCCTTGAACACTTCCAGAGAGGGGGCATCAACAGCTTCCCTGGGCATCCTGTTCCAGTGTCTCACCACCCTCAATTTCCAGAATTTCTTCTTAATATATAATCTAAATCTCCCCTCTTTCGGTTTTAATACATCCCCCCTTGTCCTCTCACTACAAGCCCCTGTATAACGTCCCTCCCCAGCTTTCCTGTAGCCCCTTCAGGTACCAGAAGGCAGCTGTGAGGTCTCCCCAGAGCTTTCTCCTCTGCAGGCTGAACAGCCCCAGGTCTCTCAGACAGTCTCCGTTGGAGCGGTTGCTCCAGTTCTCTGATCATCTTCGTGGCCCTCCTCTGGACTCTCTACAGAAGCTAATAACAACATGGTTAACTAAGGTTATTATTTGTAATTCCCTTGTCTGCTTCTCAACATGAGCAGATTACCCGCTCAAATGAGCAGGTAGCAGGTTTATCTGTTACTGCAGATGAACTTAATCGCTTTCATGGGCAAAATTTTAGATCCTGTTTAATTTGGCTGCAAAGCTCCTGCGTGTAGCAGCAGCGACATTTTGTACTTTCTCATAGTATGTAACAGAGGTGTAACAAAACAGATGTGTTTGCTCTACTAAAACAGATGGGGGGATGATGCCACCTTATTTTCAATGCGAAGCTCCTTCTGAACCCATTGCCGAGCCCGCCAGCGGAGCTGCCCGAAGGAGTCTCTTACCATAAAACTCAGTTGCTGAGAGAAACCTCCAACACTTGTATTTAAGTTTCAGAAGGGAGACAGTCTTTATTACAGCACTGGATGCACAGGGGACCGTTCCTCCCAACATGCATGCCTCAAGTGACAACATGCAAGGATTGTACTGTCCTACTATGCATCAGATTTCCTGGAACTAATTATATTTGCATTCTCATTACACATGTGCTTTAAGCCTCTTAGGGTTTTTGGTGGGGGTCTTTGGTGGTTGCTCTTAAAGTGTCCTTTGGTTGAACCCTTTCCCAAGGCATGGGCAGTACTAGGTGGCTGGTATTGGTCATTGTGAGAAACGTTTGTGGCACCAGTGAACAGGCCCACACAGATCCTTCAGCAAAGCACAGTTTATTTACACTCTTGCAAGAATGGGTGACCTAAGCAAGTAGGCACACCCATAGGAAGGTGAATAACGTTTATATTCCCTATTCCCGATGCAAAGTTCCCTCCCCCGTTTCCCCACTGGCTGGGTAGTCCAGGGTTTACAGCTTATCCGATGCTTCTAATTATCCTATAAGCTTCCCGCACCTGTTTGCACATTCCATTCCAGCAGTTTACTATTTACCTTTTAAGGTATAATTCTGACCTTTCCTGCCCCCTTGGCTGTCTTCCCAATTACCAAAATGATCTACACCTACTGGTGTCATCCTGCCCCAGAGGAGCAAGATAGAAGCGGCTTTGTTCTGTCTTATCTCGGCCATAAATCCTGCCCCATGTTTGGATCCCCCAGATGGAGCCCAATTAAGTCCCTCAGGTTCTCGGATCGTAAACCACCCCAGGTGTCATTGGAATGTGCAGATATCTCACTTCTCTCTTAAACAAACTATTATATTCCTAACACTAGGGTATATATATATAAAAAACAACCCAACAATACGCTTCCAACACTAGGATGTGAGAACAACACGAAACCCAACACTATGCTTCTGCCGCTGGGATGCAAGAACACCACTACATTTCATTTCTAACAGTCATCATGACCAGTGGTAGGACAAGGGGCAATGGATGCAAACTGGAGCATAGGAGGTTCCATGTGAATATCAGGAAGAACTTCTTTACTGTGAGAGTGACAGAGCCCTGGGACAGGATGCCCAGAGAGGTTGTGGAGTCTCCTTTGCTGGAGACATTCAAAACCCGCCTGGACACGTTCCGGTGTGATGTGCTCTAGGTGACCCTGCTCTGGCAGGGGGGTTGGACTGGAGGATCTTTCGAGGTCCCTTCCAACCCCTAAGATTCTGTGATTCTGCCCTGCTGGTGCTGGTCCCAGCTAATTCTTAACTGCGAGGCCCCTCGTTCCTTGACCTCGTTCTCTCCCCGCATCCAGAAGGCCTGGAGACCCCCTCGGGTAACCGCCAACCCTCACGGCCATGAAGGCGGCGACGGAACGCTGCCTCCCGCCTCAGGCACCGGGCTATCACCTCGGGCACCGCGCCGAGCCGGGAGGTCGCAGCCCCCGCCCCGCCGCCCGGCTGCGGGCGCCACGAACCGCCCCCCTGCCCCAGGCCGTGACGCAGAAGCAGCGCTGCCCGCGGCGCGGCTGCTCCGGAGGCCGCTCCCCGGCCCCTCCGCGTCCCGCTGCCCGCGCCTCTCCCGCCCCGCCCCCGGCGGAGCCGCCGCCGCCCCGCGACGCGCACTCACCGACCGGCGTCGGGCGGGCGTGACGTCACTTCCCGCCCCGCGCGGCGCTGGGGGAGGGCGGAAGATGGCGGCGCGGGGCAGGGGCCGGGGCCGGGCGGGCGGAGGCGGGGGCCGGGAGGAGCAGGGGTCGGGGCGGCCGGAGTCGGAGCTGCTGCTGCTGCACCCGGAGCTGCTCTCGGAGGAATTCCTGCTGCTCACCCTGGAGCAGGTGCGACCGGCCGGGGCGGGGCGGGGCGGGGAGGCAGGGAGGGAGGGAGGGAGGCCCCTCCCGGGGCTGCGGCCCTGCCTTCTGTCGGGTGTCCCCCGGCTCTGCGTTGGGCCGCCCGGTTTGCTTTTCCGCTTTACTCCTGCCCCCATCGCTTTTACTAGAGGCTTGTCTCGGTCCTCGGGCCGTGTCCCGCCTTCGTACCGCCCTGCGCGGGAGAGCAGGCAGCATCCGGGGGAAAACAAACAAACAAACCAAACCCGAGCCCATACTCTGTATACAGAGTATCTCGGCCTTGGCTTAGAGGAGGCCCGTGGTGTGAGAGATGTCTCTTTGTTGGGAAGGGGGCTGTGTTTGAGCCCTGCCGCTGCTCGAGAGTTGTTTACCCGAATCAGGGTGTCTGTGAGACAGTGTTTGCATGCACTAAAATTATCCGCCGTGTTCATACCCACTGAATCAAGGCAATGCAATCCTACATAATCATTCGGGGTCGTGCTTAAGTATGCATAGGTGAAAAAAAACACTGAGTTTGCAAGTTAGTTGTAAACAGTTTTGGACCACATGAAGCTTCAGTTGATATGATTTGGAAAATTGCTGCCTGAAAATTCTAGCTGTATGGAGCAATGCTAATCAAAGTTTTAGGGTTTTGTATGAGCTCACTGAATTCTTGTTTGTGTAGCTTACATATAATAAAATTGATGGGTGTTAGGCCTGCATCAGAAGTCACAGTCAGTTGCTAAAACTGATGGTGGCAGGAACTTGACTCACTTTCAGTGCCTGCTAGTTTGTAGGAAGTTAGTGGGTTCTTTTTTGTCTCTTAATACATTTGGCAGGAGTTGCCAAGAAGTTTTGTTTCCATAACTCTGCACGTGATTAGAACGAAAGCTGGTGTTGTGTTACAACTGGTAGTTACTAGAAATCTCCTCAGCTTGTTCTTAGGGAACTGGGGAAGGAAGCACAGCTCTATGTCTGGAAGTTTGAACTGTGTTATGTTCTAGTTGCCTGTTTTTTAGAAGTGTGAAGAAAAGCTCTGTTATTGTAGTTGGACTTAGGGAAGTGTGCTTAAGAGTGCATAAAACCACCAGTCATCAGCAGTATGTCTATCATAACTTTTTCCTTTTTTTCACAGACTGTTGGGAAAAACTGCAAGGTTTTGGTTAGGGAGGGACTGCAGGGTTGACCTGTGTGGGCAAAGGTGATGAACTGCCCAGTACTGACTGCAGCTAGATCCAGCTATCTTACACTGGTGAAAACAGCCCATTACCACACCACAACTTGAAGCCCAGGAGCTCACAGCACCTGTGCTGAAACACCATTAAGAAGGAGTGGTAGCCACCAGGGCTGAGAGACACAAAAGGAGACTCAGGAAGAGGCACATGAGGTATGTGAAGAGATGCGCTTGCAGGTGGTAGAAACCGCTACGCACTAGCACATTTCCCATTGCCTCGTGGGAAGGAGGGACCGAGTGTAATCCACGCAGAAAACAAGGGAAGCTGACAGTAGGAAGACAGGCTGTCAGGCTGTCACTAGCACAGGGCAGTTCATGGTCTCTCCACACTGGTCACCACCGCAGCCCCCTCACTGCTGAAACCCTGGCATTTATGCCCAATACATGACCTTATAGGAATTCCACCATTAAGATTTTTGTACCCTGAATTTGTGGTAATATTACCAACTTTTTTTCTCTTCCTCACAGAAAAATATACTAGTTGAAAATGATGTAAAGATGGACAAAGATGGCCTCACTGATCTGTATATTCAACATGCCATTCCCCTGCCTCAACGTGATTTACCAAAAAGTAGATGGGGGAAGATGATGGAAAAGAAAAGACAGCAAAATGAGTTGAAAAGTGAGAATAAAAGGTAATTTAGCATTTATTTGGCTAGACTTGGAGAATTTAGGACCATGCATTTAGTTTAATCTTTGTTTACCTGATTAATTAACTAGGACTGCTTTTGAACATTGTTCTAGTTTAATTATAGTGTATATAGCACAGAGAATGGTGTGTCAGGTCTCCTGTGTTAGATTCTATGATTGCAGTAATAGGAAAAAGGAGAAGAGAATATTTTTTGTCATCCAAATGTTATTGATGTATCTAAGTTATAGTGCTTCTTTTCATAGAATTGCATAATGGTTTGAGTTGGAAGGGACCTTTAAAGGCCATCTACTCCAACCACCCCACCATGAGCAGGGACATCTTCACCTAGACCAGGTTGCTGAGTCCCATCCAACCTGGCCTTGAATGTTTCCAGGGATGAGGCTTCTACCACTTCTCTGGGCAAACTGTTCCAGGGTTTCACCTCCCTCATTGTAAAAATTTTCTTCCTTATATTTAGCCTAAATCTGCTCTATTTTGGTTTAAAATACTACCCCATGTCCTATTGTAACAGGCCCTGCTAAAAAGTCCATCATTATCTTTCTTGTCAGCCCACTTAAGTCCTGAAAGGCTCAATAAGGTCTCCCCGGAGCCTTCTCTTCTCCAGGCTGTACAGCCCCAATTCTCTCAGCCTGTCTTCATAGGAGAGGTACTCCAGCCCTCTGATCATCTTTGTGGCCCTCCTCTGGACTCACTGCAACAGTTCCTTGTCCTTCCTGTGCTGGGGTACCAAGAGCTGGACACAGTACTCCAGGTGGGGTCTCAGGAGCATGGAGTAGAGGGGGAGAATCACTTTCCTCAACCTGCTGCTTTTTTTGATGCAGCTCAGGGTACAGTTGGTTTTCTGGGCTGCGAGCACGAATCACCAGCTCGTGTTCAGTTTTCATGCACCAGTGCCCCCAAGTTCTCCCCAGGGCTGCTCTCAATCCCTCTGTCTCCCAGCATGTATTGATACCAGGTTATTGGTACATGTCAAGGTACTTTATAATGAAGAAAAAATATTCTTTTGTTTCACCATATATTTGCTAAATAATAACCGTGTTTTCAATGTTTAGGAAAAGTACCAAAAGCATGTTTAATTGTGCTTGTTTCCTGGACAGTATTAGTCTATTGTAGATTCAGAGGTGTATCCTGCAGTGGTTTTATGTGTCCAATTCACAACTGACATCTGCTTTCAGGAAGAAGCATTCTGTCTTGTTTTAAAAACCTTTCTGTTTGCATTTAATCACAAAGCAACATCTTTCTCAAAAGTTCATTTTACTGAATCTCTTCTCCTCCTGACCTTCCCTCTGCCCAAGACCTTGGTTTTGGTGCGTGATGTGTGTGGGCAGCATTTCAGTTTAGCTTTGACAGTAAATCCTACGGAAAGGTGGATGAAAATTCGCATTTTATTTTTGCGGTGTTACAGCTTGATGTTTTCATTAGTCTGTTTTATTTTTACTGAGGTTTCTAACTGCGAAAAACTAAAATTATGTCAAATGTAATTTATATTTTTTACATTTTAAGCAGTGGCTAGGACACTGGCTTGTCTGTTATATCAGTTGGGTTTTTTTCCGTGTGCATAAATGGTTATAGTACCTCCATTTGTTTACAACTTGAAACTTGAGGATGAAAGCATGAGGTTAGTGTCTGAATAACACAAAACTGTTGATGTGCTGAAGTAGGTGTAAAATAATTTTTTATTAAAGAAATACAGATAGGCTGGGTGTTTTTGAGAGAAGGAGGCAATGTTAATTTTTACATCGGAGATTGGCTTAATCCAGTTTGTATGTAGGGTAGAGGCTCTTAAATTCTTCTACTAAAATTCAGTAATAGCTAAACCTATGTAGTATTTGCTGGGAAAATAGTAAGTAAAAGGAGTTATGTTTAATCTACCAGTCTGCTTTGCTTTACTAGATGCTCTTAGCACTTAAAATCTAGTGTACTAGGCTTGGTCTTTTGTTGTGTTGTGAGACAGTTTTAAGATTTTCCAGCAGTTACTGGTTTTGCTTGTATTATGTCTTTCATACTTGATAAATTTGCTGGCAAAATACTGTCTAGAAAAATTAATCTTTTAGCGCTAGTATAACTAACTCCATAGAAATGGGAGAAATAGACTTTCAGCAAATAAAACTTGCACAGAGAAAAACTTCAGTTTTAGTATATTGATAAAACAAATCAGGGAAGTTCAGTTATCTTTTGCAGACAATCATACCAAACAAAAACAAATGGAGTCTATTCAACTTCAAACATTTCTATAAGTATTTCTATAAGTATTTGCGTTTGAGATGGTTAATAAGATAATAAGATAATATTGCCTGCTGTAGGAAAGGGGATGGTATGAATCTCAAAATTTGTATGTAGTTTCTGAAGTGCCTTCGAGTCTGAAGACTGCAAAATCTCAGCCTTCAGGAGCACTGTGGCCATGCATGCTCAGAGCTGTGGCCTTGGCAGGGCTCATAATTTCTCTTAGCCAACCAGAGAATGCTAATGTGCTGATAATACCAAGTTCATTGTAAAACATGGTACTTTTTAATGAGTTTCAGACATTCATAGAAGAGGTGATCACATGCCCTTTTTGGTAACAGGAAAATATTTAGGATAACCAGGGGGTGGGAGCTAGAACACACACTCCTCTCTCGTTTTTGCTTGTATTATGGTGCTATCTTAAGTACCAGGCTAAGCTGAGCAAGAGTAGGAGCATTTTATTCAAATTGTCCTCATAATCAAAGATTGCTTAGAAGCCATTCTGAATACATGAGTAATCACTTGAAACTGTTGAAACCCATACTCCTCATGTGGAGAAGCTTTTGCTTCCTCTTGTAAATCTTGTATTCTTTACCATGCACTACAAAGTAAACAGGATTAGAGCATGCCCCTTTGTCCAGCCCTGCCCAAAGCATGGCTAGAACATTTCTTTAGGATGTAGGAGATGCACATTGAAATCTAGGTTTCACAAATGAGTGTCCTGCAGGAGGAGACTGTATCCCAAATTGGTTCTTTTCAGCTGTTAGCTAGCATCAGTGTCCTCTCTCAGCAGGGTGCTGAGGCTAACATGAGTCCTGCCCTGAAGCTTTTAAGCAACCTGTACTTTATGTAAAGAAAGTGAATATCACACCCAGTGCTCTTCTGTGAGCCACGTATCTAAAAATTTGATGTGACTGTTCTTGATGGTACAATATCCATATTTCTTTTGAAACTTTCCCTAAGTGTTTCTCCGGAAATGTTATCTATACTATAGCATGTATTAATTTGTACCAGTGCTACACTTCTGAAGTTCAATTTTGGAACAGATAACAATCCTCCTAGAATTGCAGTTGTTTACTGACTCACCTGTTCTCAGCAAGCTGAATTAAGAAAAAAAAAAAAAAAATCATAGGAAAAGCAGACTTCTTCTGTTAAGGAAGGTGACTGAAAAAAGGTATAATTTTTTTTGTTTCACATAGCTTGTAAAATAGCTTTCCAAGAAGGCTGGTGGGGGATGCGTTCCAGAGAGGGGTGTTGAATAAATTCTTAGACAAAGCCAAAGTGAACAGAAAGTATCATGTTTTATTTTTGAAGTGTGTGTCAACTTTTTGGACTTTCAAAGTGAAACTATACTCCTTAATTTAATGGATGTGTTAAATGCTAGTGTTATTTCAGTAGTATTTAACTGAAACAGCATGCCTGGCTGAACACTCCTCATCTCAGAAGCTAATCTCATTTGGTAGAGGCTCTTCTAGAAACAGCGTCTGCTGTAGATACAAGACAAATAATTGTGACTGATCTCTTGAAAAACAGGTCCCAAAAGAATGGTATGTCTCTCTTTGTCTCTAGCAAATCCAGGAACCTGATGAACAGAAAAGAGGAGGATTATGTGATGTGTTGTTGTGAACAGATAGTAATGTAGAAGCAAATCTGAATAAGAGCTGAACATTCTCTTGCTCTAGGAGTTCTTAAAATGTGATTCCTCTAATTTTTTTTTTTAAAGAATCCCCCTGTCTTGACAGAAATCATGCAAGTGATTTGTAGTTTCTTGATATGTGAGATTCATTGGCAGCTACTAATCCTGTGTTGTTCCAGGTCAAATGAATGGAGGCTCTACTTGCAGCTTATTTTAAAGTCTGTTGAGATACCTAACATCAGTCTTGTCAAATTCATTAATTAAAAATTTATGAATATATTTCAATGTTGAAAACACCATAGTTCAATTTTTATTCCTCTGTTTAATATGAGATGATTAAACAGTAAGTGTGTACTGAAAATGAACATTTCTTGACAGGGATATTATGTAACTTATTGATGGTTTGTTTTTTTTATTTTGTAAATCTGTACTTTCCAAACACTTCTTATTCTTGAGTCATGCTTTTTTAAAACTCTAAATTCATGTTGAGTGAGCTATAATAACTTTGTGCTTTATTTTTTGGCAGTTAGGGTATTTTCTAATCCTACTGTCGTTAAAAGTCATGAAATCAGCTTAGGCTTCCTGTTCAAGGACAGCTCATTTCAAAAACTGTTTGCTTAATGTGTTCGTTCTTGGTCTAACAGTCTAATTTTAGACTATTTTAACATTATAATTTTGAGTAGGTGTGGCAACAGGGAAATTTAGAAGCATCAGAATATTGGATGCTGTTCTTGTAGGTAAGGTGGTGCATACTTTCTCAAGTATTCATATATTAAACTTTTGAAATATTTAACAGCTGTTACCTCTTTAGTTACTCTGGAATAGCTACAGTGGTATAAACATACAGTCTTTGAACGTACAATTGTAATTGTCTGTCTGGAAAGTTCTTCATGCAGCCCTCTTTGCTGGGGAGCACTGTTTGCCACACAACCCCCTGCATCTCCTGCCCCTCTTCCCCGTTAATATTTGGGAAGCAATTTCTATTTTTGGAGCAGCTAAGAGTTTAGATTAGTATTTTGGGATGTGTTTTTACTTTAGGCAAGATCAAATTCTTTTCACTACGTGTTTTTTGGATATGCTAATTTTGAATCATGTAGCTTGTGTTTCTGAGAATTTTACAATTTGTATTTTCAGCGTGACAACGGTAGAAGGTTTACGGAAGCGACCATTAATTGTATTTGATGGCAGTTCAACAAGTACAAGCATAAAGGTGAAGAAGACAGAGAATGGAGCTGCTGATCGCCTGAAACCTCCTCCAGCTGGAAGCACCACCAACACTGTTAGAAGATTATCAGCTCCTTCAAATACCTCAACATACATTTCAGCCTCCAGTTTATCAGAGGACTCTAAGCTGGAAATAAGGAATAGTGAGGCTAAGCAGAACAATATTTCAAAGACTAACAGCAGTGTGTTGGCTAATCTGAAGGTATATCCTTTGACTCCAGTAGCAGGAACTACTGTTGTGAAGTTGAAGAGGGCTGTTCCAAAAGAAGAATCTGATTTGCCGGTATGTATGTTCAGGGTCTTGGTTTGCAGGTTTGTTTGTTTGTTTAAACTGAAAATTGCAGGAGCCAAAAAGTAGAACCTTAAAAGAGTTTCCAGGATTATTTTGTTTTGGAATCATAGAATATTCTTGATTTAGAAAGAGGCAAAAGAAGGAATTAAGTGCTTTATACTTGGTCATGGGAAACTTCTGTGTGAAAGAGGCAGTTTTTTTGAATACATGCATGGAATTTCATAATGAGTAGGGAAGTTAATACTTAAGGTGGTGCTGGTAGCAGTCACATACAACACAAACCAAATAGTCCTACTGGTAGTTCAGAGAGGGAACAGTTATTATAGAACAACATGAACGGTCTGAAGGGGAGGAAAAGTCGTTTGTTTTCTGTAGTAGGGAATTAAAAATGGAATGATAACATTTGTAACAATCACACTTGAATGGTTGAGTAGGACAAGCTTTCATTTGTCAAAGTGAAGAGACGTTACAGGAACTGAAATGAGATGCTGAGAGTAGTAGAATATATCATTAGAGGAAGAATACCATCTGTTTTAAATCTCATGTAGGAATTGGCAAGCCAGGGAAAGTAACTGGATATGAAAATCTGAAGAATTGCTTAGATTGTAGGTGTGAATGAGAAGCCATAACAAAAACATACATTAGTTGAATTGAGAGACCAAAAGTTGAGTGGTCATTTTGAGCCATGGTAATCTTAATCAGGTACCTGAGCTTCCATAAGACAATGAAAAAGGCATGCTGAGATCTTTCAACAGAAGGGTGTTGTTCTCAATTAGAAGAGTGGTGACTGAACTGTTAACCATAAGGGTAAATAGTTACCTTCCGCAAGTTAGATTCAGCTGCAAACAAATTTTCTGTAGAGACGTATGCTATAGATGGAGTCAGGCTGAGGGTACTAAGCTGAAGTGATAAGAGAAGGATATATTAATTCAGAAGGGCATATGTTTGAAAGTGTAGGTAATGGTGCTGAATGTAGCTGCCAGTTGGGGAGAAAGAGAAAGCAGTGGCTAATTTTGACAAAGGTGTCTTTAAGTCTTTAAGGGCTGGTCAGAGAAGGAGCACTGGCCATCCTCCTCTTTAAAACATGCCTTGAAGTGTAGAGAAAAGTCTTATGTTGTATTCCTTCATGATACAAATTAAGGAATTTTCACGTTTCCATGGGAATACGGGATTATCTGCAAGAAATGTGTGCTTCAGAGGAATAAATAAAACTAAGTATCTGTTCTCAGTTGAACTGCAGGGGGAGCTTTAGGTGTTCAGTGTGCAATTACATTGATTAAAATTTTCCCAAGACACCAGACCTCACTTCTGTTTTCTCAGTATTGCCACACAAAATGCTTTCTATTAATCTCTTTTTTAAAAAATCCATTAATGAAAGAATGCAGGTAATATCCCTGCAGATTGATAGGTTCCATGAGACTTCTGTTAAAACATGAGGACCTATACATGTGGCTGTTCTGAAAGACAGCTTTGGCAGCTTTTACAAGAACCATGGCTGAGGTCTTGAATCAAATTTATGCTGGAGAGGTGTGTTTCTTACTATCGACAATTTATTTTAGTATTTAGAACTCTTCTAAGTATTGATCAGATCTGAACCAACGGAGCTTTTAGAATTTGGTTAGCATAGAATCATAGAATCATAGAATCCTAGGGGTTGGAAGGGACCTTGAAAGATCATCTAGTCCAACCCCCCCTGCCAGAGCAGGGTCACCTAGAGTACATCACATAGGAACGCATCCAGGTGGGTTTTGAATGTCTCCAGTGAAGGAGACTCCACAGCCTCTCTGGGCAGCCTGTTCCAGTGCTCTGTCAGTCTTACAGTAAAAAAATTTTTTCGGATATTCACCTTGAACCTCCTATGCTCCAATTTACACCCATTACCCCTTGTCCTATCACTGGTCATCACTGAGAAGAGCCTAACTCCATCTCCCTGACACTCACCCCTTACATATTTGTAAACATTGATGAGGTCACCCCTCAGCCTCCTCTTCTCCAAGCTAAAGAGACCCAGCTCCCTCAACCTTTCCTCATAAGGGAGATGTTCCACTCCCTTAATCATCTTAGTAGCTCTGCGCTGGACTTTTTCCAGCAGTTGCCTGTCCTTGAACTGAGGGGCCCAGAACTGGACACAATACTCCAGATGCGGCCTCACCAATGCAGAATAGAGGGGGAGGAGAACCTCTCTTGACCGACTAACCACACCCTTTCTTATGCACCCCAGGATGCCATTGGCCTTCTTGGCCACAAGGGCACATTGCTGGCTCATGGTCATCCTCCTGTCTACCAGGACCCCCAGGTCTCTTTCACCTACACTGCTCTCCAGCAGGTCAGCCCCCAACCTATACTGGGACATCGTGTTGTTCTTCCCCAAATGCAAAACTCTACACTTGCCCTTGTTGAATTTCATCATGTTTCTCCCCGCCCAACTCTCCAGCCTGTCTAAGTCTCTCTGAATGGCAGCACAGCCTTCTGGTGTGTCAGCCACTCCTCCCAGCTTAGTGTCATCAGCAAACTTGCTGAGGGTACATTCTATACCCTCATCCAGGTCGTTGATGAAGATGTTGAACAACACCGGTCCCAGTACCGACCCCTGAGGGACTCCACTAGTCACACACCTCCAACCAGATTCTGCCCCATTGACTACAACTCTCTGACTCCTTCCCATCAACCAGTTCCTAATCCTCCTCACTACCTGGTCACCAAACCCATACCTGATCAACTTATCTACAAGGATGCTGTGGGAGACGGTGTCAAATGCCTTACTGAAATCAAGATAAACCACATCTACCGCTCTACCATCATCTATACACCTCACATCTTCTTTACATTTAATTTAAATGTTTTGTAGGCACAATGTTGAACATTTTGAAGTGACATTGTGTAATTGATACTCAGAAGTGATGGTTTCCTACGCTTGACTTTCTATCTTAGCCACAGTTGATGTTGTTCAGATTAATACTGGTAAGTTCAGTCATGCCTTGGTTAATATCTGTCTGAAGCATTTGAAGTTAGGCAACTGTGTTGTATGGATGGGAGTTTACTGTCTGAAATTAAAGAATGTTGTATTGAATATTAAGTGATGTGTCCAGGAAGAATCAATGCACTTGGCAGATGGCTGTAGAGTGTAAAGCCTAGTGTAATTCTAGTATAATGCCAGTGATAACAATTTCAAGCAAGTGACTGTTCTTTGACTTTCAAGAAAAACTGAAGTACTTGTGCTGAATAGCACAGAGTACAGGAAAGCTTTTCATGAGGGCTTCTAGCGATAGGACAAGGGGTAATGGCTTTAAACTAGAAGAGGGTAGATTTAGGTTAGACACTAAGAAGAAATTCTTCACTATGAGGGGTGATAAGACACTGGAACAGGTTGCCCAGGGAAGTTGTGGATGCCCCCTCTCTGAAAGTGTTCAAGCCCAGGCTGGACACAACTTTCAGCAGCCTGGTCCAGTGGGAGGTGTCCCTGCCCATACAGAGGGGTTGGAGCTAGATGATCTTTAAGGTCCCTTCCAACCCAAACCATTCTATGTTTCTATGCATTATCCTTCTGATCTTTGGGTCCAATTCTCTTCTGACTTTCAGTGTTGCAATCCACAGGATTGCTGTAAATAAGCTAACATTTCAACTCTTAAGGAGAAGAGAGATCTCTAGGTTGTCTTCCCCAAACCAGTGTGTTACAGAATGTTCTTGAAAGCTCGTATACCTGTTCTTAGTTGTGTAAACTCTCAAAGCTCTAATTTCTCAGGTTGTTGGGTTCTTTTTGTTTGTTTGTTTCTGTTTAGATGGTGCAAGGTAATTCCTTCACCACTTCAACCTGCCATTGTTTTACTTTGGACCTACTTGATTTTTTTCTGGTTTCTTGGGGCAGGTCTTGCAGTTTTGGCAGTTGTTTCACTTTTTGTACAGGTCATTACAAAGGAAGACCTACTTTTCCTTCTCTTTTTCTAAGATTGTTACTGTTTGACAAAAGTTAATTAGTTTCCTAGTTGTATATTTATTTTTTCTTACATAATTACATTTTAGCAAGTATTATCAATAAGGTAATCTGAAATAACTTTATGTTTTGAAACTCCAGTATGTGCCTGTTTCTAAACTTTATAGTTGAAAGATATTTTTGCGTAACTAATTTTAGGATTACAAAAAAGCAAAAGGCATGTGTGATTTGGAGGTAGTTACAGTCATTTGCTTTATCTTTTCTAAAGCAGTTCTGTGATATTTAACTTTCTCCACAAGATGGCAATATAAAGCTGCTGTAGTAGCAAATAGCTGAGAATAGCGATAGTCAGTACTAGATTTAAACATGGCAGATTCATTTATAACTTCTATTGATGCAGTGTGTCTAAGAATACTTTTCTATTTTCTTGTATTCCAGAATGATCTAAAGCCTACGGAAGCAAAGAAGAAAATCCAGCATGTTACGTGGCCATGAAGTAGCTAATGGTGCTTGAAACGTAAATTTTACTTCCATATTTTCAAACAGATAAGTTATATTTAAACAGTTGAAGTACTATTCTTTTTAAACCTTACAGGGATTCATTCAGATTGCTGTGAAGTTTTAACAAGTTTAAAAGTTCCCTGTTGTAAAGCCAGAGTCATTATCACCAATCACCTTAAGAGTGTCTACTCTTGTGCACCAAGTAGTTCATTACTTCTTTAAAACGTGGTAATATTACAGTATACTAACCACCCACTTTTAGTTTTCAAGATTATTATAGTTCATCTCCTGCATGTCCCTACACTTCACACATACAAATATATATACACCTTTTGTTGTTTTGGTAAGACTCAATTTTGGTCCACTTCTAGTTGAATAGTTAAAATAGCTATTGCAATTCAGAGTTATCCCAAGAGCTTTCTTGGCTTCTAAAAGATAATTCGTTTAGATGAGAAGACTAACCATTCTACTGATAAGATGGTCTGAAACAATTGTTTTTTCCTTTTTGTTATACAGAACAAGAGTGTAGAATTTACAGTGCAAGTTAGGTTGGTAATAAGAGATGAACTATTTAACAGCATTACTTCAAATTGAAGTTTCTCTTATTGGCATATGAAATAAGAAACGCACAGATGGAAGTATATTATTAGATTGGTATGTGAATCTTTGAGAGGAAGTAGTGAATGGATTAGTGCCATGTCTCTTAAATACACAGGCAGATTTTACACATTCATACGTGTAAAATGTGCTGATGTAGCAGCTTGCTTGTTGTCCTGGATATAGTCATGATTAAAAAATATGGGGAAAACCTGTGGAATGGAGACCAGTGCTTTTTGAACTTCCTAACCATTGGAGAGGGCCACGGATAGTAAAATAAAGAAGTACCCTGAGAGCATTAACACTTGTAATTGCACTCTTAAAAAAACAAACAAACAACAACCTGCTTTCCCTTCTTTTGGTAATCTAAAATGGGGATGGGTTTTCTGTGAAACTTGGTGTTTCATCTGGATTATTGGTAGTGCTTTATAAGGCAGAAATCTAGTAAAGTTGATGGAAACATTTTTATTAAGACTCAGTGCCTCACGGTGAAGCCAATTTAGATACATTTTATATATGGATGGTAAATAATAACAACACTTCCAGACTTATTAAAACAAAACCAAAAAAGGTATCAACTTCTGAATCCATTTAGTTAACCCACTAAAAGAAGCTGTCAGTAGTGATTTGAAAGCTTGTTTACATTTTTAACATTGGTTAATACTGAAACCAAAACCTGTAGCTTAATTCATTTCTGACAGAAATTCTCCATTCACTGTTACGACATAAAAGGCACTTCTTGAATGCTGTAAAATGGTAAGGATGTGTGTTTTGAAATATTGTGTGCTGTTACCCTTTTACTAAACACTTGTGCAATTTTTGTACTTGAGTACAGCAAACTCTAACATAATGTACATTTTGTATGTAAAGAGTTGTCTTTTAAGTAGCCTTATCCTATTGAAATAAATTTAATTAAAAGCAAATAAAGTAGTGCTGACTTGTTTTGTGATGTAATTAAGCTTGTTCAATATATACTTTTGTATTTGTGTGGAGTTGAAGTGATTAGAACTTAAGAAAAAGCTCACAGGGTAGAAGGCTCAGTAGCTACTTTGGAGTTTTAGCTGCAGTTAGTATCACGTGAAGTGCTGGTCCTTGCACTAGTGTAATAGGCTGGTAGGAGTTGTGTTTTGTGGGAGGCTTCTTGGCAGTGGTTTGAAGTCTAGGCTGTATTTTGTTGTAGTTCTAGTTGCTAGGAGCACGTGTGTTGGTGTGTGTTAAGGAGTGATACGCAGAACCATTCTGCATGATGCTGCTATTGCATGGTAACAGTTTTGTTACAGGCTGGTAAGCTTTCCAGCCCCGTCATATTTCACCTACCTTTCCCCAAAGCTGGGACCATTTCGCCATCTGTTGTAGTGCTTGGGGGGCAAGGTGCAAGCTGTGCTGCTCTTACTGCTTTCCACTACCCCCTTAGCTAATAGTAATAATAATCTTTTTTCTCTCAGCAAACTATTGGAGCAGAGCTGCAGAGTGCTGGGGAATTGCCAGACACTAGAGGAGAAAGTGAGGTGCTCCTCCTTTGGGAAGTGTGGATATAAGATGGATTTTTATGGCTGTTCTTTGCTACAGACTTAATAATAAAATGATGTCACCAAAGGATAGAATTTAGTCAGTCAGATCAGATTAGTACAGTGGGCACTTAAAAAATGTCAGCCAGCCAAGTTCTTCAAATGGTATACAGTAAACCAGATCTGATCTGATCCATCTATTCAGCTTGTTGAATTAATGAGGACTGACCTGTGGGCATTTTATACTTGGTACAAAAAGAGACAAATTCAAGAGTGCTGGCAGGAACTAGGAGTAAACTTTCCCTACCTAATTACACACAGAGTAAGTATATTCCTGATTCTCCTTTCCACATCTGTTGGCAGTGTGATATATTACTTTCCTCCTTTTGCTGAACAAATGAATTACATCTGAAAGGTTTACCAGGATCGTACATTGCATAACATGGCTATTATTTCTTGAAGTTTGCTTTGGGAAGAGAGTTACCTTCCTTTGGATTTTTTTAATCTTAATTTTATTGTCCTGCCAGCATTCTATTGCTGACAGTTGCAGCCAACATGTAGCAGAAATGATGCTAGAGCAAAGGTTATTATGTATTGCAATACAGAACAAAATGAAAGTGTGCCCTAGTATAGAAGTTGAAACTTCTGACTTGCACAAAGATTAACTGTCTTTTGAGTTGTCTTGACCTCCTGGCTTGCTGAGAACAATAATATTTTGGTTTTGAGCTAAAAGCCTTTGAACACATTTTTATCAGCTGCAGTCGATTCAGCATTTTTATGCAGTTGTTCAGTTTTGCTGATAATTTTCCTACTGATTTCACTTAGTAAAAGATAGTGCTGTAGCAGCAGGGCCCATATGAGGATTGTCTAAATTCCACAGTTTCATATGACTGGGTGTAAAGGGGGTTGTGTTTGTATGGCTCTTGCATTGTGTTTCTTTAGACTGTGAAAGCATTTTATTTGTAAATATCTAACATGTAAATACAATTAAAGCACAATCACAATTTTGTTTTAAATGATTTTATTTTGAAAAATACGTGTAGTGTAATGTCGACTAACTGTAATACTGACACTGTCAATCAGAACTTGTATTTCACACAATGATCAGCTAGTCATGCAATAAAATATGTACCTGTTATGAAGCACTCCCACTTCAACTGTTTTATCATTATCTCTTTATGGAATAGCACAAATCCTCGTACATTGAAACACCCTCTATGCCTCCAGTCTTTCTACACACTTGACAGCACACACTAGTCACATAGCTCAAGAACCGAGGCGAGACCACAGCGTTACTGACATAGAATGGTGCTTGCTATTGATTTCAGTGGGCTGGAGGTTTTGCCCTGAATATCCCATCTATGAACGTATTGTGCATGGCCATTGGTGATCCCTGAACCACATCACTTGCTTGCAACTGGAATATTTAGTGGAAGGACAAAAAAAAACCAAACCCAAAATAATATGTCTATAACCCAAATGGTTTTACGTCTCAGGTTTTTGCATTAGTTTCAGTTAGCTGTAGTATCTTAAACACCAACACTGCTACTAGAGTTTTCAAAGTAGATTTCCCTTCAGATTTGGAGAGTTTGAAGAAAAAAGTTAAGTGATGTTAATAGTAGAGCGGAACACAGAGTGGCAAAGCTGCTTCCAAACATCCATGTATTTCATACTATATATTGCAAGCACAGCTTTCTTCCCCTCTCCCCACCTCTTATTTTGAGCTTCAGATATCCTTCCCACATTCAGGACAAAGGATATCATCCCTTTCTGTGAGGAAGCCACGACCCACTAATGAGAGAGAGCACTTCTTACAGTTAAAGCAATCGTTATGCCACTGCCGTTCTTCAAAGGAGATGTACTTGGTTCCTCCAAGTCCTGTTTGAAAACGAAAAGCATTCTGTTACAAGGAAAGAATAGCACTTCAGCCATCAAGTGATGGTGCTTCAGACTCCCCTCATGGATTCCTGCAGCGGTCTGACATACAGTAGGGGAACAACACCATTCTGGCAAACCTATTCGTTGCTGTGCTAATTTTGCCGTCCTTATTTTGTAGCAAGTAGTATTTTCATCCTCAGTTCTGTTGCTTTCAGCTAGGTTAGTAAATGAGACTTAATCGCTGATACTAACGTCAGAAATGAACTTTCAAGGGATAGCACTACAAAACACAGCAGAAGAAAAGGAAAGCATCTGCCCCTGAACAGAAGTCTGATAGTTTTTTACAGAATGTTTTATGGTGTCGGAGTAAGTTACTTTTGTAGAAATGCTTTTAGACCATTAAAAAAGTCTGACAGGTTGTCAAGACTTGGATTCATAGCTTTGAAGGAAGAGTGCCTCAAAAAAAGAAGCAGGTTAGCAAACTACAAAAAACCTTTCTCATAAAGGAGTTGTACAGAATCACAGAATATTAGGGGTTGGAAGGGGCCTCCGAAGAGTCCAACCCCTCTGCCAGAGCAGAAAAAAAACCCAAACCAAACAAAAAAAAAACCCAAAACCACCAAACAAACAACTAGGGCAGATCAGTCAGAAAGGCATCCAGACAGGTCTTGAAAGCCTCCAGAGAAGGAGACTCCACAAAGGGAAAAATATCTCTTAGTAGTAATTTTCTCTTGCTTAACCTCAGAAATTACAAGCAATTTGAATTATGATGCATTGGTATGACTACCTGGAAGTCAATGACAAAAAATAGTTTGGCATATCTGTTACCTGGTGAGGGGCTTTTGTTTTGTTTTTTTTTTTCCTTTAGTAGCAATATTTTGAAAAAAAAGTAGCATATGATAGAAAGGATTGCAATATTCAAAAGAGAAATGCCTCTTTCACTCAAACAGAAAATAGTACCTGAGGTGCTGCACACTGACTTTCGTAGGAGCTATGCAATCAAGCATTATTAGTGCGGGACAGGTGCAAGGGCAACGTAATCCCAAGAAAGAAAATGGTCCAGGTAAAATTTGGATTTGCATTCTTGGACTACATGGATCATGTATTTTTATGCAAAGTATTTTGTAGTAAAGGTCTAAGAAATTGTTTCCTTTTAGTACTTCTGTCCTGGAAAGAAGCATGTAAAAAACCTTTTGATTTTTCAGTTACTGTCCTGAAAAGTCAGGGAAGAAATGTGCTGTGCTGAAGCATGAGGTAGAAGTCAGTTAGACACTCTGCTGGCAGAGACACTGTTGATGCAGAGGTCAGTGATCCCTGTAATGAATGCAAGTTTAGTAATGTACAGAATATATCTCACTACATGTATAGCTCTGTTGTTACTGTGTGTCCACCATGTTCCATGACAATTAGGTGAAAAGGAGAAAACTTCATTTTAAGGACCTTCTCCATTTATTTTTGTTAGTCATCTGAAAGGCATCATAAGTATTTAATTTAATATGTCTTGAGTTGTATAATGTCTTGAGTCTCTCAAGTTAATAAAAATGAATTATTTAATAATTTTTATTCCTTGGAAAAAACAACAACAAACAAACAAACTAAAACCAAATGAAATTTAAAGGCCCCGGCCATGAGAGACCTACCACTGATTGGGTTTGTGCATCCAGCACACTTTTTGGCATAGAGGTTGCAGAAGCAGCTCAGGCAGTATGCGAACTCATCCCGGGAGGTAAAGCGTTGTCCAGACAACTGCTTCTTGCATCCAGTACAAACGAAGCACTCCTTATGCCATGGCTGCTCCCGGTAAGTAACGCCTCCTGTAGTGATGGCCTGTTTTGTGGGAAGTAAGACAGAAAGTGTTTTGTTGAGGGGGGCAGGTTTGCATCTGGATTTGGTAGAGAGGAAAGGTGATGGGTTTTTTCTGGGCGGGAGGATGGATAAAAGGCTTAGCAGCAGCAAAATCATTTTGGCTGGCGTTGGCCTTGAGAAAAGCAAGGGATTTAATATAATATCCTAATTTATATGAAGAAGTCCCATACTCAAAGTACTTTATTCTCCATATGTTGTATAATTTTAGACTCAGTTGTACTGCTTGTTTTTAAAGCAAGTCTTCGTGTGTTGCTTTTTGTATCTGTATGATAAGATTGGTCTGATCTCTGTTCTTTCACCTGTCCCATTCTTCATGGTGAAGGAACCATCTTATGTGTTTCAACTTTCCTGTTGTTTTCCTTGGCAAAGTGGTTTTATTTCAAATTTTAGCTGAAGTGCTTGCTTTCTGCTTCTCCGGACTTTGGGCTTTTGTAGCAAGTCATTGCCTACAAAAACAGCTCCCCTGATGTTAGACAAACTGAACATTTTTTGATCCTTCGAGTATTCCTAAGAAGGCTGTAAAATTTGATAGTTTAATTTTTCTTCCTTTCTTCCCTAAAGGGAGATTCCCTGGGAATCAGGCTTGTATGTGATCATGCTACCTAATATGCATATTCATCTGTGTCTTTGCCTCTTACCCAAGCATTTTTGAGCCTCTTCTCAAATGTGTCTAACATTTGCCACTAGACAGAGGTTTTAAGATCTGAAGCTTGTAGGAGCTTCAGAAAATTGGTAGATGGATAGGAGGCAATTCTTTTTTTGTTTCATTTTTGAACAAATTCTAAAATTTCTATCTGTGTGTAGAATTCAGAACATTCACAATTAAAAGGTCCTTAGCCTAGAAAGTTATACTCCTGAGCATATTGAGTTGAACACTGTTTATTTCAGGAATGGCATTTGCTGTGTGCACAGCTGGTCTCTCTGTCTTGAACTTCATTAGAATATTAAAATATGATCAGTGTTAGCTCATCTTCCTTCCAGTTGGAACGTTTGTATATGAGATATATACATCATGGGTTATGTGGGAAAGAGGTTATTCCAATTCAGTTTTGGTTTGTTGGTTTTTATTTTGTGCTTTGTTTTTTCTTTTGTCTTGTTTCAAAAACTTGTTTTCTGTATGCTTTCAATACAAGGGATCTTTTGACCTTGAGTAAGAGAATTCTCGCTGTAGTAAACGCTCTGCCTTGTGTAGGATGGGGACTAGAATTACATAGTCTCCTAAAATCAGTTGATTCCAAATCTTTTATCATACATAATAAAAAAGGTGTTTTCTACCTATTTGGACATAAAATTGGATGGACTTTAGTCCCTTAGGTTTTAGGTAAGTAAAGACCACTACCTTCTTGCACTGGACGCACTGCATAGCAAACTGCTTTTCGTAGCAGGGTACGCAAAAGTTTTGATTGTCCTTAGGGATGAAACTCTTCGTTCCAATAGGCTGTTGGCAGCGATAGCAGATAAAGCAGGTCTCATGCCAGCTGTTGCCCTTGTATTCCATCTTCCGAGTACCTGGAATGAGACCAGAGCATCAGCTGAACTACTTCTGGGTGGGCCAGATGCAATTCGTAGCTCTTGTTTGCCTGCCTGACAGCTGACTGTCAGTCTGTAAGCAGTGCAACTCTGAGCTGGAGGCTGTTTCATGTTCCCACCAGCTTTGTATGGCATGTTTTTGGAGAGCGAGTGGTTCTCCTACAAAGGAGAGAAATATTTACTGCTGGTAATGAAGGCTTAGGACACCTTTTTTGTGGTATTAGAGTTAATGATGATTTCTAATGCACAGGAAGATTCTGGACACCTGGGGAGACACCAATAAAACTGCTGTTAGTTCTGAGTGAAGGTAAATACATTCCTCATTGAAGTTTGACTTTTTTCATTTCATGTCCTTTTTTTGGACACCTGGAAGCTACCTGGTTAATTCCTGGCAAGCTTCTTGCCTCCCTTTCCCCATAAAGTATAGTCACTGTCTGAGAAAAAGGATTATATCTGCTCTGTGACCTTGTTCCTGTCCTCATTGCGGTCCACCATAAATTTGCAATGGTTTCCAGCTCTGAAACACCTATCCTGTTTTTCTGTCTCTTGAAACTACCAACCAGTAAGAAAGAAGCTTTCTCTCTGTCTTCAGTTTCAGTTAAACTAAAGGTGCAATGTGAAAGGAAGAGAAATCTTTAATCAATCCTTTGTTGAAAGGTGTGGTAGTTAGTAGCTAACTGTACTTCTCTAAAATGAAGTTTTAGGGTACAAATACTCTACTTTACAGATTCAGTCCACTGTATGACAGATGGATTCTGAGCCCTTTCTGGAAATTGGAAATATTGTATTATATGGAGAATTTTTTTTGCCCACCGTATAATTGCCTATGTACCAGTTTCAGTCAGAATATTTGATACTGTCCAAAAGGAAAAACAAACAAATGATGCTGCTACAGTTCTGCATTAGTTTTGAAGCCAGTAGCAACAAACATGGTGTCACGTGCTTGGCAGACAGACAAACTTATCACGTGTTGGCTAAGAATGAAGAACCATACTATCTCCTTTAATGACAACTCTCCCCACCCCAATTACTGCAGGATGAAGTTTTACCATTTTCCTCAAGTATTATTTTCACTTTGTTTACTAGTTGCATATTTTTCTTTTTTTTCCTTTTTTTGGTCATAGTGAATTCTGTGCAGAGGCATACTTCAGAGTTTTGGGGTTTTTTTTAATAATTGACTTGCACCAGTGTAGTGAGTGAGCAGTTAATTCCGCTTCTGCATGATTCTTGCATGCTTGCATATTTCTGATCCATTTTTTAAATGGACACCTTTTAAGAATTACTCCCTTTCTGTGCTGGTAACATTATATATCATACCAAAGAGCAACTAAATCAGTCCTTCAAGGAATGGTGTTTTGGAAAAAGGAGATGTGGATACTTCTTTTTTTAAATAGTCTAGGATTTTATTTTCACATTTTTAGCTGTTCTTTGAGATTTTTTTGTTACTGAAACTGAAGGGACAGGGAGCCCTGTTTGTTAGCTGCTGGACTGAAGTCAGTAGGAATTTAGTTTGCAGAAGGACTGAAAGATCAAGCTTGTAATTTCTTTAGTATTTAATGGGCTAGTCATTATAATGCTTTATTAAATCTAAATTGTACACTTAGTAGAGCAAAGCAAAGGGCAAGTGTAGCATTAACAGTCTCCATAAAGGGTATCCAACCGCTTGCTGGTTCTTTCAAAATGAATTATGTTGGTGATCACAGTGCTCTGGTGTGGCTCCTGTAATGACACAGTGTCCTGTGTAAGCAGAAAATACATTCTGGGTGTACTGCCCTCTGAATGTGGTGACATCATGGCTATCCTGACAAAGCAGCTAAAGACCAGTTGGTAGTTGTAAAGCTTCATAAAAGTGGTTTTCTTCTGTTTCAGGTTACAAGAGAAGAAGGGATTCTCTGGGTTGCTGAATCCAGTCTCCATTATTGCATATCAATCCATAGCTTGCATAGTAGTCAAAAAGAGATCCATTTGGTAAATAAGCTCAATGATCTTGGGGGCAAACATTAGGAGCAATCTTAAAAATATATACATATATGTCGTTTCAGCTTTAAAACTAACTCTGACTATTCCCAAACATGTCAGGCTTTAGTACTGTATTGCTAAAAGCAGATGCAGGTGGAATGATAGGAGATGCTTAAACTCAATCACGAATGGATCTGCTTTTAAATGTTATTTTTTCTATTTATATGTCATATTTCATCGTCAAGCCCTCATTTTTACACTTTAGCTGCACAACCTTGTAGTTTTCAGCTTTTTTCTAAGATGACCAATGTCAGAACCAGCTAAGGAAAAATTTTACTGCAAAAATAACTAGTAATCGTTATGGAGCATGTATGTGGATTCTTTTAATAATTTATTTCTGGACCAACATTCCTTCTACTGCAAGCTCTCAAATCATCACAGAATGCTGTAGTATTGACATGAGCAGATGAGGTTTTAGCAATCTATTACTGTAACCCTGTGTTTCATGTTGAAAAGGAAAATAGCTCCTGTTTCTTCACATCTTTGTGCTCAAAATCTCAGAGACACTTTGACCAATTTTTCACTTTTATGGGAGAAGTTAAATTTAGATTAATGACATCAAAAGCTAAATCATGGCTGGGATAAGCTGCAAATTTGCAAACTGCCTCTGAACTTCAAGCAGTGGAAGCCAAACAAGACAGAGTACAAAGTTGGGATTGAACAGAAAGATAGATTTGAAATGTCTGGCCGTCATTGTCCAGCCTTTTAATGAATACTGCTATAGAAAATTATAAACCTCATTAACAAAAATGCTAAATGAAATAAATACCAATTTTCAAAAGTAATCCACTTCATGAGGATAACAGTTCTATCATGATTCATCATGAAAATTATGTGTTCTGATCATGGAAATGACTCAGAATGCACTATCAACTGTATTATATGACATTCACCCTGACTTAGCAGAGATAATAATCTGTCTGTCATGTTTAGACTTGATATTTAGCCTAATCTTAGTCCAAAAAGTGAGCATCCTAACCTGGCATAATAGTCTTCTTGCACTCGTTACATTTTGAAGAGTATTCGTTGGAGTAGCAATCAGTACAAAGTAGATGTTCCTCTTTTGCAGCAAAAGGTTTGTCCACCAATGAATTCTTGCACTGGAAGCAGTGGAAGCAGGTTTCATGCCAGTGGCGGTCCTTGTAAGACAGATCCTGTAGAAATCCAAAACCACAGAGTAAGTGGAATGAATAGTTTGCACAACTAGAAGCTCAGAGAATGTAAACACATCTGAATCTGAACCACAGCCAGGAGCTGAGTCTAATTTGTACAGCTTAAGAAAACAAAATGTTCTGATGAAGGTGAACTTATTTTGCAGTGACAACTGAGAAGAGCTCAAGGCAACTATCGACCCTCTTCCAACTCAAGGTAATCTTAATTTTTTATATGTGGCGGAGGAACAACTAGTTTAATTTAGGTATTTCCTAATACCTAATGCCCCATTTTTGAGTCAGATTAAAACTTGTTAACCTTGTAGGTGCAATAGACTTCCCCCAGGTCATTTCATAACTGTTCATTGCCAAACAGAAACCCTTTTCCAATTACTTTCTGGTATTTATTCAATTCAACAGATGTAAATTCCACCAAGGGTGGAATTGTTCTGATCTCTGTTTCTTGGGGTTTTCTTCAACTAATTTTTACTGAGTCTAGTATTTTGGTTTATCCATGTTTCAAATGTAGATCAGACTGAAAAATGAGAGATCACACCATACCTTCAGCCAGTGATCCAGAACACTCTGGCCAAGGGATTAGCACAGGCACCTATGTATTTAAAATACTCTCCACAGTGGTACTTTTATTGTTTTTAAAAATGGCCTTTCTAAAGATCGTGACCTTAGAGGATGGAATGTGCCTTTTAAAATTTAAACTAAGATGGCGTAATCATGTCACAGTTGAACAGTGTCTTTGGACTCCAATCAAAATGGAGCTTAGAACATTACAAAAAAGGGTGTCTACCCCCAAAATATTTAGGCTTTGCTTTGAAGTGAGGTAGTATTTTCATGAACTGGGAGTATAAAAATTCAGCAGAAATACCAACTTGGGTTCTAGCTCAAGATCCGCTATGTATGAATTGCCAGCACTAAATGAATCTGGTTAATTGAAGGAAGATAATGAGCTGTAGAGCATCACATTTTTTAATTGTGTAAATGGAAGCATCACAAAGTATTTGAACATAATCTGACCTAAGGTGCTCTGTGTCAGTGCAGTCACAGGTAACTCCATGTGCAACGTTAGCCCAGAGCAAAGAAAAGATACTGTGGATTTAGGTTAACCTCAAGAAACCACACATGGTGTTTGCAGGGGCCTTGTTCTCATAAATAGCTACCAGGAAACACTGGAATACTTTTGCCTACCTCAGCTGATGTTGTGAAAGCTTTTTAAACTATAGCAACTTCTGTCAGAATTTGACCGTGCAATATAGACTTTTGATTTGCACATCTGTGGTGCTCATCAAAATGTCATAAATCTCTGTGAGTAACAATGAGTATCCAGTGTCTTTCATATGGGAGGTTGCACTCTGCATTAGAATATCTGAGCCTCCTACTCTATAGCTTTCAGACAGTTGTGTATTCAACTTATCTGTTCATTTCAGCTAACTCCTTTTGAAACAACCCACATTTCTGACTGTAAAATTTTTAAAAAAACAAACCACAAACAAAAACCTCCTTTGGAAGTCAATTTTTTTTCCCTTTAAATGAAGTTGAATATCCTAAATCTGATCTCAGAGGGGAATATTATTTTCAAGAGAAAAATACAACATACAGCCAACAGAGTTTTCCAAAATGTAAGATTTCCCTGCTAGAAAAGAAAGTGACACAGATCTGTTTTTCTTTCTCTTTTATCTTCCCCCTTGATGCTTCTCTTCTCTTTTTGCAAAATTCTGCAAGCTATTTTTTATCTTCAAAATCCGTAGGCTGTTGTCTGCTTTTGTTCTACCTTGTTTTATCAATGAAATTATACCCTGAAGAAGTTGTGTGCCTTTTAGAAGAGAAGTAATGAAGGCAAGGATTAGATGTATATGATGAAAGTTTTGATCCTGGAGTCAGTTATGCTGGCAGCTTGTATAGACAGTAGCTGGGTAGGTGAAAGTAGCAGATCTTTCATCATGGCAAAGCGATGAAGCGTAACTACAACCCAAAGTACTCAAGATATGGACTGACTCGGATAGTCTTGAGCTACCTTGGATGATTATAACAGATATATTATCATTGAATGTAGTGGGACTCGGAGGGCTTTGGCATGCCTGCAGAAGAATAGTAGACTGATGAAAAAGATAGTGTTTTCTCACTCTCTGAATCTGTCACATCCAGAGGAAGTCTAAGGTACTGATGAAAACATTGCTACATCATAATTTCTCTTCGGTCAGTATAATAAAGTCCCTGGAAATCAGGTCTACTTCAGTATGTTGCACATCTAACTGGAGCCTTTGGCTTGTACGTAAGCTGTGGCTGTATTCATCTGGAACAAATTCTACACTGGAGAAGCTGCACGTGCAAAACTGACTTCAGGCTTGTCTTAGGCTGGTCCTCAGTTAAGCTGAGGTCTCCTCTAGGCATGAGAGCTCTAGTTTACACTAGCTGATTGTAGCCCAAATAAATCTGTTCCAGCAGAAGGTACAAGTGATGTACAACTTTTCCTGTTTATTGCATGGATTCCTAGGGAGAGCTAATAAAGAAAATTACAATTGTGGACTCAGAACTGGAGTGAATCCATAAAATACTGATGAGCATAACTTCTCAGCTGCTTTATGCAGCCTAAGGGAAATGATTCCCTGGTGCTACATATTTGAACTGGATTTTTAAATGCAGCTTCCTATGTTGCCTAGAAGAAATCTGGAGGATGACCCCTTTTGCACTCAATCTGTGCATTTATCTTTGAAAACTGACAGCCACGTGGTCTTGTTAGATACAGCACACATAAACACAGATATGAGACTGAAGAATTACCATAGATTGAAATCTGAGGAGTGGAACAGTGTTTGCAAACACAGAGTTGCACGCACATAGATGCTCATGGACATGGTCTGTCCTGAAAAAGCGCTTTGCAGCTGAAGTGCAGAGAGCACCAGACCAGTTCCAGATGTGCTGCTAGTGAAAAGAGAAGGAGAGAAGGGCAATGCCTGTCTCTGCAGAGTTATGTTATACCCCGCAGCAGAATTTGCAGGAGAAATATTTAGCACTTCATTCAGTTACATTTTTTCTGAACATGGAAAATAATCCTTTCTCTGTCTGGTTTCTTTTGAAGCAAAAAAGTAAACAGATTTGCAAAACCTGAAACTACTCAAATTTGAATGGGTGCTTTGCTCAGCTTGTTTTCAGAATCAGTCTTGGCTGAAAGTTTCAGCTTGGTGTTCCTTGGGACAACCAAATGAATGGTGGATATCTCAAACAGATGTCAGAGTGGGCCAAATGGAGTTCTTTGTACACATTCAGATGGTAAACACTAAGGCTCTGGTGCAAACAAAACTTAATGCAGATCCTATTGCTGTCCAAAACTTTAGAGTTATGGGTTTGAATGGTTCAAATGGGTTGGAAACCTGCAGTTTTGAAAAGCCATTAAATGCTTTTTAAACAATTTTATTTTCACTTATTTTCATGTTTTCATCCCCAAATAAAACTTTCTCAAGGTAACTGTTTTCAACATCAGCAAAATCACGTTTTATAGTTCCATGATAGTTCTGTGTAGTTTTGCTCCAGCATGGTTTATTAAGCCTCTAAGATAGGACCGTTGGTGACTTCTTTTCTGTCTTGAACTAGGAGAGCCTCAGTACAGCAGTTACCAGGTTAAGCAAAGGCTCCTCATGTCCTGCAACTGCATTGTCTTCTACTCTGGCTTTATAAGTCTAAATAAACTTAAGCCATTCTGTATTATCTTTTCTCCTGAACTAGCCTTCAGCAGGGACCCAACAGGAAGTGGGAGATTAGAGAGATAATTACCAGAAGAGAAACTGTATGTTTGTTCATGAATGAAGGCTACATCAGACCTTTTTGCTTGCTGCAATGCTCATTTCAGAAGGTTGAGCAGAGAAAATACAGGTTAGGGATAGACTTGATAGAAAGCAGTTCCAACAAGAAGGATCTGGGAGTCCTGATAGACAGTAAATTATCCACGAGCCAGCAAAGTGCCCTTGTTGTCAAGAAGGCCAATGGAATCCTGGGGTGCATAAAAAAGAGTGTGGCCAGAAGGTTGAGAGAGGTCATTCTCCCCCTCTACTCTGCCCTGGTGAGGCCACATCTGGAATATTGCATCCAGTTCTGGGATCCCCAGTTCAAGAGAGACAGGGAGCTACTGGACAGAGTCCAGTGGAGGGCAACAAAGATGAGTGGGGGATTGGATCATCTCCCTAGTGAGGAAAGGCTGAGAGAGCTGGGACTCGTTAACCTGGAGAAGAGAATGCTGAGGGGAGACCTTATTAATGCCTGTGAGTATCTAAAGGGTGGGTACAAGGAGGATGGAGCCAGACTCTTTGCAGTAGTTTCCAGTGACAGGACAAGGAGCAATGGGCACAAGCTGGAACATAGGAAGTTCCATTTAGATATGAGGGAAATCTTCCTTACAGTGAGGGTGACAGAGCCCTGGAACAGGCTGCCCAGGGAGACTGTGGAGTCTCCTTCTCTGGAGATATTCAAGAGCTGCCTGGATGCAGCCCTGAGAAACGTGCTCTAGGGGATTCTGCTTTAGCAGGGGACTTGGACTGGATGATCTCTAGAGGTCCCATCCAACTCTGACGATTCCATGATTCAGTGACAACAAAATGCTATTCAGATTTTAGCCATGTACACCCTGTACCAAAACAAATGGTACTTCACTATCAAAAACATGATTAGACAAGATAAATGTAAGTGATACTTTGCTGAATTCAGCATGTTAGGGATATGAGAAGAAGTGAGGGTATCTGTCTCTCTGTCTCTGTTACCATTCCATTTCACAACAACTAGTCTGATGTTCAGTGGTGTACTGTAAAAGTGTTGTAACTCAGGACAAGGTTTAAACATTAAAAATCTGAAAAACAAGTAGTTTCTCCCTTTCCTGATCCACATTTCTAGAAGCTATATGTTTTTTTTAGTTTTAGTGTAAGGCTGACACCTAATTTTTGGCCTGAGCGTTGACACAGAAGCTTTATTTCACAATCCACTTTTAATTTCATTCTCACATTTTGCAGAGAGTTTTCATCACCTCCTGCCTGCCAAGGCCAACTTGTGGACTGCATTAAACACTGGATTACTGTAGGTATTTCCTGCATTTGTGATGGTTTCTGTGCCATAGGGCCTGCAAGGAAACTATGAAAAGAGCCAAAATCAACCGAAAGTCACACTTCAGCGGTTAAGCAAATGAGAACAGAATGGATAGCTTTCCAGAAACAAGCATGAAACTGTAGGCGTGGTGAGCATTTGCTGGGGACATAGGTAATGAAATGCCAATTCTTCTTAGAAAGACTAAATTTCTAGTAGGATGTGCTGGCATATGCATAATGTGTAACAACTGCGAGAGAAATGGCATCGTGTTTCTCTGCTGCCTGCCAGTGCCTCCTGCCACTCAGTATATGATGCTTTTTATCTGTCTGTAGAAGTTTCATAATTATCAGCTAGAATAGTTTACAGTTAACAAAATGGCCTAGGTCCAAAAGTGTCACTCAGACACATGTTGTCAGTCAGGATTTTTTAAATAAAACAAAACAAAACAAAACAAAAAACATTTAAAATAAAGAACAAATTAGTTATTACTCAGTTACCCATTAACCTGGGAAAACTTGAAAGATAGTTAAGAAAATTCTCTCATTATTTGGATTTCAAGAAAAAGTATATTCAGGATAGTTGCTTTATGGGGTCACTGTGCCATAGCTAAAACACAAGGTGAAAACCGGGCATCAGTTTGACCCTCTCAGAGCCCAGTGCTGTCAAAGTGGGAGTGTTACCAGAGTCTCTGCAGGCTTAAGTTCAGCTCAGGTGGGATGATGCTGTGCACTGGTGCTGATACATCACAGTAGAGTCAGGGACAGAGAGCTGGCTGTCTTCTTGTCAACACCAGTTTTACTTTGGTGTAATTTGGTTGGTTGGTTTTGTATGGCATTTTTCACCCAGACAAATAAGCATCTAAGAGGCTATCCAGGCTAGCTTTTGCTTTGCACTCTTAAAGAACTGGGTCCAAATCTTAATCCTAGCCTTTAGTCTCACATTTTGCAAGTCCTAAGAAACATCCATAGACTAACTATATAACCATCCTCAAGAGGGAAATTGTTTGCAGGTGAAAATAAGAACGTCTCAGCTGCAACTGGGTTCTCAGTTCAGCCCTTCTCTGTGTAGAGGAACAGTGGTGGCCAAGAAGGGACTTGCAAAGGAGGCTCTGAGGTGAGAGCTACATGGAGCTTTTCAGGTTCTAATGGGGTTGTGAGGATGGGTGCCCCTGCCAGATACAAAGGTTTGGATGTGACCCCTTCTGGTAATGCTGTTACTCCATTAGGTTATAGTTCCAAATTTTAAAGCTGTATAAAGGATCTGTCAGAACATAAAAATAAATATGGAGTCCGTTTTAATACATGGAGTAAACATACTGGTTTTCTTCTCAAACACAGTACATTTTACCTTTGCTCAGGTGAAACTGAAAATGCAGTGTGTAAAAAAAGAAACACATATAAATGTCTTGTGTATGTATATATGTGCATATTTCACCTATGTTTGTATACCTATGTATACATACAGTTTAAAGAGGAGCAGAAGCGTAGTTTTTTGTGGCTTTATGTTTCATGGCTGAATTATGCTCAGTCATATAGTGCACAAGCTTCAACTGAAACTTATGTTGTGGTTGAGGCACTTATAAGGGCTCTCTCAAAGGTATGTTCTAGCATCTATTACTGTAATTGAAAAACTACTGAAGTTTTTCTTTCAGTAGAAACATTAATAGGATCTCTTTTTGTACTTAACGACCTGTTCTCTTTCTGAAAACTTGTCGGAATTTCAGTTTGCAGCTTTTATCCATCAGAATTTGGTTAAAATTAGTCAACAGGTTCAAAAACTGCAGCATAAAGCACAGACGGACACAAACAGAAGTCACAGAAACAAAAAAGGACCTACTTTCTTGTCCCTACTACAATTTATTACTCTTAAAGTTGTGTTTTCCACATATAGTCTGTTTTTTAAAAATATTCTTATATTGCAGACAATTAGGGGCTTTTCTTCCATCTGCTATTAGAATGTGTCTTGCTTAAAAGTACAGGAAAGCAGTATATCGAATAACACCCTTACTCCCTAAATCCATAAAACTGGGTTGAAAAGTTCAGCCTGATTAATTCCTGAATACTTTGTCCGAGATTTGTTGAAGCTGGTCCAAGTTTTTAAATTCTTGAATATCAACACATGGAAATGTCTTCTCAAAGGATTAGAAAGAGACCTTAAAACAAAAGCACGTTCTGGAATGGGGCAGAAATATTTTGCTTTTTCAGGTCAGGCCAGCTGTATCTCTTCTCCAATCTGAATATTTATGAGCTGTAGGAAAGCTGACAGTTTTATACCCTCTCAGAGATTGTTGCTTGTTCCCTGTCACGATGGTGAAACATTCTCACCTTTTTATGGCTTCTCAAAGGGGCTTTCCTACTGATTTGCCAATAGGGTGGGATAGATCAATTTGGAAGGTATGAAACATTTGTTTTTCCCAATCTGAGTAAGCACATACTTTTGTACCTCTGAATTACTGATAGAGTGGTAGTATCAGTAAGAGGGACTAATTGGTGCTTCTGGAGTTACGGATCAGCAATGTAAGAAATCAAATATCATATCTCCTCATACCAGTGAAGAATCCTGAGCCGTGCCATGCAAATAGCTGTTCTAGTGAAAACTTGCTCCATCCGTGAAACACTTGACCAACTTTGAACAGGTCAGTTTTGTGCAAAAAGGATGTATCCTGGATGATGTCTGTTAGTAGCAGTCTTAACAGACGCTGCACTGGATGGCTCAAATATCACCTGTCTTCATTCAGTCAGAATAAAACTGGCATGAACACCAGCTGATTTGGTTAATTTAAAATAAATGTAGGTGGTCACACTTTATTTGTACCAGGTCGGTGTTTCCATGTGACCCAGTTAAAGCAAACAAGGCGTGTGCTCCGTCCTTTGCAACCTTTAGTTATATTCCACTGTCATCAAAAGGGTAATTATTCTGTGTTCTAACTGACTTACTACTTTGGTGAGTATTAGCCAGATTTTTGTGGTCTATGAATTGGCAGCTTTTCCTGAGCATTCCTTGTCTCTTGATGACAACTGAACTGTGATCACTGCAAAGCCAGCAATGGCTTAACTCCCTCTGACCCGAGGAAGGAAAAAAATCAGTTTCTGCCACCTGTCCAGATCCCAGCTGGCCCCTAGGACAGTTGGGCTCTCCTGATGAGTTAGAGATTCTTTCTAACATCAGATCATCCTATCCCTTGAAGAGAGGGGTGTTCTTCCATCTCTGTTAATATGCTTGGTAAATAAGAGTTAATCAAATGAAGTGGTGAAAGGCAGATGTACGGGTCTAGAAATCATGCTCTCTCACCAAAAGAAACCTCTAGGTAGCCACTAGGCTGGACTCATGGATCCCTCCAGGTGATAGCACCGTATCTTAGAGCTATGTATCCAGGCTACTCTGTCAAGATTTCTGTAACAAGACACAAATGTGGCATACCTTGCAGTCAGCACCAATAGGCTTTTTGCATTCCTCACAGGTATTGGAATAAAGGTTCTCGTAGCATTTCACACAGTAGGGGCTGTCCTCCTTCAGGATGTACTTCTTACCAAACAGGGACTCTTTGCAATAGTGGCAGTCGAAGCGTTCAGTCATGTTGGTGTCTGGAGTCCAGCTATCCTGTCATGAAGACAAAAACAGATACGTGTCAGTCTGACCTACACTTGACCAAATTCCCCAGGAAAGGTTTATCAATTCCAGTTTGTCACACTGTACCTCAATTTTAATTCAATTTTCAGTCAGATAAATGAACACAATTGGAAGAAACTCAACTATAAATTTTGCAGTGCTGGTTAATGACAATAACCCATCTGCTTGAGTCATCCATTGACATGTCTTTGATCAGACCTAGTGTTGGAGACAACAGAGAGGAGTAAATCCTGAGACTTGTTATTGGTATTCGATCAATAGTTTGAAAGCAAGCAGCTGTCTCTGAAGGGGACGGAGGGAGCCAAGTGCATTAAGAGTATGACCCAGCCAATCTTCAGAAGGAGAAAGATGTCCTCCCTAATCAAAATGAAGTTTTTCATTGCTGATAGACATCAGTCATGCACGGGCTATTGGGCACCACTGTTACATACCTCTGCTCCTTCCTTCTCTACACGTTACGTGAGTCTATGTCTGGCAATCCTTGCCCTGCAGTGAGACACCAGCCCTCTACCTCTGCTCATCTGTGAGAATATGGGCATTGTTAACAGCAGGAGATGTGGGGTCAGTGACAGCATTTCTGATTCTTCTCTGATGAGGTTGAATGAGTTATCCAACAGCTGTAGCATATGGGGACAAAAATAGAAGCTAGCTAACCTGGCTCAGGTAAATGTCAAACAATGATTACAGTTGGGGAGAAGCAAGTAGAAGGAACTGCAAATGATGCATCATCTTGTCTGAATTAGGACAAAAGCTGTTGTCTCCTCAGTTCTTGTTACATCTTTCTGGATGCATGTACAAGCAACGATGACACAAATACATTTCATTGCTTTAATGAATGTTCATTATTGCCTGCGACAACTTAATTTCGGTGTCATTGGAGTCATCAGCTTCTTTTGTAACCTGAGACTTGCAGTGTGTGTTGCACCTGAAATTGGAGGTTACAGCTGCAGCAGGGCATAGCTGCCCACTTAGGAAAGGGAAATTCCCAGGCAGAAAGCACATTCCACCTGGGCTGCTCAATCTTCATTACCTGCCAGGCATGATCTTCTCATGAAGCCACATTTGATCTATAAAGCCTTAAATGTTTTGGGTACTAAAGGCTTAAGTAGCTACCCCTGTCTTTCACACTTAAGTGACATTTACAACAGTTGCAGTCCTTTTGCCAACTTCAGCTCTCAGTTTTAAACAAAAAGTTGTTACTTGCTTAGTGTTCTTGGCACAGGTTACTTGATTCTGGAGTTCGTCCTTTCCTTCTGGCAGTGGGAGTCACCCTTAGGGCATTCTGAAATCCTGAGCCCTCCTGAAGGATTTCAGCTTTTGTTACCTTTTATTCCCCATAGCTGGTGTTTGATGAATGTTTTAGGACAGCCTGAAAGGGAGAAGTTTGTTTTGGTGGGTAGAAAGCTTTTTGGTTTTTTAATGCTCTGCAAACCAGCAGTGTGTTGACTAGCACAGACTAAGGTGTGAGTGCTTTTATTTGGGTGTGAAAATAGGTTAAGAGATAGCTCAGCTGCTGGAAGGGTTTTTGAACTCCAAATAACTACTACAGATGAAGGAGAGGCAAGCCACCAAACCCAAAACTAGCTTGGCAGAAAAATCCTGACACCTGGTCATCTGTACTATGGACAATCCAGAAGGAGTAGCGCTCCAGATGTTTTGACCCTACAGATTTTCTATGAACAAATTAACTCTCTTATCCCCAAGGGGATCTTGAAGTATGTTGGATGTTCTTGGTCCTTAAGGAGCAGTGAGGATCATAGGAGTTGAAAACAAAGAGATGGAAAGTAAGAGGGCTTATGCTGGAGAGAGACATGCAATGACTACCCAGCGCTGCCCTGTAGCACGTCTCCAGCAGTGGCTAGCAAGGAAGTGTAAGGGAGGAGAACAGGGCTGGTACTGTGTGACCTTTCCTTAATAACTACTTCCAGCAAATTAGTCTCCCCTTGAAGCAACGTGCAGACTTTACCACAACATTTAAGAGGTGGATTTATTTTCCCCTCCATTTTGAGCTTGTTTATACCCCCAGCCTACATAATATTTTTGTACTTTCCATGAAAGAACTAGAGAGGGTTTAACTTCCTTCAAGGATTAATTTCAGCAAATTAATGGAGCCAGACCAGTATAAACTGGTGTGTGGATGTATGACTGAGTTGGAGAGGGTTGATAGCTTTGTCCAAATAGTCTGTGTTTAGGACAGAAATCCATACTATTTACCAGACTTTATTAGATTTTTTTATTCCAAATGATAGGATTTGATTGCACAGTTAATTTACATTATTACTAAGTTGAAGTGTGAGCAGGAACCACTTATGGACTTGCATTTTTCACCTTCCTTCAGAATTAGTTCTTTCTAGCCCTCAATTAGATGTGTAATACTGAAGAGGGGAAAACTCCTCTGCAGCTGAGATACGCAAAAGAAAAAAAACATAGAGTGTGATTCCTTTACAGATTTAGACCGTTTCTGTCCTTCATCTAAAGCTGCTAAAAGTAAAATATAGAAGTGGTTTGTGACTGGAAGAAGGACTGTTCCCTTAGAGGTGGATGTTCTGTCTCTCAGTCACAAGAGGTTTCTACTTAAGTGCCATTTATTTTCTGGGTGCTTTTCACAGGAGCAAAAGCAAAAATTATTTAACTGATTTATTTAATAATGTCTTTGTGTGAGTATTTAATTATTTAATTGTTAGGTTAATTATTTCATTGTCACTGCCACTGTTTTAGAAAGTATCTGGGTATTTTCTTCCCTATCTTTAAAGGGATCTAGTTTCATTTAATTGTGTTCTAGGATTGTCATAGTGGATCGTTCTCCTCACCCTGAGGAGGCCAAGACAGACCTGATTTCTGTGTGCCAAACAGAGGTGAACTCTGCTCTGTGAAGACACTGCAGGGGCAGTTCTGGATGAGGTACAAGGCACAACTTCAGAAATCTGAGAAATTAAAATATAAGAAAGGCAAGTTTCCAAGATCTGTGGTTTGATTTTAGTTGCGTAAATCTCATTGGATCTGACACTAATTTCAGATCCAATATCTTTTAAAGTTAGGAATTCAGATTCATGTGGTTTCGTTCAGAAAGCTAGAATTCAGTGTGAAGCATCCCAAATTCCAGACTTTATAGATTTGGGCCTTGGACTGTATCTCACAATCTCCTATGTGATATTTTGAAGATATTTAACTTTTTTTTTCTTCTCTAGCGAGAAGAAATTAAATGTAATCATGGGACCTATCTACTGAAGAATTAGCAGGCAAGTCAAACAAATAATTTCATTGTTGTCTTACAAACAAGAAATGCAAGATCACACTGAACAATGTTTTTGCCTGTCACTTGATGCACATGATCCTTTACAGGGCCAGTTCTTTGGTTCCTGTCATATACAAAAATTGTGCTCAGCTTAGGGTAGATTTTCTGCACTGCTTTGGGCTTTAAGAACAAAACAAGAGACTTTCACAGTTGTGGACAGACACAAATTGCAATTCAACCTCTTGCCATTGATCTATTCCTTCCTCTTGTTTTGATACTTATTGACTGTAAAGCTTTGTCTGAAGCTCATCTGTATTAGACTTCTTTGTGGTACAACAAGGCATTTAGATTTTATCGCAGTAGTCATTTTATACTTAGGGTTTTTCAGATTACTTTCAACATTATCATGAAAGAGAAATGGATTTTTCTGCTATACAGTCTCCCTCCTACAACATTAGGCAGAACAAGTACATCTCCAAAAGGAAAAGAGCTCTCTGTATGCCCAGAAGACAAGTTACAGCTTGTGCCATATATTAGCACTACCCACATTGTGTCTTCCAGGAAGCAAGAATTGGCATGAAAATTACCAAGTAGTTAGTAGAATGGCTTAAAAAGGGCTTCTTTCCTCTTCTTTCCCTGTTTGCTCAGTCTCATTTTACTAGCAGTAATTGTTAGTGATCATATTGCCTCATAAAAATTAGGGCTCACAATGTCAGTAAGAAACCATTTAATGTTCCCTCATCCCATGACACTATTGACTGCTGGAAAAGAGAACTGGCTACCCCAGGCCTTGCCTGCTTTTTCAACCACATCTGCAAGCCTAGTAAGAGATGTTCTGTGCACTTCTTATTTAAACTTCTGTTTGGGGGTGTTGAATACTGAGAGATGCAGACACACACAAATGGGAGAGAGACAGAAGCCAAGGGAAACTGTCTAAAAGATGTAGGAGTTGTTTAGCTTACCCAGTGCAGTGAAACTCTGATCATTTGCTTGTAACAGTATGTAGAGACACAGCATTAAGCTGCTCCAGATGCCAAAGGGGGTCTGACCATTGACCTCAGTTATGTCAACAGGGCTGGGGCCCTACCTGTGTCCCTAGAGCTGGATGTTCCGTTAGCTGCCTGCGCAGGAAATAAAAGGTCTTCAGAGGCACCCATCTTCATTCAAGATATACACACATTTCTTTCACCTGCCCTTTTTTTTTTCTTTTTCTTTTCCAGATAAACTGTTCACATGGAGAATTTTTTATCTGTTTATTTTCCTTCCTCTGAGAAAGGAAGATTTGTGTCTGGCAACTCCAGTGACATAAGCCATGCAGGTCTAGAGCATTTGGAAACAATTTATATTAATGTTCCAAAGGTTAAAATGCAAAGATTTATTATATTCTTTGCAACTGTGAACTAGCAGTTTGAAGTATGCTGGTCTTTCTGGCAAGAGGTGATTATTTTTCTGTAACTTAGCAGCTATTGCCACATTCATTATCTATCATCTTGTTGCAGCAACTGCAAGCTGCTCGTCTAAGAGATGATCATTCTTCCAAACCAGGCCATAATGTCATGGAAGGGGAGAGGAGGGAAAGCTGTTTTGTTTTTTTTGTTTGTGGGGTTTTGTTTTGTTTTTGGTTTTTTTTTAAGGAAAAGAAGAAACAGCTGTTTGTCAGCAGCAGTGACTAGAAGAAAAAAGAAGTAACACAGTCAGAGTCCACCTGGACTTCAGAAGTTAGCTAGAGTAGATGCACACCATGAACACCCAAAGCATACATTCTGTGTGTTTAGATTTACTGAACACATTAAGGGGCAGTAGTCCTCTTTCTTTGTCTGGGCTTTTCCTCCTGGGATAAGTTCCTGCAGATACCACGATGAGAGAGCAGAGGGAGAGCAAAGGGAACCTGGGTGTTTGGAGGTCTGGCTGGCCATAGGGCAGGGTTGCTTGGCTCCCTGATCCTACAGCAGTGGGTTTCTGGCCATGGGGAGCCAAGCCAGCTGATATAGAATAGCCAAGCTTCTCTCCTTGGGCCACAGAAGGACATTTGCTTCCTTACACTAAAGATGGCCAATGCAAAAGCTGACCAGGTGCTGAGAGACAATGATGCATAGTTCATCCTGCAGGATGAGCTATGTTTTGCTTACTGAAGGAAAAAAAAAATCAATCAAAGGAAAAGTGGCTTCATCCTGGCTCAAACCAGGACATTTGTCTATGGTAAAACATTCTGATGTCTCCTTTTAAGTACTTTAGAGCAATCTTCTGAGGAGACTGATGGCATTAACATGTGTAGATAACCAAAGCATACCTGGTTCCTGTCTGGGTTGCACAGTCAGCCTATCATGAACTGGAAAATGGATAGTCTGCTATCTAAGATTGTTTTCCTTAACATAATAGGAGTAACAAAAAACCCCACAGAAAATGTTTCTTGTGTGGTAGAGTTCCTCATACGCCTGGCTAAATTAATTCCAGTTACAGAAATGAAAAAGGAACGCTCCAGTTGTGGTTTCTGTGTGGTTTGTTGTGTTTGGCAGCCAATAAGGATCAACTCCAGCTTTGAGCCACCCCAGCAGTGATAGAATAAGCACCAGTGGCAGTAACTACAGAGGCCACAAAAGAACTGAGCACTGACACTTTGGAAGTGTACCCCACACAATTTACACTATGATTATCTGAGGTTGATATTGAAATGACTGGAGGATGTATGGTCTTACCAACATTCCTGCATATATTTTCATTACAAAAGGAGCCTATTGAAATAACACGGAGACTTTTAGATCTACCATAGCAAGGAAGAGCACAGTTCAAGCGGAAAGGCTTGCTCTTATTTTGTATTTTAAAGGCTTTTGAAACTGCTGTCTTCCTTCTTTTTCTTGCAGAATAAGCAAAGGCTTACTCAAAAAGAAAGATCAAATACTGGATACTACTAAAGAATAGAAATTCATATTTCTAATACAAGCATTTGACAACAGAAAATGATCGAGGAGAAAAATGAGATTAGTAAAACAGATTGTCAACACTGGCCCTACCATACAGAAATAATGTATAAGCTAAATGACTGCAGACACTAAGTTGCAATGGAGGTTAGTTTTTCCAGAAAAGTGTTGCTCTCTCTTACTGACAGGAACACTGCTAATCCCAGAGAAATTAAACCATAAGATAAAAATATCCAGAAAATGCCACATGCTACCACGCAGTGACATTTCTGAATTCTCCCGTATTTTTGAAATCCTGTATAATACTATCCAGGTCACAAAACCAGAACAGTTACCCAAATATTCTACATTTCTTTCTTTCTAGAAAGGATGGAAACAAACCTGGGAGGACCCTGTTGAGGAAGAATGCTTTGTCCTTTGTCCTGGCCTCTAACAGCACAGCTCTGGGTCTCTCTGTCTGGTTCTGTTTACAGAGGCAAGACCACAAAGCCCCTTTCTGTCTAGTACAATTGGCATGCCTGGTGATTTGGAGGATCAGTTAACATACATCTTTCAGCTGCTGTATAAAACTACTCTAGCAGTAAATGCCTCAGGGCTGTGGGACATCCCTACTCCTCTGCTCAGCTGCTGTGCCCTTGGCTTTTCAAAACATGGCAAAGGAGGCTACATACACTTTAGAAGTACCCATTCAGCTGGGCACATCTTAGCAAAATAGCTTGATTATATCTGGGTGAAACCAGTTTGGACCAATCTTTTTCTGGGGCTTGGGGCTGAAGACTGGACACAGAAAGCAAAGGGATCAGCTATTAATGTTGAGTCAGAGTACCTATGGTGCATCAGAGATGCAGGAGCAAGCACAAAAAGACATGGAAATCCTGGGGACATGGATAGAGGCAATCTTTTTGTGGGCAAGATCCTTTCTAACTAAAGAAGGAAGATGTTGGGTCAATCATGGAGAGATGCATGACATTGTATGGAAGAGGAGGAATTAACCAGAGGTGGGGTCCTGGTCTCTGAAGATACTTTTGGTCTAAATTGCAAGAGTACTTGAGAGCAATGACAAAATAAAGCTAGGTAAATGCTTACAGGTATTTTAGGGTTTTACGCAACTTGCTACTTTTATTAACAAGATGAAATAAAGAGTGGTGGGTTTTGAGTCCTTGTGCTTGCCAAGGATCTAGAACTACCACCAAAAGTGCAGCCTTAGGGCTTGCCCTGCTGTGATTGATACATTTGCAACCTTAATATTGAAAATTTGCTGTGAAAGGGAGAGGTGAATATTCTTATATCATTGTTACACTCACCTACATTCTTCTTATAGTGTATTGCTATAAGTACAGTAGCTGTTTAGCATCCTAGTTAACATTATCCCATCTCATATAGAAGGGTATGTGAAAAGAAACAAAATGAGGACTGTAACTTTTTCACCTGAGTGTTGTGGTGTTTGGCCTTAAAAGAAGCCTCTAGTGGTTTTTAATCAAACTCTCTCTATATATAGCTAATTAGTATTGTTGCAATGTTAATGCTTCAGCTACTGTCAGTGTATCCAAGACTTATTTCCATGAAACTTGTCGTTACCCTGCCATTTCACACTGTCACTTGGGGTGAATCTGCATCACAAATAACTGTGCATATGTAAATGAAACATTAAAATTGCACAATTAAAATTAATCAGTATAAAAATGCAAATTATGAAATCCCCAATCTCTGAAGTGGTACCCAACTGACGGTACAACACTACACCATCCGAAGTTTCTCTGAAGGTGCTCAGGACCGATATATCTGTCAAAGAAACATGAATGAGTCTCAGACACACTTGCAACTAGTCTGTGGGGACCTTGAGGGAGTGGCAGCAAGCAGCAACTGGCATTACTTCAGTTTTCAGCCTGATTTTCATGAAGAAGCCATTTCCTCTGGCTGATGGTGTATACACTTATCCAGCCCTCCCTTAATTCTGAAAGAGGCAAGGCAAGCAGGTGAGGACAGTAGTGGGTAAGACCTGGCTCTCTATCTCAGGGATCAATGCCCTGGAGAACTGAGACAGGAGCCATACCTGTGAATATGTCTTTTCAGCTCTCCTCCTGCCTCTCTTTTGGGATGAAAGCTTGAATTCACAGTGTAATGCAGCAGAAACTCTTGCCAACCCTTACAATTGCAGGAGCTGTACTTTGCCAACAACTTTTTTTGGTTTTTTGGCTCCTGATGTTTAAAGCATGATGGGATCCTGGAAGACTGCATTGTGTGTGATGGAAGGAATTGTCTACATTTTTTTCTAATGCAAAGTGTATCAACTGGGAGTGCTGGTGTCTCTTAATATGGGTAAGAAAGATGTGATTTCAGAAACTGTATAGTTGTAGGTAGGAAAGATGGCTTTATCTGTATCTCTGTATTTTAGTTGGGAATCACCTTCAGTTCTGGGCCCCTCAGTTCAAGAAGGACAGGGAACTGCTTGAAAGAGTCCAGCACGGAGCCACAAAGATGATTAAGGGAGTGCAACATCTCCATTATGAGGAAAGGCTGAGGGAGTTGGGTCTCTTTAGTTTGGAGAAAAGGAGACTGAGGGGTGACCTCATCAATGTTTACAAATACGTAAAGGGTGAGTGTCAAGAAGATGGAGTTAAGCTTTTTTCAGTGATGACCAGTGATAGGACAAGGAGTAATGGATACAAATTGGAGCATAGGAGGTTTAAGGTGAATATCAGAAAAAATTTTTTTACTGTGAGAGTGACAGAGCACTGGAACAGGCTGCCCAGGGAGGTTGTGGAGTCTTCTTCACTGGAGACATTCAAAACCCGCCTGGACGCCTTCCTGTGTGATGTACTCTAGGTGACCCTGCTCTGGCAGGGGGGTTGGACTAGATGATCTTTCGAGGTCCCTTCCAACCCCTATGATTCTATGATGATTCTATGATTCTATGTGCTCTTTATGGCAGATTTGCATATATGAACAATGTCTGACATAGCATAGCCACAGCTCTGTGATAACAGTGATCTCACGAACATTTTTAACATTTTTCTATAAAATCCAACCACTTGGAATTGGCTACTTGGTGCTTGCATGTGCAGCCCTACTCATTTACTTGGGAGCACATTCAGCAGAATTGTAAGAGACAAAAAAAAGTATTATTTTACCCCAGCACTTCTGTCATCTTGGGGTCTCCTAGGCTCTCCCAAGAACTGGTCCATCCCCCTGTCTCAGGCCTGCTGGTCAGGTGGAGATGTCAGGTGGGAACCAGGTGGCAGTTAGGAACCAGTTTTCAATTAATATAGTACCTCATATCCTTTCTTTTTTTTTCTTTTTCTCCAAACGTGGTCAAGAATATACATGGGTTCTTTTGACAGAACAGCCTTTAGAATGCATCCTTTCCCAGTTACATGTACAGGGGCAGAAAAAAAAGATGTTAATAAAATAAAATTTAAAATACTATTTTTCTGCCTCTCAAATCCAAATACCTGAAACAATCATATTCAAAGTTTACCATCTGGCTGATAAAGGGCACAGAAGATTTTAGCCAGAAAGCATGGGATCCCATAAATTTATGAACAGATGAAAATAGGATTCATAGCATTTGGGTGCGTGTGAGTAACTAATAACACACAGCCTTCTGTTGGTCCCATCTAGGACAAATCCTATTTAGGACAACATACAGATATGTATAGGCAGCAATCATTGTTATTGCTACTGATCATGACAATCAGCAATCTTAGTTAATATACCTCTAGATAGGAGTCAGGGAAGTAACAATGACAGACTGACTGCTGCTGGCATATAGATTTTATAAGGTTTGCTTTCTTGTGATTATGTGTGTGTCTCTGCACACAGAAAAGCTGAAATCTGCAGGTATCAGGTGAACTAAACAAAAACCACAACCCTTTAGGTAAGCAGGAAGTTTAGAACAGCCGTTAATGCAGACAATGAAAGTTAGTATTTCCTTTATTATGTACACAGAGAAATCCATGTTAGACAGCATATATTAAGGATCTGGGTTATTGTGGCTGCACATACATGCACACAAAAAGAAGCATGAAAAGAAGGAATTCAGAGCTGTTAATTGGGATTTACATTTTAATTTATTCTCTCCAAGTGAAAAAAAAAAAAAGAAATACGGTGCTGATGGCTCCCCATTTTCCCCAAATCCAATCTGTCCACAGTGCTTGCTTGCAAAGGGGAAAGGCTACCTTTGTTTCATGTGCATGTAGCTCTTGCTACAGTGCTAAAACGCTCCTTTGTTGAGCTCAGAAGCAGGAGAGTGCACAGAGGTGTAAGGAATCTCTGACCCCAGCTTCTACTTTTTATCACCTCCCCAGTGGATTACACACACAGCACAATACAGTCATTAAAAACAGTTACATGTGAAATGACCCAGCGCCTCATCAGCTTGCTGATGTGTCACTTCATAGACGGACATGCAGCAGCAGTTGCTCTGATAACAAATTTGTCTTTTTCTCCTCTGCACACCCCTTGCTGTGTGCTCAGGAGAAAGGGGAACCTGCTCACATCCTTACCCAACAACCCACCGGGGCATTAAACAACTCTCTCCCTCCCCTCTGCACCCTTTGTTTAAAGCAATACCTTCAAAGATACAGTTCGGGGGGAGGAACGGGGGAAAAAAGGGATATTTACTTACAGAGCAGTAGCGGGCAGTTAGTGTCACCTCCTGGACCAGGGACAGGGGGTCACATCCATTAACACAGGTGTAAAGTGCACACCGGCCTGTGTGCAGCGGAGAGCTGTAGAGCCAGCTGGGGCTTTCTACTGCCTGTGAAGAGCAGCTCTTCTCATTTCAGCTCTGCAGTCAGTGTTGTGTGGAAAGAGGCTGCTGCCTTCCCCAGCCTAGTGAAACCCCTCTCTATCATTTTACCATATAAGGAGACAAAAGCATCGGAGACACTCATTCTTTTAGGCGCTCTGCAGCTGGCATTTGACACTTTTCTCTATTCCAAGGGTGTCAATACTTCCCCCTCCCAAACATCTTGTCTTTCTTGGCCCCCTTCCTAAAACAAGGCTTCCCTCCCCTCCTCCAGCCTTTGTTTCTCTAAACCCCTGATGCTCATTAATAACATGGCTTTGCTAAATCCGGGGGATTGCTCTTTACAGAAGGAAAGGTTTTGCAGCAACTCAAAGCCGAACGTTTGTAAGGCTCTTCACCTGGCTGAGAGAATAAAGTATTTGGTCAATATTGGTGTGAGGCTTTATTAGCTTTGGTGCTTTTGTCTGCTGCAACTCAGTGCCTTGCCCAGAGAGGAGTGAAACATGCTGTCCCTCTTCTCCTGTGTGGAGAGGTGCACATTTTTCTGAGAAGCAAATGTGCAGGCGTTTCTTTATGAGGGTTCAGAGCCCGTTCTTGTTTCTCTCCACCCTTCTTTCCAAGTTCCCTCTTAGTGAGGAGGAAAAAGAAGAAAAACCAGGAAAGTAACGGAACAAAAAAACCCCTTGTGTAAGAGAAAGCCAAAGGAACAGATTGTCTCAGCACATGCTCAGGACACAGTGGAGAGCCCTGCCAGTGGGCACATGCTAAAGAAAGAGGGAACCATTAATCCTCCTATAACCAGGAACTAATTTTTCTGCTACAAAATCCAATTTCATCTATCAACTATTCTAGCAGAAACACATTATCTTAATCAAAACAGTGAGGGTCCTGGGAAACCTCCCAAAGGGAAGAATTTGTTTCAGAAGCACAGGGGAGATGTCTGCTCTCAGCCATTTGAGGGGTGGGGAGGCAATTTTAGGGCATTACTTCAGTAATGACTGATGCTTGCCAAAGGGAGGTGCTTTAATTTGAATGTTTTCAGTCTTAAGGGAAACCAGCAGAATAAAAATGTAAAGCCCATTAGCCTGAAACAGCCTTGCTTCATTTTGCATCCAGATGAGGCAAGGTAGTCCAATGTCTTTTTGTGTTGGACACCGGGTGGTGATGTTTGGATGGTGGTGCAGGTGTGCATATGCGTTGGCTAAGGGTCTCCTCCTGCAAAACAAACTTATGCCAGAACCTGGCCCTGTAATTACTGTCCTCCTGTGCACCCTAATGGTTGTGAGATTTGAAATGGGGATGAAATGACAGTATCAGCTCTCCTAAATCTACAAAAATCTAAATCTAAATCCATAAAAGGTCAGGCAGAGCAAAATGGTGAGAAAGGGCCATTTCTAGTTCTCTAAGGAGCAAAACCTCATTTACAGATGTGAGTTGTCTTGATGACCAGCAGTGTCCGTGGGTTGATCTGTCTGTTGCTGCAGCCTTTGCAGTTGCATTTTCAAAACATAGGAATTGTGCCCTGGAGGACCAAGTGGACTTATGGAATTTAGGATCTGGATTCTATGGCAATTAAAGCTTATTTAAATAAATCTGCTGCACTCCTCAGCCACATATCCCTGGTGCCTCCTTTGCATTTGCACTGGTACTGGAAGATGAGTTAAACCAGATGAGCTCTTGAGCTACAAAGAAGCTGCACCTATGTCTTAGGAGAGATGCTGGTTGAGTTTTGAGCCCCGTCACTGGATTGCTGGATGCCTTTGGACAAGACATCGCATCTTTCTGTTCTTTAGTTTCACTGTCTGTAGATATATAGCTCACGACAGCCAAATTCTTGTATGAGTTGTTAGCAAATTTACAAAGGACTAGTTAGTGCAGAATAAAAATAATGTTGTTTTTTTTTTCTCTTAGATCAAACTACTGCACAGTGAGAACAATAATAATTAATTTGCATTTCAGTTACAGTTCCTACCTCAATTCTAATTTAGAAGTTCATGTAAAGAAGAAAAACGGGCCCTACAGGTGATTAGATTTGGGCTATTTAAGTCAGTTGGTTTCCAAACCTTTTAAAAATAAATTAAATAATCCAAACATGCTTAATGAATTTTTAAATTTCCGTGTTATTTTCATTTCCCTCACTGTCCATTGACAGAGTATTTTCTCTCCCCATTAGGTCTCCCAGTGACAAGGCTTTTTGCAGTATTCTAATCTTCCTTTCTTCCCCTCAGTCCTTAAGTAGAAATACTCAGCAAGTAAGAAATGCCTGAGTTTCAGAGATGCTAATGAAGATTCTGCTTCTGAACTGCATTTAGTTTTGGTCCCTGCTCTGCAAAAAGGATGCAGACAGGCTGGAGAGGGTCCAGAGAAGGGCCACAAGGATGATCAGAGGACAGAAGAACCTGCCATATGAGGAGAGGCTGAGAAAACTGGGTTTGTTCAGCCTTGAGAAGAGAAGGCTTCGGGGAGACCTTATTATCATGTTCTAGTACTTAAAGGGTGGTTACCAAGAAGATGGAGACTCCCTATTTACAAGGAGTCACATGGAAAAGACTGGGGGTAATTGGCACAAATTGCTCCTGGGGAGATTCCAATTGGAAACAAGAGGCAAATTTTTCACCATGAGGGCAATCAAACATTGAAATAGTCTCCCAAGAGAAGTGGTAGATTCCCCCACATTGGACAGTTTTAAATCTCAGCTTGATGGGGTGCTGAGCCATCTCAGAGTATTACCTAAAAAGGTTGGACCAGATGATCCTTGAGGTCCCTTTCAACCTGGCATTCTTTGGACAATACATTAAAGCCACCATAACCAAGGCAGATAGGAAACATAACACAAAGTGAAAGTCTGTCTGCTTTGGGCTGATGCAAGGCTTCTCTTATTTTTCAGAGGGTGTTTAGCTAAATCAATGTGAAAAACTGAGTGCTTTAGAAACTCCAGTCTAATCTGGGAAAAAATATTTCCTTGTTTGCTTCCTTAACATGTTTGAATAGTTTTCACATAAAATCTTCAACAATTTTCTTCAATGAATGTAGAGAACAGTGCCATGGCTCTGAAGCAAGGGAGAATTCTGGTTTTGTACAGAAAAGTTGTCTTCAGAAGGATAATATGTTGCTAGGTGATAAGATAGATGATAACTGACCCAAATTCAAAGGAGTTTCTGTAATAGCATAATCTGGGATGGAGCTCAAAGCAGTTTAGATCACTATGGTGAGTATGAACAAAGATTTTGTTCAGGTTTTAGTTAGTCAGGACCTCTTTTTCTGTCTAGTTAGCTCCGGTTTCATTCAGAGAAATCTGTCTCCTGAAAAAGATGTCTCAAAGTGAGTGTGGCAGTGGGACACTGATCAATATTTGGTCTGCTACTGTCCATGTAATTGCTGCTATGTCCCTTTCTCCATGGATGACTGAGATATAGAGAAGGTTTGCAATGGATGATCCAGGCAGAAAGACAGCTATGACCCTGCTACTGCTGCTTTCCTCTGTCTCAGCTGGGCAGACAAATAGCTCTTGTCACTGATGAGCATTGTACTGTGAATTGAAGGAATCACAGGGGAGGACAGTAATGGTGATTGAGGTAGGAGCAGAGAGAACACCAGAGGAAGCTTCATAGTGCAAGACAGGGTTTTAAGGAACCGGTTATCTGCTAAGGAAAATCCCTTTTGGTGACAGTTGAATTTTCAACAGCTTGGAAAGCTGAAGCACTATGTTACAAGACTGACAGGTCTTCACTGGACAGGCGGCATCATCAGAAGAGCCATCCCAGGTCCTCATGGATTAAAATGAACCAGAAAAGGATAAAGGCAGCCCACCAAACAGTTCCCCAAGCAGCAGGTGTGTGTGCTGTGTAGGCCAGCCATTCTGGAGAGCCCTCACCAGGCTGCTAACGATGAGAGGTCAGAGACCTATGAGAAGGAGCTGCTCCTTCTTTCCGTTTCTCTGGATTCAATTTGATTGCCATGTGGAGCACTGAGTATGACAGATGGGAAAAGGCTTTTGAGTTTTTTATCCCTGCGAGTGGAACCTGGGATGTCAAATTACTACAGAGTATGCAGTAATTGCTGGTCTTCTGAATTGGCAAATGCTACCTTTTAATTTCGGATGTATTCATTTTAGTATAATCAAGAGTCACGGTTCCCTGCTTCAGATACGTGAAACAAGCACACTGTGATTGTTCCAAAAAAACAAATCACTCTATGTTTCAGATAGAACAAGAGACATGCAAGTTGTACAAAATAGCTCACATACCTAGTATTCCCTGCAGTGTTCCCAGCATGCTCCAGTGTTCCTAGGCAAAGTCGCCTTTCCAGAATCCTCCCCCTCCCACTGCCCCTCTGCTTGTGTCTTCTTCCCCAAAACCTTACTTCTAGGTGAAGCACAGCACTTTTTCTGCCTGCATGCTTGACATCTTTCGTGACCCTCTAGAAACAGCCAACAGCAACGTTTGTAACCAGCATTTACCTTATCAGCCAGACCAAGGCCCTGGGAGCTCCTGAGCAGAGAGGTTTGTAAAACTGAGCAGTTGGCAGACATCTCAAGAAGTTATCTAACTCATTCCCAAGGCAGGAGTGACAATATCCATCTTGTTCTTGGCAGATCTTTCTCTAATTTGCCCTTAAGGACTAATGCTAGGACTCCACAACCTCCAAAGTCAAATTAGCTTAAGTTTGGTCAGTCCAACACAGTTGTAACAAGGCAGAAAGAGAGAAAAAGATATTTGGACTAAAGTTTTCAGTCTAACATTCATGTCTGAAAAGCACAATTAGTGTCAGGCAGAACCTGTGATATGTAGGTCTTCAGATCATGCTATAGTAATATGAGAATCATTGAACAGAAGGGATCCTTGAACTCATTATCCTGCTTTTGGGGACTAAGAAGCATCTTGGGAAGAAAGTGAGACTAGCCTGTAATGCTATCTCCTCATAATACTCTCCCAGCCTCTAATAACTTTTGGCTTAGGGATTTCTCAACCTGGAGGCAGTATCCATACTGAGTATTACTTCAATGAACTTGCACAGTTCCCTTTTGATCCCCTGAGACTCTTAATTTCCTTTAATAAGTAACTCTACTCTTATGTTGTTGAAGAACCATCTTGTGTTCATTTTGAACATGTTACCCACTAGCTTTATCTGATGCCTCCTAGGTCTTATGTTTGGAGAGATAATGAACGATTGATCATTATTCTCATGCTATGGGCTGTTCATGTCTTTGTCAATCTTTATCACATCTCTCCTCAGCCATCTTTCTGCCAGCCTATCTAATCACTCTGTATGAAAGTTATTCTCTGTGTTTTATCATTCTTCCCTAAACTTTTTCATTGTGACAATTTACTTTTTCAGATGAAGTGGCTGGAGCATTAACATTCAATTTGCTTTTTTTGCTGTTTTTGACCACTGAGCAATTGTTGGGTTTTTTTTTTACTGTGTAAACCTATATAACCTCTAAGTTTCACCCTCAGATGGTCAGCTCAGAACCATTACATAACTAAAGTTACATTTTCCCCCATATGCACTGCTTTATGCTTATTCATATTCAGTTTAAGATGCTGTTCCAGTGCCTACTCATTGCCTAAGAACCTTCTGTTTCTCAGTCTTATTTAATTTTCCACTAATAATCTCCTATTAGTCACCCTTTACTGTAAACTGCCTGTTTATCTTTCAGTTGATCTTATGCAATGCATGCAAAGATCTTCCTTCTTATTCTGTGGCTGCTTATGTGTTTTTAAGGGTGTTTGTTGAGGGCCCTTGTTGAACACATGGAAAAGTAAAAGTAAGCAGATGATGTCAATCAAAGACCTCCTGTATCTGCAGGTTTCTTATCATTTTACAGGAACAAAATGGGTTTGTAGAGCATGATTTCCCTTTAAAAAGTTGTATTGAATTTATCCAAGTGTGTCATATTTATCCGTCTTCTCTACCCTGCATAGTAATTTCTATGAAATGTATCAAACTTACCAGGCTCTAATTCCCACAGTTCCTCTTGGAACAGTTTAAAGAGGCTGGCACCACATTAGCTACTTTTGGGTGCTCAGTTCTAAGCCTGTTTCAAATAAGAGGCTGTGCACTATTTTTATTCCAGCTAATTCATCCTTGAGTCCCTTCAGATCTCTTGGGTGAACACCATCTGGTTCTAACACTTTCTTCCTACTCATTCTGTTTATTACTTCCATACCTCTTCTACAAACACTTTAGCTTGAAATAGATCCTCTGATGAGACCCATAAGGAAGTGTTCTGCTGCAGGAAGCTCTCCAAGTGCCTCAGAGTGAACACAGGACCAAAATAAATAAATAAATAAATAAATAAATAAATAAATAGAATTATTAGTTTTTTGTTACAGCTATCTCTTTCCTAAGGACTCTTTTTGTATCCTGGTTGTCTAATTCCCCAGACCTTTCAACTTGCCTAGCATTCAGAAGAAGCATACGGTTGCGAATGACTTCCCAGATCACTTCAGACTCCTAACCCTCTTCAATCTGAATATGACTGGGAACATCCTGTTTTGCAAGGAGATCCTTCTGTACGGCAACAGTTATTTTCTGCTGAACCACTGTTTGTATATGCTAGAGATAAACTGAGAGGGACTGAGACGTAGGCTCAGACATATATTATGATTGAAAATATGAGTTTAGGTTGTGCACTTTGAAGTAGAATCCTCGCGGTTGATCCTCTTAGGCCTGTGCTTACTTTGAAATGTATAAGTGCTCAGGACCTTTAAATAATAGGATTAAAGCAATAATTTAGTTGCTGATGTGAATTTCATGTCTAACACTTCACACAGAGCTGAAAAAATATTCTGTCCATTGTCAGTCTGATAGACATATGGATTGTGTTTGTCCCTGCCAAGTTTATATTCACATGGTTGTCTAGTGGAGTTGCTGTCTTAATATGAATGAAAATCAAATATTGTGAGTAAAATTAAATAAAGGCTTGTAACAATGGCATGTCTTGAAGATAATGTTCTTCATGCTGGAAGATAATTTTTTCGAATCATTAGAGAGGAGTCAGAAATCACATAATGAAGCTGCACCAGTCCTTTCATTTATCCCTAATGGCTAACCATAAAGTCTAACTAGTCCTTGCTGGGTTGTTACAATACAAATATTTCACACGACTGAGTACTGCCTACCCAGCTGGCTGCTCCCCAAATAACTCCCTGTCCACAGTGATGCTGGCTCTTGCATATCCAGAAGGGTTTCCAGGAATTCAGGCCCCTCCTTTTGCAACGAAGAGTCCCTAACTCTTGGATATCCAGAAAAAAAAAAAAATGCAGAGAAGCAGCTGGCTTGAATTCTTTGCTGCTTGTAGTTCTGTAGTGCCTTAGTTTTCAGACGTGGTGGAGAGTGGATGTAAGACCCTTGAAACAGATCGTTTTTCTGGTTGTTTTTCAAGTATGTGCTGAGGTACCGAACAGCACCCAATGTCTGGAACCACTGTCTTCCTCACTTCTCTCTGCCTAAATATCTTCTTAAGCAGAACAATATGCCTTTTTACTGTGCACATCATATACGGTGTTCGTGTAATCAAGTCTGTATAATTATACCTCCTGCTTAGCCATCAATATTCTACAGCAACAAATAATTGTATCCAAAGACAATAACTGCACTAATAAAGCTAGATCCTCCTTAGGTTGTGAACCTGCAAGTTACTGAACTGTGAGGCCTAAGTAAGATGACACTACAAATAACATCATGGCTTTCTTTAAGGTTGTGGTCTACAAAAGAAATGTGGATATTATCACCATGAAGCTCATAAATGCTTCTGCAGCCAATCTTGGAGGCCTCAGAGTGGAACACTTTTGGAATTTGATGAGACGGAAGGTGAAACAGTTTACAAATGAACGACCTTGGTATCAGTCCTAATAAGAAGTTCCCATTGTCTTTTATAATTATATATATATAAGTTATTTTTAATTATTTAATATTTTCCTACTGGTTGTCTAATTAAGAGAGTTACATAAGTACTTTCCATAATTAGGGAAAGTTCTATTCTTTTCCTTATTTTAAACGGTCAGTCTAAAATAAGAGACTCGAATATCCTAGCTGGCTGATTGTCACTGTTTCCACAGTCACACTGATCTTTTTTGGAAGCAGTTCAGTTAAGAATAATCAGGAATGCAAATCTAACTCATAACATCAGATCAAGAAAGCACCGACCTCATGCAAAACCTCTTATTTCCATTCAAGATTTCTACAAACAACTGTTCATGGTTCCATTGCAATATCTAATTTTTCAGATACCTTCAACTTTGCAGAAAAAGGTGAATTGGAAGGTGCATTGAAACTTTTTGTTGGCTGAAAAGACTATTGCCATCATACAATAGGTTTGTGTCATTTCCTCCCTGCATATAAGAATGGATGGTCTAGAAAACCATCATTGTTCAGTCCTTCCACCTAAGTCTCTGTGCTCTTTGATAACCTGTCATTCCTGGATAAACTCTTTCACAGTCTTTTGTATTGAGAGGCAAAGTAATTTCTGCAGATTATTCCTCTCTCTTAAAGACCTAGCAAGTGAATAAAAAATTTCTAACCAAATATTTCCACTTCCTGCATGGGTTCTTGATTCTACCAGAAGCACTTCCAGTTCATCTGATGTGCTTCTTCTGTGATTTGGGTTCTACATTACACCTGGAAGCAAACTTTCAAGAGTTCCGGCAGCACCAGGATAGCCTTGGTTCACCTTGTGAGTCTCCAGAGAATGTCCTAGAACACATCAATATACAGGAAAGCTAATGCAAGAAGTAAAAATGACCAAGGAGTAAAATGACAATTAAGCAGAACCCAGTTCTTACGACAGAGAGTCTACATTGCTAAAGCACCCTGGCTCATAAAAGTAGAAAGGAGAAGAGACTTTGCAGGTAGCAGTCAGGGACTTGTGATAACAAAGTATGTTCCTTGGTCAACAAAATGCTGAGTGCAGCCTTTGCAAGTAACCTCTAGGGGCACCCATCTCACCTTGTTTTTACTGTCTAAGTGTTAGCTGGCCCAAACAAGCCATCCATGATGCCACTAAGGGGATGGAGAAAGAGGGTTGCCTGTGAGGCGTGGTTCGTTAGACACCTATTGAGGATTAAATTAATTGCCCTGTCAATATGCTTTTCTTTCCACATTGAATCTAGAGGGAATCCAGCTGTGTACTTCAGCCAGACCCCTGACCTTGGTTAGCTAAAGGGCAGCAGGTAATGTCAGGGCAGAATTTGCATTCGTGACACAACATCACTTATGTTGGCTAGAGGATTTTGAAGAAAAGATGCAAGGAAGTGAGGGAAGAGTCTCTCTCCAAGACTTATTTCTTGGAGCCCTGGGTCACTGCAGCCCTGACCTGGATCTCACAGCCGGCCAATCCTCACTGCACTTCACTTGAGTCTGTCCTCAGGTCTAGCCTTTACTTCTCTTTCCTAAATTAGGAAAAAGTCCTACTTTTCTCCCCTAAAAGGATGTTGAGAGAAGAAATACTTGAGCATAAGAAAAGCAGGCCATAAGAGTAGTAACACACACTGTGTTTAACCTGTGCTCACACATATTCCTGAGCTGGGGCTTAGACCCAGAAGTTGAAAACTACAACAAACAGAGTTTATTGTGGCAGTTTTCTGTCTTTACTGTTCTGTACCAGAAGTCCCAAGCTATACAGCACTGGCTCATCTCTCTCTTTGTATTATAAACTGTGTCCTAATTCCTTGAGTATCTCCCTGCCTTCTGCACCTAGTGCCAGAGGCTGTGGGGCGTGTTGCAATCAGTGGACTTCACACATAGGAAATTAGGAAACTCAGCATTTTAAAAAAATAGGATAAAGGACAGAATAATGGGCTTCTTTGTGGTGACATCTGTGGATTGTAGGTATTTCTGTTTTCTTATGGTAATCTCTAGGCATGCCGAGTTTTGCTCCTTTGGCTGCAGACTACCAAAAAGGAGCTCTAGTCAGTCACCTACTTCCCTCCAACAGAAAACATGCAAATTTCTAGTGAGACTTTGGTGAAAATCTGTTCAGCTTGACAGGGAGAATGCTATTCTGAATGCCCATTGGCTTTGTTCATGAAGTGTGTGAAACAATTTCTGTCCCCAAGTCTGTGCCCTTTATACTCCCAAGGCAATGTGGTTTGAAAGTGTACTTATTTTCTTTTTTTTAAGGAGAGCTTTTCTCTCATTCATTTTGATGTGCAAGTTTGACAGAGACAGCAGGAAAAAAAATATGGAGGAGAACCTGTACAGCTGACTTCACACAAAATGTTACTGAAAATATAAAGTAGAATTGGGGAAAATATTTTTTCTTCAAGCTCTTTCAGTTTCTGTACTTCTTGGTGGCATATGTGAATGGTAGCCAGTAAATCAACCTGCAGCAGAAACCTTTTGAGTTTTTTTAAGTTGATGGATCCCTTTAAAAAGTGTATGGTAGTGCTCTTTCCACGTTTGTGTCAGAGTGAGCTGAGCAAAACCAGACAGAATTGCTCCTACTGCTTTCAGAAGAGCTAGGACTCTGTGTAATATGACCTATGCTTCTCAAAGCTAATCAGAGTTAGATGATGAACATTGTTGAAACAGCCTGAGATTTATCAGCATGAAACTGCACTCACTGTGATATAGAGCCAAAGATAAAATATTGCAGCCAGTAATAATTCATCTCACAGAAAAACAACTGTGTCAGAGTGTCTGTGCTCTGCTTCAACAGCATACAGCTACAAAAAAGGAAAACTGGTAAGAATAAATATGAAAACATGCTTTGGTGGTGCAAATCCACCCAAGCTTGGCACTATTAAAATTAGAAGGAAATGGAAGAAGTCTGAGTTTGCTAAATCAGTAGGTGTTTTTGAGAAAACTCCAGTTGATTTCTGTGGGATCAGGACTCCACCCCCAAATCAGCCTTTACATTCCCTTCCTTCTCTGTTTTTCTTCTCTGTAAAATGGGCTTTTACATTTTCTGTATTAAAGGGGTGTTTGAATGAGCCTTCCCCGTCCCAGCCTCTTGCCAGCTGCAATCAAAGGTCTGCCTTGTTCTGATGGCTTGCTGTTTGGAAGGGAAAAAGTAAAGTTATTCATCCATTAATCATATTTTCAAATGCTAGGTAAGAACAAAACATTATTGTTGGAAGCACTGCCTTTAGAATCGGTTCACTTTGGAAACAGGTGTTGGGTCTGGGTCTTTTTGTTTTATTTAACTATTAAATTTAAATCCAGTGAAAAATCACTGCATTAGTATGTATGTTCCTGCATTTTTTCAAGCTAAAGATCTTTGGCCAACATATTTTAAAAAAAACAAACAACAACACCCTGATGTTTTGCTGCACATGATTGGAATGCCGCTTCTCCTTCTTGTTTTTAAGATGGAATACTGTCAATACACCAGTGATGATACTTTGATACTAAATGTCCACCCAGAACAACTTTGTTACTTTTATTATTTTAGCCTGAGGCTTGGATGATAGACAAAGAAGCTGAGGAAATGAGCAAACTTCTAGTATGGGAGAAGTGAGATTGTAAAAAAAAAAAAAATATTAGTTTTGTACATTATTTCTTTATTGCACAATTTGCTGTGGAGGCACATCAGTTTAGCTTAATTGTAAGATTTGGAAAAAATATACCATGTGGAGCAGTGGGTCTGGCTAAGGTAGCTGGCAGAACCTGCTAGTGGCCCTCTAAGAGTCAATGCTGAGCTCTCTGGTGGGACGTGCTACGTCCGGGCTCCAGCCAGCTTACAGAACTCATCTCACCAGTGCTGGGGAGCAGAACAGATGGGAGTTCTGTGCAGATCTGACCAAGGCGGACCACAGTCTAGTGGTGAGACTATTATTGCTGGAGAACAGAAGGATGTGCAGAAGCACTGGCTGTGGTGTCTGAAGATATTTAGTCTTCCAAGGCATTCGTGCAGGGACAGTAAGCCTCGAGATAAGATATGCATGTGTGCAGACAATTTGGTATTTTACATTCCTTTTTCTTCTGCTGAAGTTATGTGCTGTTCTTCACATAAATAGTGAAGCCAGCTTGTTCCTAAGCATGCTGTTTCAGCACTGTCCACACTGACTGTCGTGTGCCCCTGCCTCCTTAAGTCTGGAATGCTCAGATAAGCAAGACATGTTAACTGAGGACATCTGCAATGGGAGGGGATGCCCATCCCAGGTGAGGATGAACATGTGGGGACACCCTTAGAGGCTGTACTCAGCTATGCTCATAAATGGAACAGGACCACAGGAAGTTCCCAGGTGCTGAGACTCAGCCAGCCATGCTGGTCAGTTGTTGTAGGTGCCAGCTAGGGCTCTCCCACCTGGCCGTGGCTTGAGATCGAATCCTGTCCCTGTGTTTTGGATGCAAGCACTTGGTTTCAGAGTCCAGGAATGCATAACAGCTCAGGCATGAGCCCAGGGCTGCATCTCCCACAGGAGCATTGCTGGGCATGTTGTGTAAACTGCAGTAACAGTCCAAGAGACAGCCTTGGGACCAGACTCAACTTCTCAACATCTACTGGCTCAGTCAGCACTGGGTGTAAGCTTCCATCTCTCAGCTAAAGCTGGTGGATCTGTGGCAGCTTTGGCTAAGGACCTGCCCTTTTGCCTCTGAAATCCCCACTTCGGGACTGAGGTCAATCCCAAACATTTTGAAGTGAGCTCAATTCCAAACACTTTGAGTGACCATTCTTACAAGTCTTGGGTTTGAGTGAGGCTTAAGGAGTCCTGCTCCCCAGGGGTGCCAAGGACCTGCAATCCTGTCAAAGCCTGTGGAGCAATGCTCAGTGTTTTGAAAAAAAAGCCTTCTTCCATGTTGTCTAAAAATAATGGAACAGCAGACAAACTGTAAGGATGTGGAAACTTTAGTTCTTGGGCTAAAAGTAAAGTCATATTTTTTATCTTCACATCATACTTTGTGATCCTTGGATGAAAGAGCATTCTTTAATAAGAATGTTCATATTAAAATTTCATGTGTAAGTGCATCCAAACAAATGTACACACATGCACAAACAATCTTATTTTTTCAAAGACGTCTTCTTTTATTGGCTTCATTTGAAAATTAATGCTCTCGTGAGATGAGGTTAAAAGTAATATAATTTAACAATAGCCTGATAATTGGCATTTGGCAGTTATTGCTAATGCTGTTTTACAGTCTGGTTCTGCTGTAACCCATAACAAGTAATTGTTTAAACACAAAATCCGTAAGTATTGCCTGTAATATGCCTTTATTTCTTTCATGGCCATTAGGAAATGGTCTGAAACGGGAAGAAAGCAAAATGTCCCTTCTCTTTTTTTTTTTTTTTTTTTTTTTTTTTTTTTTTTTTTTTTTCCCCCAGCTTCTATTAAATTTCCAAGTATTCATCCTAAAGGAGAAAATGCTGATAGAGAGAGGGGGAAACACCACCAAACCGAAAAGCTTTCTGGCTGAAGTAATTCAATTTGTTGTTTAAACTGGGAAAGGGAGCTATGGCTAGACATGGCTGTGTTCCTTGAGAACATGAAAACATGACAACATATTATTAGTGCATAAAATAAAGAGCAGCTATTAGTCAGCACCTGGTTCCCCAACAGCACACTGGAAATACAAATAGAGACACTCTGTGTGTGCCCTGGCAGCAAGAAGGGAACAAACATCTTAAAATCCAGTGTTCCCATCAGAAAGCAGTGCTCCCTTCCTGATGTCTACACAGAGCACTGAGGAACTGTTGCAGTGGGAAGGTGAAAAGGACAAAAGGGCTCAAAGGACAGTGAAAACCAAAGCAAGTCACTGTCTTACCTTTCTGCAGCTTGGTGCTGCCTCTGCTTGTGAGTCTGCGAACGAGAGAGGATAGGGACAGGCTTGCTGCTTTATTGGATTGCCCAAACAATGTGTTTAGTAATTAGACTGTTGGGCATTTGTCCGTTGGATGAGCTATAAATATAACATCTCCAAAGCACCAGCCACCCGCAGGAGATAAGGACTGCAGCACCTTTTAAGGCATCACAGCTAGAGCAGCACCAGGCCCACCGATGGAAAGGGCTGTTGTGCTACTGAGCAGCCCCGGCCCTTCCTTCTGCTCCATTTGGGAGTGCCTGATCTTAGAATACACTCACCTGCTGTAGCAAGGTCTTGAGAAGGAGCTGGCATTATTTCAGGGTGTGAAATGGCTGAGCTACGAGCAACTCTAATTTCTCAATCACATTCTCTGTCAGGGCTCTAGGACTGACAAAACCATAGACAGAAACACCCTAGGAAATGCCAACTGCTCTGCAGGTGCAACAAACTCCAACTTCCATTTGTCTCTATCTGTTCATCCCAGCTGTGCAGCCTTAAGCAGTGGAGTCTGTGCCTCATGTCCTGCCTCGTTTTACCTCAGCGCCACCTCGTGTGCGGGGAGGTAGCGCCAGTGCTACCATTTCAGAGCAAAAAAAAAAAAGCACAGGAACTTTGGAGACTAACCTGAGGTCACAAAATAAATACGCATGGGCAGCAGGGCCACAGCTCAGGAGCGAGATCTTTGCTTGAGGCTCCCTTCTCTCTGCAGCACAGTGTGATGCTGGGTGAAGGGGATGCTCCTACATGGAAGAAGCAAGATGCTAGAGGTGGAAAAAAGCTCTTCTGGCAGCTCCTGTGGGCAGTGTCTTGCTGGCTCTGCAGGAAAACCTACCCCAGCAAGCCTCAGTGCAGAGATGGAGTTACAACCTGTCTGTCTCCTTGCCACTGCTGGGCTCAACTCTGTATTTCCATGTGTATCTGCAGAGGAAGTTGCAGCAGAGACACAGACCTTGACATGAAATGGAACTATTTTAAGGTGTTTTGTTGGTTGTTTTTTTTAAGGGGAGCAAAACCTCTCTTTAAGACAAGGAGGTGAAGAAATGCATCAGGGAGCCCCACATGCAGGCAAATTACTCTCCTTCACACAGCAGCATACTTTTCTGAAGAAGTTCCGTGCTGTTGAAGTGAGGTTACCTGCTGTTCCTCCTCCTGTCTAAAGCAGGAGCATTTGCTGAAGGATTTGATTTCTTTGCTGGATTTATTTATTACTTCCACAGTTGTGAAGAGCACCCCATTTGCTTCTGCTCCCTCTTCTCTCTCTTCTCTCCAGAGTGCCAGTGGAGCAATAGTCTTTAGAAGATAGTGTCACGTCCCAGCTTGTCTGTGAACAGTACATTTGGACTGCAAGCATGGATCAAGTATGGAGACTGGATACTAAAACAAACCATGTGCCAGGTTTTCTGACATGACAAACTGATTTATGGTTTGACATAAAGCCCAGTCAGGTTTTATGGTTTTAACTCCAAACCAATGAGAGGCATCTGGAGGCTTCATCCTAACATAAAAAACTCATAACAACACCTCCCTGGCCCCTGCCAAGCAATATGATTTGACAGCCTGGGTCAAGTCTCCTGGAACAAATGGCTTTCACATATCTCCTTTTATCCATGCAGAAATGCACAGCTTCCAAGTACCATGGATGAGGAGTGTGGCCTAGAGACTTATGTTAGGGAGATAAAATAGAAGTCCCACAGATTCCTGATGAAAATATTGTTCATCCTAGAGCTAGTAGTCTTTTGCCACAGGTTCCTTTAGCTACCATGTAAACAGCCTTTTCTCATTTCCCAGAACAATAAACAGTTATGAAAAGCTGTATAAGCAGCAAAAATGTGGTAGTTAGGACATATGTTTGGACAGCTCTGGAAAGCCTCGACCTTTTCATATCAGCCAATTTTTTTGTTTGCATGACTTAGAGGTCCGGGTGACTTTGTAGAAACAACCTGGATAAAAGATGGTTATCCCCATCCCCAGTCCAGGCTGTTCTGTGCACTAAGGACATTTTTAATCCCCAGGGTTTAATCCTGATTACAGAGCACTCTTGGATCTAGTATAAACATCAAACAACTGGGGACCAGCCTGGGGTAAACGTGGCCTCCCAGCACACTTCCTCTAACTACTTGAGAAGGTGGGTTACAGATTGGTTAACACAAACATTACTCCTTTTCTCTCTGGAAAAAAAAAAAGAAAAAAGAAAAAAGAAAAAAAAAAAAAGAAACAAATGTCCCATAAGGCTAGTTGGCCCACACTGTCCTGCTAATTAAACTGTCCCAGTTTCATTTTCAGTATTGCTTTACTCTTTGATGAGGCTCACTGGGGAAAGAAGGGCTCCTTGAAAAAAGATGCCATCAGAGGCTAAAGCACTGGTGATGAGTCAAGCTGTTGGACCTGATCATGTGCGCCCCACAGCAGGTAACAGCTGAGCCACTACCCTGAGACAGACAGAGAAATGCCCCCACGCACCAGCACTGCTGAGATACAGAAGTGTGGCAGGATAATGATGAAGGAGAGGTGTTCCTGTGGTTGTTGTTAGGCCTCTCAGCTTTGTAGAGGCATCAGAATTTAGCTCTTTCACAAGAGGGTCTGTGACCCAAAGTGGTGGTGACACAGTAGGGTCCTTTGCCATCTCTATAGGTCTGCAGCACAAAAGCCATCCCTGCTGCCCCCACAACTAAGGCACAGGGAAAAAGGAAAGCAAGATTTTCAGGCAATTCTCTACTCTAAGGGGATGGGAGGTGCAAGTGCTATAAGAGATGCTTTAGAATCATTTACCTTAGAAAAGACCTTTAAGATTATCCATTCCAACTGTGCTTTTGAAATGCAAAGGAAATACTGCAAGCTTTAAAACGCAGCCTCCTGTGGGAACCACACCAAAGTGCTGTTGCCCATTCATTACGATGATGTTAGAAGTTTTACCACTGGTACCTCACAATGAGGATTCACCCACCATTCTCTGCAAGTAACAGAAGATGCCACAGTGTAGGCATCCCAGAAGGATAGCTTTAACAAAGAAAAGCTCACTGGCTTGGACCAATACTACCATTTCCAATGGAAGAGCTCTGCTGATAGATACTCATGGGAATCTGACCTTGCTGTCCTGACATTTGTGCTCATGGTAGGCAGCACAGGGATTAAAACCATGTTATGATGTTGCTGATCCTTTAATCTAATTTGAGGGATTTAGACGTAGGTTCTGTACATATGATATTGGCTGCCAGGGATTTAGCAGCAGAGCCAAAGGGGAAAAGGGATCCTGTGGAGATTTTACTCATAGTCAATATTTTGCAAGCACTTTACACTCAAGCCCTTGCAGTGAGGAAGATGGGATTAGCATTTGCCTCTAAAAACTAAGGTTCTGGCTGTGCTAGCAAACCATCAGCCTGCCTGCTTCTTCTCACCCCTCACAGCCAAAGGTCACACCAATACCTTCCAAATAAGATATCTGCACATGAAACCCCAAACACAGCTGCCCTGCACCTGGAGGAAGAGCACACATAAGCACTGACATCCCCTCCCTGCCAACCTGATGGTACCCAGCCTCTTGCCAGGAGGAGCACAGGGCATCAGGAGCATTGCACACCTTCAGGCCTTCCCACACCTGTGGAAATCCTTGTGACAGGCAGCATTTAGACTCTGGCAGCAGTGTTCTCAGGGACACCAGTGAAACCCGGGCCCCTGGGGGTGCAGGACCACTTGGAGAGCCCCAGCTCCCAGTGGGTGGCTGTCCTTGCTGCCACCACTGTGCCCAGGCTCTGGAACACAGATAAAGTAGAGATGCCTTCATATGAAGCAGCATGTGTGATTTCCAGGGTCTTTGCCTCTGTCCAGCTTCCCCTTCTGCCCTGTGTTTTGAGCCAAGGCTCCAAGATGTCATCACTGCAAAACTACATGCAGGCTTGAGCACTGGCTGAACCACTCAGATCCCTGTGACCCCTTTGTTTTCTATGGGTGCTGCAATCAGCATTTCACCTCACCTACTTTTGCCATCAAAATATGGCATCTAGTGAAAGCTGGTTATCTGCATGCTTTCTTTTGTGGGTGGAGGTGCCTGTCTCCTGCTGACTACAGCGGGGAGAGGAGCTGGTTCACAACAGACACCTAACTTTGGGTGACTTAAGTTCTGTGAAATGCACCTCACTCAGCTGAGATGCCCTTGCTGTGTGTAGTGTGCCACAAAAATGCCTGTTTTGGCCAGGTATAGGTTAGCCTAATCCGTTATCTTGCCTCCAGCGACAGCCAGTGGTTCATACTTGGGAATATATATTCCCTAGAACAATTTCCCAAATTCCCATTAATATTAATTTGGGGACTTTCTAAGACAGAAGCCAATTATATTTAATCACCTTAATGGATTTTTATTTTCTTTTCTGTCCATGCATTTCTCCAGCTGTTTCTGGACCCAGGCGCTCCAGGTGCTTGGTCCATTCCATGCCCAGTGTCCAGCTTGCACTCCCTGGCCCAGGGGCTGGTAGAGGCTCAGAGCACTGGAGCTCTCCCTCCAGAACAAACAATGCCACATTCAATTAAACAACGCAGATGAGCCTTAGTTTGAAAATTCAGACATACCTCTAAAACCAAACTTTGCATGGAAAACCTAGGGAGCTTTCCCCTTTCTCCTCCTTCCCCTGTCCCACTCATGCTGAGGGAGATGACTCCAGTAACCAGTCTGCACTACTGCCTTTCTGCCCCTACTTAACGGCCCTGTATCTCAGGGTTCACATTGCAAATCTAGTGACACAGTACTGACAAATGCCTTGAGTGAAGAGAGGACTGGATGGAGCCTCTTTGGCCAGAGGGAGCTCTGGATATATTTTCAGAGTGCAAACAAGGCTGGAAGAGCAGGAATCGTTTCTTGCTCACTCCTGTCCAGCAAACGTTACAGCTCACAAAAGGCCACTGCTCTTAGCAGCTGTTTTGTGGCCCCACCTCTGCCCTTTCCCATTTTGGCTGAAATACTCAGTCACTCCTCGGTAGCTGCTGTTTTTGGATCATGCTAAGACTTCTTCAGTCCAAAACTAAATCTACACTCATAATCCACCAAACAAACTCCTGATGACACAAAGCAGGCTTTGCTTAACAACAAGCTGAACTACAATTATTTGTGGGTTGCAGTGACAAAGAGATCCAAATGATTGCCTGAGTTCAAAGCAGGTGGGAGAAGCAAACCCAGTAGCACTGAATTTGCCCCATTTGTCCAGTTACCGCCTGTTTGAATTAGTGTCCTTATCACACTGCACCTAACTCTGCCAGTGAGTATGAGTGCACTTGCAGAATAAGCTTTCAGGACTCCTTTTAGGTATTTTTTAATGAGATAACTGTTATCACAGAGAAGATCAGTGCTGTGAATCCAGGCTGGGAATTGCCACTGGCAAAATTAAGCGAGCAAGAGCCCAATCTGATTCACCTGCCTGCAGTACAAGAGTATTTGTATGGATAAGGAATTTCAACCTAAGCAGTTTTATTTTGTTATGCGTAAGAGACTATAGCAGACTTTTGTAATAGAAGCTGTAGATGGCCTTAAGCATAGGTGTAATCACCAGCCCACCCATAATAAATACTAATAATCCCAGCTCTAGCAGTAATTCATTATGTGACCTTGGACATGACCCTCACATTCACCTTATCAAACCTGGCAAGCGCATGCAAGTCCCACTGAAGGACAGGGGAGCTGCAAGTGCCAACCACTTAAAAAAAAATAAATCAAATTAAGCTCCCTGGGACTCAGGTTTCCCACTTATAGGGGAAACTATGAGAGAAATCATTGCTGACAACTAGATCTGAAAAACACACTGAGATAATGAAAAACTCCCAGCCCTTAGAGGACTAAGAATTTCCCAGACCTCTATAGCCATAAGAAGGTTCCTTCCGGCAGGAGTGCTTTTCCTGGAAAAAATCCCCAAGACTGGCTATGATAGCCCTTTCCATACACCTTCTGCCTCAGGGTTCACGCTAGGTGGGGGGCACATGGTGTCAAGCAGAGGTCCTCTGGCACCCCAAATTGGTTCTGTCTGCATGCACTACATTGCAATCAATGTATTGTTCTTCGGATATATTAAGTAGGATGTCAGTCTTCAGTTGTAAAACTAGTATGACATTATCCTGTCTTCAAAGGCACTTCCTAAAACAGCATAGAAATAGAAACTAGAATAATGCAGCTGACAGCAATGATAAATCTAAAATCTTCCACAGAATATTTAAGCCTTGTATCGTCTCTGCACACTGTGGAATAGGGCAGAGGCCCCAATTTTTGGCAATGCCTTGGTGGTGTTAAGCCTGGGGGCTCAGGTTATTCTGCTGGAGGCCATTGCAATTTGAAACAAGCCCAATAATATTAAAAAGTTTTGTTTATAAAGAGCAGCTGTTCACATTATGGTGTATATCCTTCCCTTGGAGACATAATCAACTGCATAACTGGTAACTCAATCTTTGCTAGCGGTTTGTTGAGTTGCTGATAAAAGTGCAGTCCAAGGGTACCATGTACCTTTTAGGCCATTTAGCACAATGTGAAAAATTTCACTGGAGAGCCTGGATTAGCCTGGCAGCAATTGCCAAAATTAGTGTCAAACCTGACACATGCTATTTCCCCTTACCCAGATTTCTTATGTGACTATGATGATCCTCAAATGCTTGTTTTCTCTCTTTGTCTGGTCATTGATTTGCCTCTGTTCTCATCTATAACATAAAAAGTCTGCACCTGATTATATGAATACTTTATCTGTTCTAGTGATGCCTTTTGTGAGAGCTCACAATTATTTTGCTGGTGGCTGAAAAAAGCTATGTGTCTTAAAACTGGTATCCTAATTTTTTGGCCGAGTTTCACAGAGAACGTGAGAACTACCAGGGGGACAGCTCTTTATGGCACCTCGGTTGAATAAGAGAGCTACTTCTATCATCATCAGAGCTGCACAGATTTTTCAAAAACAATTAAAAGACAATAAAAAGACAATCAGTTCTATGGTCATGCATTAATTTGAAAGCCTTGACAGACATGTTTAGCATTAGGCTGCTGGAGAGCAGAAATCAAAACCAAAGCATGCTGAACAAGGAAGCAACAGGTCTTTGTGACATGTGTCTCCTTAGCTGAGACTAGCTAAATTGTTAGTTACACACTGATCAAAATACACAAAGAGCTCCCTGATTTTCAGATTGTTAGGGGAAAAAACCACAGTGCCTTTTTAAGGTTTAAAAATATATACTTACATACAGTATAACTGGAGGAGAATGAGATTAGAGTCTTTATCATGCAAAATCTGCATTCTGGTTTTCCACATATGCTTACTATGAATCTGCTGATCTTTTCCAAATTGCCACCTGTATGCCTCATAAAACCATCATCCAATGTAATGCTAGACTACTTTAGTATTACCATAATTTTCTTTGTGTTTTTCCCATGATCCACCATCTCTTCCCCTCTCAGCTGTTACTGCTGGCACTCCACATCTCTCTGCTGTTTCATTTCTGCTCCAGGCATCTGCAGTGTCAGCAGCATGATCTGCCAACCTCCCCTCTCACTCAAGCCATGAAACCTGCAAGCTAATCCTCTCAATCTCTGCCTCCTCAGCATCCTTGCCACCACTTCATTTCCATCAAGGATTAGCAGGTGTTTCCTCCAAACACCTGCAGTTTCCCCCGTTCACCTCATTCCCCATATCTGCCCATTTAAATTTATCTCCCTGCAGCACATGAGTCCTCTTCATTTTCAGTTGACAAATGTTCTTGTGCTGTTCCTCATTCATCAAGCCCTGCACAAGCGTGTGTGTCTGGCACTGTTTTGGCAGGGCAAGCAAAACCAAGACGAGAGCTGAAGCCATCTGTTGCAGCTGTTGTGTGGCTCCTCTGCCATCCTGGAGCCTGGCCCTGCCTTGACAGCAGGCGCCTCATGGAAAGCAGTTCAAATCGATTAATCACCCAGCCATGCAAGGTATGCCCAGCACCAGCGATAAGGGCAGCTGTCAACCATGGCATCTCCTGGAAAACACTTCTGTAAACAAATCTGCCATTTAGTTTTTGGGATCAAGCATTAAATATCCTGGAGAGTGCCCTGCCAAGGTGAAGAAGAGAAGTTCGCACCTCTCTTTGATCTGTGATTGCACTAAACTTGGCTCCTGCTCAGCAGACAGCAGCACTTCTGCCTATCTTTTAGGAAGAATATGGTCCTTTGCAAGAGCATAGCAAGAAGGCAGAATTTTTCTGAGTGTCTGCACAAGCTGCAGGCATCACCCATGTTTTGGAGTTAAGCTTAGACCTGAAGAGGTTTTACTGCTGCCAAACCTAAAGGAGTATAAAAAGAAAGGCCTCTTGGCATTGAAGAGTCTAAAACTAAGAGAGATGAGCAAACTGAAAGCAAGAGAAGTTATTGTCTCTGCCTTGCACACTGAAATGCTTCTAGGGCATTCAACTCTCTGCATCATCACAACAAATCCTTAACCAACACCAGATCCCAGACTGTTGGGGTCTCTGGCTCTGATCCTGCTTTGGTCCTGATCTATCCCTGTGTACAGGGATGGTTCTGGAGACAACTTTGCCTTCTAGAGATCAGTTTTTTAGGAAAACAAATATTGAATTGTATAGAAGCACAATAATTTCATTAATAGAGTTTAATAGATTGATGGAGGTTATATATTTAGAAAGAAAAAAAAAAGAAAAACCTGAGTGCTGCAGAAGAGGCGTGAAAATCCATTTACTTTACAACTGAGTACAACAAACACAGAGGGTGCCTGCTCTTCTGCAAAGCTACAGGACATTTCCAAAATGGCTTCTGCAGAGCCATGGGAGAACATTGGTAGGGGCTCACTTCAGCACCAAACCAGCTCAGCTGGTCTTTTCATTCCTTGGTTTATGGCTTCCTGACTTGACTTGAAAAGATTAAGGACCCAAAGCTGAGCTGTGTGATAGGGCCTCCCTAAGAGCCTTTTGGGCCTCCCACTGCCCCATCCCCAGCAGGAGAAACCCCTCACTCCCCAAACTCTGCTGCAGCTTTGCCCCAGGGCCAGCATTCCCAGAGCTGCTGCCAGTCCAGGAGGAGCCACTCTGCAATCACAGCCATCTGCCACCAAACGTGGTGTAAAGTCACTGCCCTGTCTATAAAAGTGGGTTCCAGCACCTCCATTACACATGCTATAGGGCACTTTGTCTCGAGTGAGGAGGAGGAGGAGGAAGATGGGATACGGGAGGCCCAGGGGATCCCAGAAACACAATTCCTGAAGTGTCCTTTCTGGCACGGCAGCATTAAAGGCCTAAATAGAGAAACCTTTCAAATGTGTGACCTATTCCCTCTATGATGGAAAGTGATTTACATAATTTCACGATGTGACTGTGAGTAACAGAGCATTCCTGCTCCTTTTCAGACATGGTAGTGTGCTAGCAGCTCAGATTGCTCAGCTTTTTCTTGGTACCTTGGTATCAAATCTTACCAAGGACAACCCTTCCGCATAACATCAGCCAGTGTTTGTACAAACCAAAATTACCTGTAAGTCAAAATCATTCTTCACAAGTTAATGCCAAATTCTTTACAGCTTAATGCCAAACAATTTATGATCACTCCTCCTTTTTGACAGTAGCACATAGGTCTACACAGTCCTTACAAAAGAAGTAAAAACTTTCACATGCTTGCCATCAGTGGCCAGTTCTGAAACTGTGCTAGTGTCACATTTGAGATCTAAACACAGGGACTGGACTGCTTGATGGAAAACACTGGCTAACATGGATCCTAGATTTGGGAGAATAGATGGAAAATAAAACTGTGTTAATAGAACATAGAGTATAATAAAATTACTTCCAGTTTTAATGTTTTCAAAAAAAATCTCTTATCCAGAACATCCATACCCTCAAAGGAAGAAAATGCCCTCACTGGATACTGCATAATCATTGTTCATTGCCATCCTGAAATAGTTTGATTATCATTAATTCTTGTCTCGATGCAGCCAAGAGCTAATTAACTACATGCATTATCATTGTTTATATGCTTATATCTAATATGATTGTTAGCTTATGTACACATATGAGCTGGAGTTTTGAGTGTATAAAGAATTAATGCAAGGACTCTTGAATCCTTCTCTGCCTTTGAGGGCAAGCTTTCCTTTGCGGTTGGCATGTCTGAAGTACCAGGACAGTGATTTGTTTTCCCTGTCTGGGCATGAGAAGATCCCACCTGTCCAGCAGGCACTGAACACTTCTCTGGTCAGGAGATGGCATGAATAGAAGAGGTGTGAGGGGCACCTGAAACATCAAGGGAGAAGAGAGATGTGCAAGGACATAGATATCCTTGACTCGAGATCCTTTCAGTGAAATACATGCTCTGGACCAGATCTTGCTTAAAGACTAGTTTCCAGCTTGAAAGGTATGCAAGCATGCTGAGAGCTTTTTAACCAGATAAAACAGAGTTACAATAATCTGTCTGCAGCTGTAAGTTTTCTTTTATTTCTGCACAGCTGCCTCTAAATAAGGAGACTGTACTGCTGATCTTTGGATTCCTGAATAAATTCATTCCTTACTTTATCTTCAAGCCTGTCTGGTGGTAGGAGTGATTTAAGGATAACTGGCAAACCACCCTCATCCTATTTCCAAAGAAGAGGTGATTCAGTAACTGGAGGTGTTGAACTGTTCTCCTAGAAAAGATACCAAGTCAGAGGTAGCCAGATGTTTCTCCCCAAGTTCCATGGGACATTTTGAAAGCTGATAGTGAGGCTTGGAAAGGAAGTCTTCTTGGGACAGAGTTTATCTCTGGAAAGTTAGGATGATGCCTCAACACAGTGTCTCCAGCAAGTTCATGCTGTCAGGGGAGGACAAACCTGGTGAGCTTTGGGACATAGGTAAGGCTGCTGCAGCTCCACATTTATGGGTCCCACCTGTAGTGTGGCTGAGTATATATTCCCAATAGGCAAACACACAGATTGTGCACATCACCAGTCACATGGGTCAACACAAAGATTAATTGCTGCCTTAATTGGCACAGACAGCACCTACACAAGCATGAACAGCACAGACAGCCCCATGCTGTCCCCCCTCTCTGGGGGATCAGGATCTAAGTCCTCTACTAGGAAATACACACAATGTATGTGTTGCTCCAGAAGCTGGTCATAGACTCCACTAGTTGATACCTAGCTCCTGGTCTCCTCCAGCTGCAGGCTCTGGGACATATGAGATCCAGAAGTTTGTGGTCCCCCTCTGGGTGCTGGTACTCTCTAATCCTACTAGTCTAGTCTAGAGCTTGGTAGCACTCACACAAAATGACTGAAGACAGAGTGTGTACCCTAAAGACAAAGAGCACAAGCCTCTCTGCAAGATGTCCCTGGATAAGAGAAGGGAGGAAGGAAGGAGGAAGGAACAGGCATTCTTATCCACCTGGCTTCATAGGGTATGGCAGGACATGGAAAGGAATACTGCCCTTTCTCTGGTCTGCCCTCTGGATCCCTCAGGGTCCTAAACAGCCTCTCTCTAGGTCCTCATATTTTTTTCATAAAATGAGCCTGTGCCCCCTCAAACCATAACAGGCAAATGTACACTCAGCTGGGCTTTTTAATCTCCTTTTCCCCTCTGTTTTCTCATGTTTGTTATTTCCACCATTCACTTTGATTCTTCCATTTTCCCACCTTCTGATAAGCATGACTTACTGAGATCCACAGATTCCCAGAGTCCCTAGAAAACCTCCCTTAAAAAATTTTATACAATCCTCAATGTCTCCTTCCTGTGCATGCCATGCTGCCCTGTACCCTATAAGGTGGTAGATAATATCTCTCCTTCCTGTGCATGTCTGTCTGATCCACTTGCTAGACCTGGTACTAACAAACAAAGAGGGTCTTGCTGGGGATATGAAGGTTGGGGGCAAACTTAGCTGTAGTGACCATAGTGACCACAAAATGGTGGAATTTACTATTTTGGGTGGAAGTAGGAGAGAAACGAGCAAGACTACAACCCTGGACTTCAGGAATGCAACATTTAACCTCTTCAAAGATCTACTCACTGGAATACCATGGGTCAAGGCTCTGGGAGGTATGGATGTCCATGAAAGCTGGACAATTTTCAAACACCACTTGCTCCAAGCTCAAAACTGGTTCATCCCAATGAGAAAGAAATCAAGTAGAGGAGGTAGGAGACCTGCATGGATGAATAGGGGTCTTCTGGAAAAAATTAGAAGAAAGAAGGAAATTTACAGAATGTAGAAAACAGGTTTGGCCGCTTGGGAGGAATACACAGATGTTGTAAGAGAATGCAGGGATGTGACAAGGAAAGCTAAGGCCCACTTAGAACTAAAGCTGGCAAGGAGCATCAAGGACAAGAAAAGTTTCTTCCAGTACATCGATAAAAAAAGGAAGAACAAGGGAAATATAGACCTGCTGACAAATGAGGCAGGTGCCCTTGTGACTGATGACATGGGGAAGGTCGATTTACTGAATGCTGCCTTTGCTTCAGTCTTCACTGCAAAAGCCAGCCCTCTTAAATCCCAGACCCTGGAGATAAGAGAGAAGGTCTGGAGAAAGGAAAACTTTCCCTCAGTAAAGGAGGACCAGGTTAGAGGCCACTTTGCCCAACTGAACCTCCATAAATCTATGGGCCCTAATGGGATGCATCCACGAGTTCTGAGAGAGCTGGCAGGTGTTATTGCTGGGCCACTCTTCATCATCTTTGAGAGGTCATGGAGAACAGGAGAGGTGCCTGAGGACTGGAGGAGAGCTAATGTCACTCTAGTCTTCAAGAAGAGCAAGACAGAGGACCCAGGGAACTACAGGCTGGTTAGTCTCACCTCTCTCCCTGGGAAGGTGTGAGAAAAAAATCATTCTGGACGTCATCACAAAACATGTGAAAGTGAAGAATGTCATTGGAAGAAGTCAGCATGGATTCACCCAAGGGAAATCACGGTTGACCAACCTGATTGCCTTCTACAACGTCATTACTGGGTGGCGAGATGAAGGGAGAGAAGTGGATGTCATCTACCTTGACTTCAGCAAGGCTTTTGATACTGTCTCCCATAATATCCTCATTAGGAAATTCAGGAAGAGTGGGCTTGGTGGGTGGACAGTGAGATGAATTGAGAGCTTGCTGTGTGACAGATCTCAGAGGGTTATAATCAACAGATCAGAGTTGAGTTGGAGACCTGTAACCACTGGTGTCCCCCAGGGATCAATACTTGGTCTGGTCTCGTTCATTGTGTTCATTAACCATCTGGACGAAGGGACAGAGTGTATCCTCAACAAGTTTGATGATGATACAAAACTGGGAGGGGTGGCTGAAACTCCAGAGGCCTGTGCTGCCTAATTCAGTGTGACCTGGACAGATGGAGAGATGGGCAGAGAAGAACCTCATGAGGTTCAATAAGAGCAAGTGTAGGGTCCTGCACCTGGGAAGAAAGAACCCCAAGCTCCAATATAAGTTAGGGGTGGATCTGCTGGAAAGAAGTTTGGAGGAGGAGGATCTTGGAGTCCTGATAGACAATAAATTATCCATGTGCCAGTAAAGTGCCCTTGTTGTCAAGAAGGCCAATGGAATCCTGGGGTGCATAAAGAAGAGTATGGCCAGTAGGTCAAGAGATGTCATTCTCCCCCTCTACTCTTCCCTGGTGAGGCCACATCTGGAATACTGCATCCAGTTCTGGGCTCCACTGTTCAATAGACAGGGAGCTACTGGAGAGAGTCCAGAGGAGGATGACAAAGATGACTGGGGAATTGGAGCATCTCTCTTATGAGGAAAGGCTGAGAGAGCTGGGACTCTTTAGCCTGGAGATGAGAAGGCTGAGGGGAGGCCTTATCAATGTACATAAGTATCTAAAGGGTGAGTGCAAGGAAGACGGAGACAGGCTCTTCTCAGCAGTTCCCAGTGTCAGAACAAGGGGCAATGGGCACAAGTTGGAACATGGGAAGTTCCATTTAAATATGAGGAGAAACTTCTTTACAGTGAGGGTGATGGAGCACTGGAACAGGCTGCCCAGGGAGGCTGTGAAGTCTCCATCTCTGGAGATATTCCAAACCCGCCTGGATACAGTCCTGTGTAAAGTGCTCAAGGTTATCCTACTTCAGTGGGACAGCTGGACTAGATGATCTCTGGAGATCCCTTCCAACTCCAGCAATTCCGTGATTCTGTGTTTCTGTCCCATCATGGGGTGTTTCACAGTGGTAATGGTCTAATCCTTCTCCTTTGATGGCCATAGTTGACAGTTCAGTGGGCCCTGTTTTCACTGCTCAGGTCACTAGGCTGAATCCATCTGTCATTGATCCTTGCTGGTCTCACTGCTTGCTGTGGTTGCTCCTTAGTCCCATAAGTTAGCAAATAGAAACCTAATGCTGCTCTTTGGGTGGCTAGTGGAAGTAGATGCCAAGCAGAGCTTCCCATAGGGAGCCACACTCTCTTGGCATACCTGACTGCATGGAGGACATCTAAATCACTTAAAAATACTTCTTTAGCACAGAAGAATAGCTGGATCTCCAGCTTTCCTTGCATGCATAAGAAAAAAAATCTGTAAGTGATCTTGATGGCTTCCACCTTGCAGTATTCAACTTGATATGTGTAAATGGAGCATGATTTCTAGAGAATTCAGATACTAATTAAATTCAGTCCTCTGAAAGCTTCATCTTTGCAAATAACAGAGTCTATCCCCTTCTCTGAAAGCATAAGTGCCACATTTATCCACAGCATCTCTGCTCCAGATACTCATGGAACTGAAATAGTCACAGTTGTCACAATTTAATTAAACTATTGGTTTGAAATGTCTGAGTGTTTTATTGAGACTGTGTGGAAAATCTGAGCACAGATAATTGTGTTAGCTAGGAGTAATGAGACAGCTTTCAGCGTAAGACTAGAAAGGCCAATGTTCAGTGCAATCTAAGCTGACAAATACTGAGATTATATCTTTAGGTTGATCCTGTTGTGGACTGCTGAAGAACTCAGACTCTAAACGTTTATTTTAAAATGGGCATCCAGGGGCATGTTCTGGATCATTTGTTACTTCTTAGTGTGATTGTGTGTATTCCAATATCCACTTCGTACTGCTTGGGCAAATCCACTTTTAAGAGGGAAAGAGCAAGAACTGGACTTTCTGTTGGCAATGTCTAGATTGCAGTGACACTTGGAGACTGACCACTGCTAAGGAGGCTTCGGCCCCTTTTAGTTGTACTCAGATGCCTTTTTCCTTTACTGACATTATGTTTATCAGCACATCGCTCAGAATGAGGAGCTCTCCCTTGAGAAAAAGAGGAGTTGTAAGGAGCTGCACAACACTCTTGACCTCTGAAAAAGCCACCCAGTTTATCAATTCCCTGTGTCCTGGGTGGGGGGGTTGCTCTACACCGTTTCCTCTGGAATTGCACTTTGCTTTAAGCAGTAGAGAAAACTATGACAGGGCTGTAGCAATAGCCTTCTTCCCCATCCTCATGACAACTCCAGGCCTGCTGAGGGGTTTTCCGACCCTCAGCCCCTCCTAACAACTCCTACTCAGGCAGATGGGCAGCACAGCATGTCTGATGTTTGGAGGGACACAGCTTGAGGTGGCCATTCGTGGGGAGAAAGCAGAGCTGTTATGCTTGCTGATCCCTTATTGACATATTTTGAATAAAAGACCCTAATACTTGGTGATTTTACTGACATACATTAAAAAGAGGCTCTGGCAAGTGATTGGGAAGTTACAGTAACTAATTAGGAGAAAAACCATTGAAAGGCATTTTGTCTTAAAAGTAGCAAGGTGTGAAAACTGGGTCTGTTTGTAAGGTTGATTGATTGTGCAACACCAGTTTGAAGGTTAAATCATAAAGCAGGGATGCTTAAGGTAATAATTAAAAAGTAAAAATCGTTGTTTTTCTGCCAGTTCTAAATATGTTATTTTTAGGGTGTGTGTTCCTGTTAAATATATCTATGTGCTCCTAAACTAAAAGGATGTGACAAGAAACAAATGTGAGATTGTTGATTCATATCAGAAGCCTGGCTGATAGAGCTTTCACACCAGGAATCTGCTTTCTGGGCTCTCTCAAAAATGGAAAAGCAAAGCCTAGTACATCCAGAACATAAACCAGAGCATTAAGACTGACTTTGGACCAGGCCCAGACTAAACAAAAGCATGGCTCACATTAGCCCAAATCAACCCCTCATCTTTACTGGATCTTGCTCAGCAGCCCCTGGGATAGTCACAGGGACTATCACGGGTTTGTAAACTTCTCAGTCAAATCTATGGGCTCAGGGGTCACCCTGTTATCTGGAGCTGCTGCACCAGCTGTCAGTCATCTTCTGTCCCCCATGGCAGGGTCTCCCCAGCAGAGCCCTGCAACCTCATCCTGCCCCAGTCCCTCCTGCTTTCTCCAGCCCTTGGGGAGCCCTGACTGCCAGCTGGGTCATGGACCACATTTCTCTGCAGGAGCTCCTGCTGCTCCCTTTCAGCTGCTTGCCAGGACCTGCAGCCAAAGGCCCTGCAGGCTATTCTCCTTAGAAATCACAAGAAGAATAATGTAACATGAAAAAAAAAGTTCCATGTATTAGTTATGAACTGCTATGAAGAAGAAAAGCCCAACCAGCCAACAACAGAAAAAAAGCAAATCCCTAAATGCCAAAATGCCGTTATATCCTATTTCTCTCTGCCTAAACTAATTTCCTGGATCTTTCCAGGGAAGAAATCAGTTTATTTTTCACCCTTCCAGTCTGTTGGGTAGCTTTCAGGCATGATACAAACTTCACTGAAGTTAATTGAAGTCAATGGAAAGTTTTCAAGGTCTCTGAATCCGTCCCTGAATACAAGGTAGTAAGAAGTGGGGGCAGCCTGCCTTACATTCTTCTTGAAAACACACGTTTTACCAGTGTTGCACATTAGTGTTCTGTAAGTAGTCCTCACCTTTTCCCTGTTTCCCCATGACAAGAACAGGTCTCTCCAGTGGCATGGTAGTTGAACCTTTTCTCTTCCTTTTGAAGAAAGCACACCAACAGAAAGGAGGAGGGGCCTGGCTCCCTCATAACAATGAAGTTGCCATTAGGAATGGAGTTGCACATCACAGGATGAATGCATAATTTAACAGGAAGCCCTGTGGTATTGATTATAGCAGCATGACACTTTACCTGGTGACACCACAGGTCTCTGAAAAATGTACCATCTTCTTCGAGTCAGGCTGAAGAACTCTACATGATCTCTGTGAACAGTCACCAAACAATCCATTTGGCCCAAGTCATCCGTGTTTTGAACTGTCAGCCTTTACATTTTATTCTCTGTTATGAAAACAGCCTTAGAAAGCAAAGGTTGACTTTTCAAAGTGAGCCTAATAGGTGAGACATTAGCTGATGCCACAGATGGATTAACTTCTACAGACTTGAGTGCCCACTGATGTAAGTAAGCCCTTGCATCAAGACTATTAAAGAAGCCAGATGAGGATTTGGCCATAAAAACCATTCCACATGCAGACAGAGTGTTAGAGGCTCAGATGACCAGAACTGTTTTAAACCCTCTGATTCATTTGACTACTATGAGTTGACTAGCTCTGCTTCCCAGAGCTTACTTTGCAAATAGCCAAGGTGAAAGCTAAAAACTTACCAGTGACTACATAAGCTCTGTCTGATACAGCTGAGGGCAAGGTTTTCCAGAGTCTCTCACCAGGCCCTTTCACAAAGACACTGAATCTTGTAGAAGAAATATACACTCCTTTCCTCACTTAGCACTATTTTCTAGTGAAAATGAACATCTCACAGCTGCAAGGAAAAACTCACATCAAGTGAGTACTGGCTACAGTAGCTTGACTTTTCCAGAAATGATGCCTCAGGCAAGTTTCAAAATTTACTTTTCTGATATTCTTTGCATTTTCCCTAAGCTGTTTTTAAATTCATTTCCTTCCTAATTTGTTACAGCTTCCTGAGAAATTTGGGATCTCTGTGGCTTCCTCCAGCTTTCCTCCTCCTGACCACAGGATTCAATGAATCCCACAGAGTCAAAGAAAAGCAGAGCTAAATCCCCTGCCCCTGTACAAGATCAGCTGCAGACGTATCATTTCTGACAGACATTCTGACAAAATATTAGCTTGTTCTTAAGCACCCATAGCTCCTGTGCAAAATTTAGCAGGCTTCCGGAAGTGTTTCAGCCTTTTTGACTCATGACTGACTCAAGCTTTTAGATCAACCCATCAATAAAAGCTCATGAGTCCTGCTGTGGTCTGTGGAGGCCCTGGAGGCTGTGGACCAGAGGTGGCTCAGGCAGTGATCTTTGTGCCCCAGGTGTGTTGAGTTAGCCTGAATACCCTGCTGTGTGCATTTCTGCATTGTACCATTTGGAACTGCATTGGAATAAAACTCTTCTAAGCTTCTTCTCCCAACTCCCATGGTGTGGTAAAGGCAAAAATGTGGTTTTTTTGTGTTTTGTGTGTTGTTCCTGGTTTTATGGGGGGGGGGGGGGTGGTTGGTTCCCACCCCCCGTTATTTTTTCCCCCCTTCTTTCTTTCCCTTGGGTGGATGGTTGGACTTGGTGATCTTAGAGGTCTTTTCCAACCGTGACAATTCCGTGATTCTGTGACCATGTCCCTTTTTACTGAAGCAAGGTCCTTGCTAAAAATACTTTCTGCTGCAAAAGATTACTCTGAACCACTTCTTCTGCTGCAAAAGATTACTCTGAACCACTTCTTCCATCATGCTCACAGCAGACATTTTCCAGATACTCTAACTCACCAGACACTCCTTGGAAATGTCAGATATGTCTGTTATGAAGAGCTTCTGTTTTTAACAATATATTAATATTTCAAGCAAATACTTGGCAAGTCTTCAGATTTTGCCAGTGGGTCCTAGCATATTTGGGGAAATAAGGAGATTTATGGGCAGTGCTGGTGGGTGGAGGGGTGGACATCAGGTGTGTGAAAAGCATACCTTGTGGTTTTAGTGACGCACTAATTATAACAACAGATGGTAGCAGGGTGCATTCCAGTTATTGTGACAAAGATAAAAGGCAAGGCAAAGATTTGCAATACTAATTATTTATGGGAGTCTGGTGTTCAACTATGCAATGTTGCCATGATTGCAACATTGCATAGTTGCCTTTCAGAAATGCATGATTACCTTTCAGAAAAATACCGTAACATCAGCTGTCCCCCAAAACCTCTACTCAGTTATTTTTCTGTAGATGAATAGTGACATGGCAGAAGTACTAGTAGTTGTGTAGGTGTGACTGGAGAGCAGAGTACCCAGGGGTTGCTTCTGTGTTCCCCAGGTAAGTCATGTTTTAAAACTCCAGATGGGAACAAGTCCTCTTCTTCCTGCCCTTTCTTTCACCCTTTCACTCCTCCCTCCTTCTTCACCCCAGATTGGCCAGTTGAATGTGTTACCTGCCAGGAACCTTTGTCCTTACTATAATCAGGTGGCTTGGACAACCATTGCCTTGCCCTCATATGGCTGCTCATTCTTGCCCACAAACTTCCCCCCCTCCTAGGCTGAAATAAGGTCGTTTCTTTCAGAATGTTGTCTGTTTTTTTAATTTTTGCATCCAGATTGGTTGCTAGATCTGATCTGACAGCAGCAGCAGAACTGTGGGAACAGGGAGACAGCTTGACTTTATAAGCTGGGTCCTGCATCAGGGCTGCCACATGCAGAAAGCATTGCTCATGTCAGCAGCGTGATGGACTGAGGGGGAAGCTTTGACCCACCTCTCTCTGCTAAGTGAGAGTAAACACAGTGTTGTCCTTAAGTATGTCAAATACAGAGGGAGTATTTTGCTTCAGCTTGAGGTCATTCCTGAGTTGCCAGACACAGAAGTGGACTTTTCATGGTGTAAGTTTAGGTTGTTCAATGCAGTCATTTTATTTCCTGCAACGTAAAGTCAAATGTACACATATAGAGGGAGGTTACTAGCTGAGAGCACATAGATGCTACAGCTTAAATATCGACATCTGAGTGAGTCACTTAAGGCACCACATACAGCCCATGGAGCCCAGAGCACCATTCAGCTCACCCAAAAGCATGAGGACATCCTCACTTCTTTAAACATACTCAGTTGTTTAAACATCCTCACTTGTTTAAACAATGAGCACTACTAAACCAGAACAAAACAAAATAAAAAAATCAGCTATTAGCTGTAAAGACTAGTTCAGAAAAAAGCTGCTTCAAGTCAGCCTCCAGTCAGAAATCAACCCTTGGTGTTCTTCTGAGTTAGAAAAGATCATCCTTAGAGCTGGAGTCAGACAGGGAGAAAGGCAGCAGAGCCCTCCTGTGATCCACAGATATCTATTTTCAGTTTTTCCATTTTTTGCCACTAACTGCTTTCCATACAGCTGTAGCAGCTGCAGGAGCACAGCACCAAAGAAACCATGACACTGCCTCCTAAGACAAAGATAATCCATGCACATGCTGGGCTGACACAGGCTTACAGAAGAAGGTTTTAAAGCTGAGGGCTTCTGGAAGCTGCTAGGGGATGGCAGGTTATTTGCATGTCAGAAAACACTCCAGGTGGAGACAAGAATCCATAAATACTGACCCTTTACACACCTGCTTTCATGCTCAAAGAAACCTGATGCTCAGCCATGTGGAGGAATAATTTCTTTCCTCTTCCTAGCAGAAAGTTCACTGAAATGGAAAGCAGCTCTTACAGCTGAGTGCTCCAACTGGAATTATTAACTGTATTTTAATAGCTGACAAAAAGATGTATTCACTTTATCTGTTATCATGTAAATACTTTGCACTAAATGCACTAAATCATCTTTTGCAAGATTAGATGGGATTAGATACATACTATGAAAATTACTCTTATTAAAAATGTTTAGATCTGAAAGAGGATTTAAATATTATTTTCTATCACTTTAGAGACTTTGCATAAAGGAGAATCTAGTCTTTTATGTTTAAATAGTTTAAAGCATGCAGCTTAAACTGCATTACTTAGGAATTTCCATGTTGCCATTAATAGATCACTCTTAATTTGAAGTACAGACAAAGAATAGTAATCAAAACCTGATTTTCCAGGCATTTTCTAATTCAATCCTATCTTACTTTCTTATATTAGAAAATGTGATTTATATATTAGTTTAACAGACTCTTAAAATAAGACACTAAAAGCAGAGGTTATAAAGCATATAGTTTACCTGAGCTGCCTTGAGAAGTCCTCCTTTATCATACACTTGCCTGGACTGAGCCTTTAAGGCTGAGTTAATCAGGATTTAACAGGAAAACACTGCCACAAGCTCACCAGACCAGCAGGCACAGCACTCTGCAAGGACACCCTCCTTCTGCATCCGCGTCACTACTGTCCTTGTGAGGACAGTGGTGGCCTCCTTCCCCAAGTGAGGGTCATCCAGCCCCAGATGGGTGCCCTGCAGCTCCTCCGCAGTTCCTCCTTCTGCAAGGGTGGCCGAGTCCAACCTGTGGGGCAGGAGAAGTCCTTGCCTTCAGGGAAGGCAGCTCTCTAAGCCAGGTCTGAATGGAAATCAGCTGCGTTGGCCAAGGGAAGCTGCTCTGTGTTCCTTCCTCTTCCTCAGCTCATCTCCCTTGAGCTGCAGCTGGGTTTCTTGTTATGCAGCCTCATGCAGAGGGGGTTTGGTAAACAGAAATGTAGATGTCAGGTGGACAAACTGCACTGGGGAGAGACATTTCCCCACAGAGGCCATTGCTTTCAAAGGTATTCCTTCTCCTCCACCCTCTCTCTGAGATTAAACTGTCATATTTGCCCTGTGGCAGTGTGCAAGAGGTGCCAGGGCTTGCCCTGGAGGGGTGAGGGAGGTGGGATGAAACTTCTACAGATTGCAGAACTAGGGCCCCACTACATTCTTGGTACCTGCATCCGTGCCTACCCCACTCCCCCTCTGGGACCAGCTCCCAACCCCGTCTCTAAAGCCTGTGACCCTGCAGCCCCAGGAAGATACCTAAACCTGTGCTCACCTCTGAGAACTGTGCATGCTTGTGGCATGTCTCAGACAGTATGTGTATTGCACATATTTACATTTTTTCCTGACCCAAGGGTCCTAAGCACATGATCAGAAATCAGGGATCCATCCCAGGGAAATCAGTTTTGTAATCAGGAAACCACTTATCACCACAACTTGGACACTTGCTGTGCTTGAATCCTCAATACTCAGCCTGATGAGGACTCTCAGGTACAAGATTGTGGTGGTGTGAGAGATGTAGAGATGTTCATGTTTTGACACAGCCCTTTTCCTTTCAGGTGGCTTTCTGCAGCGAGGTGGTGCTCTCAGCAGGAGATTTTCAGCCTAGCTCAGGAGGGCACAATCCTGCCTTCACCACGTCTCCCTCTCACCTGTGGACATGCGCCATGGTTAAAGGTGATTTAACAACCCTCAGGCCTCTGCTAGGGGTTTTAACCTTTTGCTGGGGAAGTTTGGCACTCTTCAGTGCATTTTATTTGGAAGGAAGTTAAACCACTTCCACCTATACGCTTAGGGGATTTTCAAATGTGTTTTTATATTGAATGGTCAGCTCATACTTTACAAAATTTCGTATTCTGGAAAAAAAAGTTCACATTTTTCACCAGCCATTAGCCCTGCAGTGACCAGCTCCCTGGAGCTGTGAGACAATTGTATAAGCACAAAGCACCTGCACCCCTCTCCTCTGTTAACCTCATCAAGGCACGGCAGGGTGCAAGCAGGGAACAAGCATTACAGCTAGGGCTGTCCCTGCCAGGTCTGGGTGAAGTGACCCCTGTGTTCAGATGGGTGATCCCACTGTTTGGTCTGCGAGGCAGAGAGAGGACAGGCAGCAGGATTTTCATCCACACGCTTGCAAAAAAGACCAGTGTTTCCCACTTGTTTGTTTGTTAGTTAAACATGGGTTGGCTTGGGGAATTTCAGCTGTGAGGCAGCCTGTATATGGAGAATTATGTGGGCTCTCAGTTTCAGCCCTCTTTATTTCTTTTGTTTGTTTGTTTTTGCTTTTTTCTTCATCTCACATTAGTTCACTGAGAATACTGGAGTACCTGAGGGAGGTTTGGAGCTAGTTTTGGTTTGGTTTTCCTTTGATCTGGAGACATGGGGTCTATCCCATCAGTCCAAAACAGTGACATAAAAAAACCCCAGAGCCTCTGCTCAGGGCCTACCTTACATACCTCTCCTTGATCTACTAATTTGTTGTGCATGGTACAACTCTGCTCCTGCCTGCAAAGATCTCTCCTTTCCCAGGGCTTAAGTCTGGGCTTTAGTGTCAGCCACCTACTGCTGATGGCTGGGTCCCTGCCCTCATAAGTCTCTGTCCCATATGAGAGCTAACCCTCTGCTCATGGTTCTCCCCTGCTGGAGAAGCTCATCCTGATTCCACCGCCTTAGGTCTTCTATTAAGGGGTGGCATAAGACTGAAGAAAACATAAGTTGTGTGAGCTGAGCGTGGGTCACAATGGCCACAAATGTGATGTTTGTTTAGGAAACAGGAGCCAAGTATGTCTAGTAGTCTATAAATAAACAACTTTGGAGCCCAGGCTTTTGGACATATGTATGTGTCACAGAAATGCCTGTTACAGTTCTTCAGCACTTTAAAATTGAAGCTATAGCTACAGGCACATGACAGGGAGCAAGAGTGTGAGGAGACCTGAGATGTATAGCAGATCACATATGGCATTTGTAAATTATGATAGAGCAATGTCACCCCACAGACAAATGAAAGAGCTTGCAGAAGGCTACGTGTAACCATGGTCTGATCTGTCAGGCTACATCTGTCTTATTTTGGGCCAACAGGTAGTACCTCTTAAGGTGGCAGCTGTAACCTGGTCTGTCCACAGTAATCTGTCAGACTCCCTGGCTCCCTCCATTGCCCTGCTTTCTGCATCCAGAAATGCCACCAGAGTGCTCCCAGTGACCATGTGCCTGCAGGGTCTATCATTTTCTATGACATATCAAATGAAGAAAAAGAGATGGGTTAAATTGCCATTAAACAAAAAAGTAGTGAAGGTGTGATTCCTGCATTTGCCAGTTCAGTCTTTCTCACATGGAGATAAGCAGTGAAGGTACAAGGTAGCCTGAAGGTTAGACAGACTGCCAGTGCTTAATTTCTCCAGGGATGTGCTCTAAATGAAGTGTACTCTAAATTCTAGTCTCCCCTGCCTCTGTCTAAGATGCTAACTGGATTAATCAAGCACAGGTATACGGGCTGTTGGCAAGCATTACACCTTCCTTTTTCATTAAGAGATACTGCTAGGGCTCACTACCTCAAAGGCTTGTATATTTTACTTGTGCAAGCCTTGATACCCCTGTTTGGTATATCTCGACTTCCCAAAACCAAAAGTTTTGAAGAAGTTTTCCTGAGGTAGTTAAATTGCTTTTTTCCAGCCTCCTAAATCCATTCCTCTGCTCACTCACAGCTTCATTTTCCTTCACAAAGCAACACTCACAGGGGGCAGATTTAGCCAAACTCTTTGGTGTGATGCATGTTTCCATAGATAACTCTCTCCATGGCCATGCCACTGTTAGCAAAAGCCATTCTGCCTCTCCTCCTGCCCAAGACCCCAGTGGCTCACCACTACTGCAGCACAGCAGGGCTGATGTATCTCACCTGAGTCTGTACTGAGAGAACCCAGCCACCTAAAAATACTCTTAAAAAAACCCAACCCGACCAGTTCCTTGGTTCAGTCTGTGCTCCCCAGAAGCACACATAGCCATGCAAGTAAATTGAGAACATGGCAACAGAAAATGCTGGTGAAGGTGGGGAGAATGGCAGAGGATCTCCTGACTGAAGTGGCCACAGAAGGATAATTCACAGTATCACAGAAAGGTGCCCACACCATGGGAATCCGCCATGATCAGAAAGTTCAGGCTAAGTCTCTGTATTTGCAGCCATCCACTTCCAAGACATCAGAAGGAAAAATAGTGCAATGGGTTAATGGAGGTGGCCGGATGATTTTGACCATGACTCATATCCGTGGGCTTTTCCCCTAAAAGAGTTTCTTGTCAATTGCTTCACCACACAGAGCTCACAACTGAGCTTACACCTCAGATCAGTGTTATCTGGTGTTGGAAGGTTACCAAATGGCTAAAAAAAAGAGTAGGGCTCAATAGAAGCCTCCTGCTACACTTGGGTTGCAACATATTCCTTATTTCAGTTTTTTTTCTCTTGATAAGAGGTCATGCAATCTGCCTGAGAGACTCAAGTAACAAGTCAAGTTCAATCGCACGATTAAGGGGAACAAAGTTGCATGGGGAACAATACTACTACAAGTATAATTTGGGAGAGTGCTTGTTCAGGTAACAGATAAGTCAGACAAGCTTTCAGATGAAGCTCTGATTTGTTCTTCAGAAGATAATCAGGAGGTGTGTATGGAAGAAGAAAATAATTCACTCCAGAAAAGAATACAGGAGTCTTTCCTTTAAAGTGTTCAAAATTTTAACTGAGGTATATAACGAGAGATACTTTTTGATGTACAGCTGAGCCATTGACTTGGCCAGCTCATCAGTGCTACAGTAATTAAAAATATTAATTTTAAAAAAAATCTGGCTACTGTTTTTAAGAGGATTCCAGCTAGCATTGATTATTTCAGCATAGTCTCAGGTACTGTGGAAAGTCTCCTGAATTTATTTTTTTTTTTAGTGCTGAAGAGTAATTATGGCACTTACTAATGAACGTGAATCCTTGGTTAAAAATTTACCTGTAGGCCAGGGAAATTATGCTAATGCTCTTCATTTACACCTTCAAGATCTCATGTTTTCATACATCAACAAATGCAGAGTGCTTTTTGCAGATCAGGGCCTGCCATTCAGGACTTTCACATCCTGACCAGTTCAGTCTAGGGAAGCGTTTGGGCCCAGCCAATTCTTCTGGTTCCCACCACGGTCTCTGAAGAGCTGGCTATTAATGCATTGTCATGGTTGAATCTTTCGAAGCCCTCCAAAGAATCAAAAAAGGCAAGATCTACAGCTGCTAAACATGAACAACAAAAGAATGGTGACTGTCCTCCCAAAGTGCAAAGAAGCCAGAGAGTGAAGTGGTCCTTTTTCACTGAACTTATCCTGGTGACAGGCTGTGCTGTGCTATTCCCTGTATCCTATGGTGGCTCCCCCAGCATGAGAGCAGGGGTCTTTGGCCCCTGAAATACCTTCCTGACTGCTGCTGCAGACCTCAGGGCTGCTTGTGCAGAGCCAGATTTTGCTGGCCCTCCCCAGGAGCTGAGTTTCTGAGAACACTCTCTCCTGCCTATCAACCCCTCTTCAGAGGTGATGAATTGCTGCAGATAGTCCTCTCCAAGTGAGCCAAACAAACCAGGAGGAGATGTGTAAGGTGAGCAGTGGTTATTCACTGTCATGTGTCTGCCATTAGCTATTAATTAAGCTAAGTAAAAGATAAACATTGGCTTTATGAGCCATTCCCAGGCATTAAGAGTTTGCTCTTACTGTATATGCATACGGTGGCATCTGCAGAAAACAAGTCAAGTAGCTCTTAATTTCTCTGGCTATATGTGTCAAACAGTATTTGCTCTTAATTTTAGAGAACATCACCTTGCTTCTGGAATGGCTGAAATTTTATGCCATGTTAAATTTTTAGCAACCTGCCTACTGTCAGTCTACACCAATGATGGCAAATACAGCTGTCTGGGAGTCATCTGGGAGTTTGCAAAAGATTTCCAGGAAAACCCTCCACAGGATGACACAGTGCTGTTCAGACAGCAGTCTCAGCAAGCGTTTGTTGAGTTTCGTGTGTATTTTTAATACAGGCATTCTTGCAAAATTCAAAATCTGCAAAATTTGCGGAAAACATTATATGGAAATGAAACAGCTGCTGATTCAAAATGATTGTGTGTTTTCAAATAAGAGGTGCATTTCTCAGGAGTCAACAGAGGATAATGCCATTGCCTTAAACCTGAATAAATAAAAAGAAGATGTAATAACATCTACCTTCAACCGATATCATCACAAAACACATCCTAATGATGCTTCAAATGAAAATTTTGTCTGTGCCTTCCTTATTCTCTACTCTCATGTCATTTTGGTACTGATTACTGAATGTTCCTAGAAGTCAGAAAATAAAAATATTAAATAACAGTTTTATTATTTACAGACATGTCTCTTCTTTATCCCTTTGCAATGCCTTATCTAAGCATGTACAGTTTTTTGATAGCCAAAATAATATTTAAGCAAAGAAAATGTTTTTAACATTGAAACCAACAGACATCTTCATTTCTATTGTTATTGCTCTGAAAATCCTTGAGTCTAGATATGAAACAAGTAGAGCCACAGCTTCCATCTCAAAGGGACTTAGCATAAATAATGTTCAGACATTAGTTTTCTCAGACTGTTTTCTAGTGGGAGGTATGTCCCCCATGCAGGGGGTTGGAACTAGATGATCTCTAAGGTCCCTTCCAACTCAAAGCGTTCTATGATTCAATGATTTTCACCTCAAAGACAGAGAAATATTCTGTCTTTGTTCACCATAAAAGAAATTCAGTCTGCAACCTAAGCTAGCATTATGTCTAGCATTATGATTACCAGAAGAAACAGTGCTCACTCAAGTCTAGCAAAGGCTCAGCAGTGGCCACAAACCATTTTGCAGAGCAGGATCTGCATTAGAAGTGAAGGAAACAACTTTAAGCTTTGGGGGTACACCATTGCTAGGGCTCACACACCTTCTCTGCCATGTTGCTAATCGTGACTTGAGAAGCAATACAGCTGGAAGGACTTTGAAAATCAAAAGTAGCTTTTGCTGCTTTGCTCGACAAATACACGAGGCTTTGATTTATTTTATTTGTGTCTGTCTCAAAGTACGGTATCTAGCTGCCACTTGTCTTCCTAGCTTTGCCTAGACATTGCCTCTTAAACAATTCCTTTTTAGAGTGGCTTTTTTTTTTTTTTGTGCCAGGCACTTTGTTTGCCATCCGCCTGAGCAGATGGAAATATGCATGCCTCTAACAAATGTGACCTTGTTAGGCTGCTCGTCCTTCATGTCTGAGCGAGAAAGAAATGTAGAACGTTACACCCACTACCTTCCAGAGGGCAAAGAGACTGCAATGGCACACGTCTGCTGTGCCGTGAGGTGTCTTCTTGTAGCACTGCCTTGATATGATCAACATTGCAGCTACTGCTTTTCGGCATCTCAGAGCTGTTATAAAGCATATGCTCACCCACTCACGCACACCGACACTTGCTCTCTCTTCACCTCCTGGAAATTGCACCTGGGGGCTAAACGTGGTGTGCCGGGAAGCAGCCGTGGCACTGGGCATGATATCACTGGCTGTCCTTTTGGCAGTCATTAAAAAGGGAACTTGAGAGATAAGCCCAAAAATAGAAAGACAGTGCCTGAATGGAAAACAAGAGGATAAATGGAGGTTTGTAAATAGTTTTGATCTGTGACTTGATAGTACAAGAAAGTTTTAAAAAGTGACTGCAATCTGCTTTGCCCTCATAGTGTTTTGCTGTAGCGTAAGTGGGATTTGTCTCACTTTATACAAGATGCGAGGAAGTTGTAAGTCTCAAGTCTGTGAGCATAACCAAAGAAGTAAAACATGAACCTCCAGAGGGCAATTCATCTGAATTTCCTTAGATGCTTAATTGTCCTCTGGAACAGTCTATTAATTCCTAGAAAAAAACTGACTATATTAGTTTCAGCCTCCAAGGGCTCTAGGTAGTTGCTCACAGGGACTTGTCTAATGCCACTGGATATACCCAAGGATCTATGAGACAGCTCTATGGGGCAGGAGGGAGGACACAGGAGCTGGACGTGACCTGTGCTGTTATGGCTGCCTGGGGTACCCCAAGACACCACACAGTGCACTAGCCATCCCTGTGTGGTCAGCTGCATGGAGTCACAAACGTGGAGGTGAATCTTCCTGGTGAATCTTCCCACACATAGACTGAATAATCACAATCAGCTCATTGCCTTAATAAGAATAAAAATGGTTTTGTTATAACTCCATTAATTTCAGGCCAGACAAGCCCCACTCCTCTGCCAAAATTCACTATAGGACTGAATGCGAAGGGCAAGGACTGTTTGCGGTGTGAATCACAGGTGAGGACAACATTTCAGTGCCTTCCAAGTTCCTTCCTATGTTAAGCATTTATTCAAAGTAAGAGTGTTACAGAGTAGAAACATCCAAGGGAAGAGCTGCAGAGACATGGGGCTGGAAAGTATCAACAGTGAGCAAGAAAGGGAGTGCAATTCCCTTTGTTCCATCCTAAGCCTCCTCTCCCCTCCACACCTCTGTGTAACTTCCAGACTCTCTTCATGTACTGCTGGCATCTCTTTCCAAGTCCTGTAGCTGCTGCATATGAGGGAAGGAAGAATACGCAAATAAAATATACTAGGATACCATTAGGTATAAATACGAATTTTTGTCTTGATTTTCACATAAGATGCAGCTGGAACTACAATATTTTGAAATTAAGCAAATCTTTCAACAGGCTTAAGACTACTAAAGCCAGACAATGGGCAGCAGAAGGGCTTGGCTTTAATCTTTTCCCTTTTGTCATTGGTGGCAGGATCCCACCGATGCAGTGAGATAAGGACTGAGCTACCAAAAACTTCACATCTCTTTTACAGACAGGGCAGCGTGGATGACTGATGGCAGCTCTTCAGAAGTATTAGCTCACTGAGCAGTTGTTAGCAATAGACAAGTAAGACTTGAAAGACAGGCAGCCTAAAAATCAGAAACAAGTTAGCACTCTGGACAACTTAAAAGCAGCAACTGATACCTTCTATCTCTCCTTTGTTCAGGGTGGCAAGGAGGCTGCCAGCTAAAAGCATATTCTCTCCTTTTAGGGTGTAAGTCCCTGCTGTTGGCAAATTGTTTTCATGTTTGGTAAACCAGCCAACTTGCGAACTATTAGCTGCTGACAAGCGAAGAGGGTACTCTTCTATCCTTGGGACAATAAAAAAAAAAAAAATAGTAGGCCAGATTCTCAAATCTCATCTGGCATTTCTGTGGTGTTAAGGAGGTGAAAAGGAGCTGGCAAACATCCAGCTGCCAATGGTCAGCTAAAAATGCCTCTCCCGGTCACCCCATCTCAGAGGGAGAGGAAAAAAATAGAGAAGAAGCAAGCGGAGATCAGCTCTAAGTAGAGCTAAGATGAACCCATGTAAGTGAGGTGTCTTAAAGCCTAAAACCACTGCTGAGATAGCCCATCTGGCCACATCCTTGTAGCCCTCATTTTAAGGATCAACCTAAAGTAGATCAATCAAATTGCCATGACTACAGTGTTCTACCAAGGACCATTTATTGGGACAATCCATGGAGGTGCAGTGGTCGTGTTGGGCTGAGGCCTGGGTCCCTAGCCCCATGGGGAGCCCAGATGAGAAATGTGTGGAGGTAGTACTGTTGGTGTAGTTCCATGCTTCCCTTGGCATCCCTGGCTGTAAGCAGCATGAGTCTCATCCTGAAGAGCACCTGTGCTCTAGGCTGCCCTGAAAAAGTCTTATTGTCCTCGCTGTTCCCCAGGTGACTCCATGTCTTTGCTTCTTCCCTGGCCACCTGAGGACAGCAGGGCTGTTGTTTTTCCATTTAGTGTCTCTCAAAGGCTCTTGCAGCCTTACTTCCAATTGCCCAAAGCCTTTCAGAGAGAGGCTTTCCTAGGCTGTTAATTTCAAATGCAATTTTGCAACGTCTCTCTGACCTCCTAGGCAATTCCAGTATGTGCATGTCTACGTCCCAGGAGAAAAGGAGGCTGAGGCAACAATGTGGCAGTGATACTCATCTGTAACTTTAGCCTTTCTCTTTCAGTCTCATTGGTCTTTACTTACGTGAAAATCACCAAAGTTTCTACAGAGTTCTGGAGGATGTATATGGTCACATAGGATGACCAGAAGCTACTTGAAATGCATAGTCCCATCAGAGGAAGAGTGGGAAACAGTGCTCTGGCAGACCTGTTGAGTGTTTCACCTCCTGCAGAGCCATGGGAGAGGAAGTGAGTATGTGCCTATACACTGCTTTTTGTTCCCCCAGAGCTGCAGCCCTCAGTAAGAAGAAGATGCTCTGCACTGTCAGGATGTGGGTGATGCCCAGAGTCATGGCCTGGAGGAGGAGGTCACCCAGAGACACAGGAACCCATGGATGGGTGGGAGAGAGTGTGAGGGAACTCAGAAGCAGCAAGGGAAAGGGTAGTGAGTGCTGCAGGGCCAGGGGCACATCCCTGCAGCCTCTCGGGCACTGGCTGTGGCTGGCAGCCCTGGGAACCTCTGCACTCAGCTGCAAGGGCAGCACCTGACCTGCCCAAGTTGCTCCCTGCAGCAACTTTGCCCTCACTCCAGACTCAGAAACCCCCTGGAGGATCAGGACCAGCCAGCATGTGTTCAGGAAAGGCAGGTCCTGCTTGACCAACCTGATCTCATTCTATCACCAGGTAACCTGCCTTGTGGATGAGGAAAAGGCTGTGGTATTGTCTATCTGGATTTGAATAAAGCCTTTGACGCTGTCTCCCACAGCATTCTCCTGGAGAAGCTGGTGGCTCATGGCATAGGTGTGCTCTTTGCTGCGTTAAAAACTGGCTGGGTGGCTGTGCCCAGGGAGTTGTGGTGAATGCAGTTAAATCCATTTGGTGGCCAGTCACAAACAGTGTGCCTCAGGGCTCAGTTTTGAGCCCAGTCTTGTTCAACATCTTTATCAATGATCTGGATGAGGGGATTGAGTGCTTCATCAGCAAGTGTGCAGACAACACCAAGTTGGGTGGGAGTGTTGATCTGCTTGAGGGTAGGAAGGCTTTGCAGAGGGACATGGACAGGTTGAATTGGTGGGCTGAGGCCAATTGCATGAGGTTGAACAAGGCCAAGTGCTGGGTCCTGCATTTCAGTCACAATAACCCCAGGCAATGCTACAGGCTTGGGGCAGAGTGGCTGGAAAGCTGCCTGGCAGAAAAGGTTCTGGAGATGTTGGTCGACAGCTGGCTGAGCATGAGCCAGCTGTGTGCCCAGGTGGCCAAGAAGGCCAACAGCATCCTGGCTTGTACCCAGAGCAGTGTGGCCAGCAAGAGAAGGAGGTGATTGTGCCCCTGTGCTCGGCACTGGTGAGGCTGTGCCTCAAGTACTGTGTTCAGTTCTGGGTCCCTCACTATAAGAAAGACATTGAGGTGCTTGAGCGAGTTCAAGAACAGCAAGATGATGAAGGGCCTGGAGAACAAGTCCTGTGAAGAGAGGCTGAGGGAATTGGGATTGTTTAGTTTGGAGAAGAGGAGGCTGAGGGGAAACCTAATTGCTGACTACAACTACCTGAAAGGAGGTTGTCCAGCTTCAGTGTCCCTGGAGCTCTAGGCTTTGTGGTCCTCTGAAACCTAACCCTAAATCTCAAAGCATCTTGGAATTCCAAGGGAGTTCTGAGTGCACATGGTGGACTTCAAATTATGAGCTGTCTACTGGAAACACAATACAGCAGATACAGTACAATATTCCAGGAGTTTCCTGGGGTGTGTGGAAGATAACTTCCTGACATGTTGTGCCAGGCAAGGTGTCCTGTTGGACTTGTTTTTTGTGAACAGAGAGGAGTTTATAAGGTTGGTGGTTGGAGGCTGTCTCAGGAATAGTGATCATGAAAAGACAGATTTTGATTCTTAGAGAAGTACAGATAGGGGTTAGCAGAACTGTCTCCTTGGACTTCTGGCAGGAAGATTTTGGCCTGTTTAGGAGACTGATTGACTGAGTCCTTTAGGAGGCAATCCTGAGGGACACAAGAGTCTAGAAAGGCTGGACATTCTTCAAGAAGGAAATCTTCATGTTTCAGAAGCAGGCCACCCCTGTGTGCCAAAAGACGAGCCATCCAGGATGATAGTCAGCCTGTCTGATCAGAGAACTTTGGCTGGAACTCAGGAAAAAAAAGAGTTTATAGCCTTTGGAAGAAGGAAAGGAGGACTACAAAATGTCATAGAATCATAGAATCATAGAATCCTAGAATCCTAGGGGTTGGAAGGGACCTCGAAAGATCATCTAGTCCAACCCCCCTGCCAGAGCAGGGTCACCTAGAGTACATCACACAGGAAGGCGTCCAGGCGGGTTTTGAATGTCTCCAGAGAAGGAGACTCCACAACCTTTCTGGGCAGCCTGTTCCAGTGCTCTGTCACTCTTACAGTAAAAAAATTTTTCCTGATATTCATCTTAAACCTCCTATGCTCCAACTTGTATCCATTACTCCTTGTCCTATCACTGGTCTTCACTGAAAAAAGCTTAACTCCATCGTCTTGACACTCACCCTTTACATATTTGTAAACATTGATGAGGTCCCCCCTCAGTCTCCTTTTCTCCAAACTAAAGAGACCCAGCTCCCTCAGCCTTTCCTCATAAGGGAGATGTTCCACTCCCTTAATCATCCTTGTGGCTCTGCGCTGGACTCTTTCAAGCAGTTCCCTGTCCTTCTTGAACTGAGGGGCCCAGAACTGGACACAATATTCCAGATGTGGCCTCACCAATGCAGAATAGAGGGGGAGGAGAACCTCTCTTGACCTACTAACCACACCCTTTCTAATACACCCCAGGATGCCATTGGCCTTCTTAGCCACAAGGGCACACTGCTGACTCATGGTCATCCTCCTGTCTACCATGACCCCCAGGTCCCTTTCACCTACACTGCTCTCCAGCAGGTCAGCCCCCAACCTGTACTGGTGCATGGCGTTTTTCTTCCCCAAATGCAAAACTCTACACTTGCTCTTGTTAAACTTCATCAGGTTTTTCCCCGCCCAAGTCTCCAGCCTGTCTAAGTCTCTCTGAATGGCAGCACAGCCTTCTGGTGTGTCAGCCACTCCTCCCAGCTTGGCGTCATCAGCAAACTTGCTGAGGGTACATTCTGTGCCCTCATCCAGGTCGTTGATGAAGATGTTGAACAACACTGGTCCCAGTACCGACCCCTGAGGGACTCCACTAGTCACAGGCCTCCAACTAGATTCTGCCCCATTGACTACAACTCTCTGACTTCTTCCTTTCAACCAGTTCTTGATCCACCTCACTGCCTGATCATCAAACCCATACTTGATCAACTTATCTACAAGGATGCTGTGGGAGACGGTGTCAAATGCTTTACTGAAATCAAGATAGACCACATCTACCGCTCTACCATCATCTATCCACCTAGTAATTTCCTCATAGAAGGCTATGAGGTTAGTCAAACATGACTTACCCTTGGTAAAACCATGTTGACTGCTCTTGATGACCCCCATCTCCTTGATATGTCTAGAGATAGTGCCAAGGACAAGTTGTTCCATTACCTTTCCAGGGATGGAGGTGAGGCTGACCGGTCTATAGTTACCCGGGTCCTCCTTCTTGCCCTTCTTGTAGACTGGAGTGACGTTTGCTATCCTCCAGTCCTCAGGCACCTCTCCAGTTACCCATGACTTACCGAAGATGATGGAGAGTGGACTAGCAATGACCTCCGCCAGCTCCCTCAGCACCCTTGGATGCATTTCATCCGGACCCATCGATTTATGGATGTCCAGATTATGCAACTGATCCCTAACCCAATCCTCATCTACTATGTCCTCACCTATCTTGACTACTTCTGGGGTTATATGAATCTGGGGCTCACGGGAAAAGCCTGCAGAAGTAAAGACAGAGGCAAAGAAGGCATTCAGCACCTCTGCCTTCTTCATATCCTCTGTCACCAGGGCACCCACCTCATTCAGCAGTGGGCCTATATTGCCTCTGGTATTAGCTTTGTTGGCTATGTATTTGAAAAAGCCCTTTCTACTGTCCTTAACCCGACTTGCAAGGTTAAGTTCCAAGGAGGCCTTCGCTTTCCTAGTTGCCTCCCTACATTCCCTGACAACATTCCTATATTCCTCCCAAGTGACCAGTCCCTCCTTCCATGATCTATAGATTTTCCTCTTCCACTTGAGTTTCCCCAGCAGTTCCTTTTTTAACCACGCTGGTCTCCTAGCTCCCTTACTAGATTTTCTACCCATTGGGACACACTGATGCTGTGCTTGCAAGAAGTGGTCCTTGAATATTGTCCAGCTATCTTGAGCCCCTTTACCTTCTAGCACTCTGTCCCATGGGACTTCCCTTAACAATTGGTTGAGGAGGCCGAAGTTTGCTCTGTAGAAGTCCAGGGTTCTGGTCCTGCTGGAAATTCTGTTCCTCCCACACAGGATCCTGAACTCCACCATCTCATGGTCGCTGCAGCCAAGGTTGCCATTGACCACCACTGCTTCAATAAGGCCCTCCTTGTTGGTGAGCACAAGATCCAGCAGCGCTCCTCTTCTAGTCGGCTCATCCACCATTTGCATTAAGAAGTTGTCATCAATGCATTGGAGGAACCTCCTAGACTGTGAAAGGCTGGCTGTATAAGTCTTCCAGCAGATATCGGGATAGTTAAAATCTCCCATGAGGACCAAGGACTGCAGTTGTGAGGCTGCTTTCAGCTGCCTGTAGAAAGCCTCATCAACTTCCTCATCTTGATCAGGAGGTCTGTAGTAGACCCCCACAACTGTGTCACCCATACTACCCTGTCCTTTAATTCTTACCCACAGAATTTCAACTCGCCCCTCATCAGCCCCTGTACAAAACTCAATACATTCTAGTTGCTCTCTCACATAAAGAGCAACTCCACCACCTCGCTTCACCGACCGATCTTTCCTAAAAAGCACATAGCCATCCATGGCCACATTCCAGTCGTGTGAGCTGTCCCACCATGTCTCTGTTATTGCTACCAGATCATAACCCTTAGACCACACACAGACCTCTAACTCTTCCTGTTTATTCCCCATGCTGCGTGCATTGGTGTACAGGCATTTCAGGAAGCAAGTAGAGCACATCGGTGGGACTAAATCCTCCTTAGCCCATCCTCCTACAGGCCCTGGTATGTTCCTCTTGGGCTTGTCCCTAACAGACCCAGTTTTCTCCCCTTCCCCCTTCACATCTAGTTTAAAGCTCTCTCAATGAGCCCTGCTAAGTCCTGCCCCAAAAGCCTTTTCCCCCTCTGGGACAGGTGCATCCCACCCACCACCATCAGGCCAGGTGTCTCATAGAGCAGCCCATGATCAAAAAAGCCAAAGCCCTGCCTTTGGCACCAGTCTCTTAGCCATTCGTTCATCATTAAACTCTTCCTGCTTATCTCTCCACCCATTCTTGCAGGAGGTATGGAGGCAAACACGACTTGTGCTCCAGACCCCCTAACTAGCCGTCCCAGGGCCCTGAAGTCTCTCTTCATTGCCCTTACATTTCTTGTAGTAATTTCGTCACTGCCAACCTGAAAAATCAGCAGTGGGTAGTAATCAGATGGATTTACCATACTAGAGAGTTTCCTTTTAACATCTCTAATGCGAGCCCCAGGGAGGCAGCAGACCTCCCTGTGGGATGGGTCAGGTCTACAGATGGGCCCCTCTGTTCCCCTCAGAAGGGAGTCACCCACCACAATTACCCTCCTTTCCTTCTTAGTTGAAGAAGTCCTAAGTCGTGGAGCTGAGTGACAAGTCATAGGCGGTTCACTAGACAAATCTGTCACTCCAGCTTCATTTTCCTTTCCCTGAAGTTCCAAGACCTCGTACCTATTCTTCAAGGGCAATTCGGAGGATGGACGGAGTTGGGAGGGTTTTTTCTTGCCTCTCCGAGGACGGACCTCCCTCCATTCCTCCATGTTCCTAAAGTTCTCTCCTTCTGCCTGAGAACAGGAGGGGAGGGGATCCATCACTTGTTCTAGCATCTCTTCCTCCTGCCCTTGCCTCAGGGTTTGACTCCACCAATCTATTTCATTCTCACATTCTCTGATAATTCTCAGTCTTTCAACCTCCTCTGTCAGTCTAACCACCTGCCTGAGGAGATCATCGATTTGCTCGCACCGCACACACGCGGTGCCACTGGCTCCCTCTGGCACCAGTGCCAGGCTCAGGCACTCGCTGCAGCCAGAGACCTGCACGGCTGCGTGCCTGCTCAGAACCTCCGTCTGAGTTCCCATATCCTTCTTCAATACAGTTTTAGGGCGTGTTGCCTCCATGCTAGAGAAATTTACTGGTGTTCTCTGCTTCCTGCCTCCACTCACGCCGCTCTCCCCCTGCCCTCGCGCTCCCTGCCCTCGCGCTACTTCACTTCCTGTGAAGGCCGCTGCCGCTCTCCGCTCTGCGCTGCCGCGTGCTCTGAGGGAGCTGCCGAGATGGCCGCTGTTAAACCTGCCGCCGTTCTCAGCCACGCCCCCCCACGTCAGCCTTCCTGTTCCTCTCAGGATTCCCGCTCAGACTCGGGTCTCCTCGCTCTGCTCCGGCTTCACCGTCTCCGGGAAGCCCGGTCTCTTCTCTAATCCTCAGTAATTAATTAAAGGAGCAGCTCTCACCGCTGCCGCTCTGTGCTCTCACCGCTGCCGCGTGCTCATGAGGTTATGCAGTGAGAAAATCAGAAGGGCCACAGCCTGACTAAGAAGTTGATCCTCTATGACCTGCAGGGTGGTTACCTGCTCGGGCAGGGTTCTTTCCAAGAGCTGCAGGGAAATGCCTGCTGCAGTTGGGTCCTGCTCATGAGCTGCAGGGGAATCTCTTGTCCAGCACTTGGTGCTCTCCTCCAGCACTTGATGCCCTCCTCTGGTGCTGTGCCTGAGGAGGGGAGAAGAGAGGTTATCAGCACCTACTGAGTTAAATTTCAGCAGGAATGGAAAAGAAAGGGCAAAGCTGTTTGAATCTTCTTCACTGTCTTCCCATGGCTCTTGACCACCAAGAAAATTGTAAACTGCTTTTTCTTCCTTCTCACTTGGAAACCCCTCTCCTGAAAGGGCCATGAGATTTCTGTCTTCCTCCTTAGATGCTCTCCCTATAGGTGAGGGAGAGAAGGCAGGGAGAGCAGGCAACTGCAGAGCCTGAAATGTCTCCAGGCCTTGCTGGTGCTCTAGGGAGGAAAGAAACATCTTTCCTGGCAAGGAAAATATTGGCAGCATTATTCATTGCCAATGCCAAGCATTAAGGAAAAGACAAACAATAAGGCAGATTTCAACAAACTAGGGATTACAAACAGTGCCTCTGGCTTATGTTAATGGCCTCCTGACACTTGAGCTTGTGGTGTAAGGAAAGGCTGGACACGGGTGGGAAGGGAAGGATTAGGTGTTACCTTTACAGGCTTTCTTTATCTGTCCAAAGGCTTGAAGTCGTCATTTTTAAAAAATGAAATCTGAGATTCTTAATCAGTCCTGTGTCTTCAGGATCTGGAGCTCAAAGGAAAAAATCAAATATTATTTAACCATTCAACAAAATGATAAATAGGCATCATCACCAAAGCACATGTTCTGGCCTTCTCCTCTTAAAGACATCAGAGTTTCTGATGAGAACGTCATACAATAATCCACTACCACATCTGGGACAAGCATGCAGTCCTGTAGCACTAGATGCTTCAGTTTTAGATTTTCTTGCTTCCTTTGGCCAAATACTGGAAATCACAGACTGTCCCTGTAGGACTAATACTTATCTATTAGGTTAGTACAGAATTTTCCTTCAAAATTATTTTTGGTGAAAACTAATGTAAGATTTTTTTTCCCTATTAAATATTTGCTTTCTAAATTAATGTTTCATTTATTGATAAAACAATTTAAATGAATTGAAATCCTGACACTAAGACTTTATGAAAGCTGTGGTTCAGTTGTTCTCCTCCCTCAGCTTGATTCCTGCCCCACAGCAAGTCTGCTATGTGTGGAAAGGATGGGGATGTGAGTGTGCTAATCAACAGCTCTCAATAGTCACTGCAAAGGTGTCTCTAGATTACATTTGATTTTTGGTGGTGTGCTGTATTTTTTAAAAATAAAACCCCATAACCTACATATTTCTGTTTTGTTTTGTTTTTCAGGAAATAAAATTTGCCTTGCAAAGTAAGGTGGAAGAACCCATTTTCTTCTCAGCTGCTACAAACTATTTTTGCACCTGTACCATTTGGCACTAGGTGCAGTTATTATTTATCTGTATTGCCATATTGCCTGGGAGCCCTGTCAGAGACCAGAGACTCACACAAACCAGAACAACTTTTATTTTGTGAGGCTGAGGTAATGGATTTTTTAGCTGACAAATAGCAAACCCTTACATTTGTTTGACAAAACCCTTAACACCTTTCAGCCCATTATGAGAATTTAAAATATAGACAAATTAAAATAAGGATGTGTTAAGGTTTCTTATCTGTAAGATAGTAAATCTGAAAAAATGCCAGTACACAGGCAACATATACACCAGATACAACTAGAAGCAGAGACTTCTTAGCAATTAAAACCAAGAACAAGCTTCAACTGCTTTATACAAAGACAAAATGGAAAAAGTAGCTTTTAATGGCTTTTTGTTAGATTCAGCATTATCAAATAATGTATAAATCAAATAACAGAATCACAGAATCATAGAATATGCTGATTTGGAAGGGACCCATCAGGATCATCAAGTCCAACTCCTGTTCCTGTGTAGGGCACCCCAAGAATCACACCATGTGCCTGCGAGCATCATCCAAATGCTTCTTAAACTCAGCCAGGCTTGGTGCTGTGACCACTTCCCTGGGGAGCTTGTTGCTGTGGTCAACCACCCTCTGGGTGAAAAACCTTCTCCTGATTTCCAACCTAAACCTCCCCTGATTCAGCCTCCTGCCATTTCCCCAAGTCCTGTCACTGGTCACAGGAGTGAAGAGATCAGTACCTGCCCCACCTCTTCCCCTCGTGAGGAAGCCGTAGATTGCAATGAGGTCACCTCTCAGCCCCCTCTTCTCCAAGCTAAATAATCCAAGTGACCTCAGCCACTCCTTGTAAGTCATCATAAGCTCAGACTGAAACTTCTCCTTTGTTTGGGGCCTTCAGTGTAAATTTTCTGATAGCTAATGAGGTGACCATTTCAACCTTACATGCTTCTAGGGATTTCTTTCTCTAGCTAGTGGCTTATTTTCCCAATTCTTGTTAAAAAACCAAACAAAACCAAAACCCAGAAAAAACAAAACAAACCAAAACAACCCAAAAAACCCAAACCAACAAACAAAAAATCATATATAAGAGTACTATTCTAACAAAGTTATCAAGGAGTTTCAGAAGTTGCTGAGTGATAAACACACACACACATGCAACATGCACCGTTTAATACTGGACAGAAAGGCATTCGCAGCAATATACTGACAAGATGTTGTCCCATAAAAGTCAGAGTTTGGTAGAGTCCAGCAGCCTGAAAATGTCAGATTTTGGAAGCTCTTTTTGCCTTCATGTTGGCATTATAAAATTTTCCCCAGAACCAGCTGTAGTGCTTCAAACAAAGTGCCATGTGGGAGGGAAGAAATTGTGCTGAGCAAGAGCAGGAACAGCTCAGGAAGGTTGTCTGCCAGGTTTTGCCATGTCATCCTGAAGTTCAGTTCTGGGGGATTAATGAGTCACTCTCATGGAAATAAAAGTAGAAATTTGTACAAACCCAAGGAGAGATGTGGGCTTTTATTTCCAGTTTCCCGCTGGCTACTCAACTCTAGTTTTTCTTGCCTGCTTTTCCATCTCATCCTTGGATTTTCTCAGCCCTGATCCACTCAGTAATTTTCTGGTTTATCTCCAGAGCCTTGCTAGTTTTGTCACTCAGATGCAGGAAGCAAAAAGGGGAAGAGGGAGGGTGTGTAGGTCAGATCATACCTCTGCCAAGCTCATACCTGTGCAGTGGCTGACCTACATTTACTACATTAACAGGGGCTGTCTCCCTGCTGGGTGCCCCAGTGAGTCCCAGACACCCCAGAAGACGTGTCAGAGTTTGGAAGAGAGCTGAGGAGGAAAAGGAGGGAAGTTTTAATGCAAAAGAGAAAATATGATGGAAAACAGATAAATGTTATGGGAAGACCAGACAGGAATCCTACCTCTCAGTCAAGTGTTGAGAGAGAGAGAGAGAAGAAAGACAGAGCTAACTCATTTGATGTGGCTGTTTCTGGTCCTTGGGTAAGGAAGTCAGTTGTTCCCAGAGCAGATACAGATAGGTCAGGCAGCAGCATGGGCAGTGTTGGTAAAATACTCATCAGCCATCAACATACCCTAGATCTCTTCCCTGATCAGACTGGCCAGAGCAACAGACAGACCTATCCCAAAATTACTTCTCATCTACTAGTGCAGAAGATGCTAGGTTCCAGCCTGTTTGACTTCAGAAAAAGAAGGACTTGACCCTTATTCGTTGCCCTTTCACACAATAGTGTAAAGGTCTCCCCTGGTTTTTATAGCTATTAAAAATAAATAAATTAAAAGGTCAGAAGGACTGCAATTTATGTAAAACTGATCACTGTGCAGAGCTTTGCTGTGTCATGGGAAAGAATAAGGAAATTTGTCTTGGCATTTTCTCTTTAAATTTATAAGGGAGCATATGTAGGTTTTTTCTACATCTACAGAATTGATTTAAATTGGTACATTGGATAAAAAACCCCATTCTGTATAAAGATGGTTTTACTGGACTACTGGATCATATGATCTGTTTTCTCCTGGTTTTACTGGGTTTTCTTTTCAAGTTACAAAGCATATTAACGGCCTTTTTATTTCTTATAATTCTGCTGATTTATCTTTTCCTTCTTCTTGGTTCTTCCACAGTTATAATTCTCTACCTGCATAAATCAGTCATCTGCATCATCTCAACTCATTATATCACAATGCCTTAAGGCTTTTGATGAGGGATTAAAAAGAACAGTTAAGGCTTTCTGCTTAGCTATTTCTGATAGTCATTTTTATATCTTCACTAAGGAATTAAAGGAAATGCACACGAAGTTCAACATACAGTCCAGAAGTAAAGTCACCAGTGAACAATGCATTTAAGCTTTATCAAATGGTCCATAGGACTGAATTTTAGTTGTAGAATCATAGAATCACAGAATGGTTTGGGTTGGTTGGAAGGGACCTTGAAGATCATCTAGTTCCAAACCCTCTGCATGGGCAGGGACACCTCCCACCAGACCAGGGTGCTCAAAGCCCAATCCAACTTGGCTTTGAACACTTCCAAGGAGGGGGCATCAAAAACTTCTCTGGGCAACCTGTTTCATTGTCTCCGTACCTTCACAGTAAGTCCAGCCTACATCTACCTCTTTCAGTTTTAAGCAATTATTCCTTATCCTATCACTACATGCCCTCATAAAAAGTCCTTTCCTAGCTTTCCTGTAGGTGCCCTTCAGGTACTGGCAGGCTGCTATAAGGCCTCCTTCGAGTCTTCTCCAGACTGAAAGAACATAGCTCCTTCAGCCTGTCTTCATAGAAGAGGGGTTCTAGCCCTCTGATCACCTTTGTGCTCCTTCTCTCATGATGACCTTCTCTGGACTTGCTCAAAAAGGTCCATGTTCCTCTTGTGCTGGGTGCTCCAGAACTGGACACAGAACTCCAAGTGAGGTCTCATGAGAGCAGAGTAGATGGGGAGAATCACCTCCCTCGACCTGAGGGCCACGTTTCTTTTGATGCAGCCCAGGACATTGTCAGCTCATGTTGAGCTTCTCATCAACCAACACCCCCAAGTCCTTTTCTCTGGGGCTGCTCTCTATTAATTCTCTGCCCAGCTTGTATTTGTGCTTGGGATTGCCCCAACAGTTAGCAATTTCACATAAGAAATGGCAGCTGTTTGCAGATTAAGCTAAGTGGAGGTCATAAAAATTTCTGCCATACCATGTCTGCTTATTAGCCATTGTGAAACAAAATTAGCTTGATCCACTAACAACACTACCTCAGGATATCCACCTGGGAAAGGTACCCAAGGAATGAGTCTTCTGTACTAATGATGTAAATTCCCAAAACTACAGCTGCTTTGGAGAATGATGTTGCAAAATTACACATAATCAGGATCTGTCCATGTATGCTGTTATTTAGAAAACAGCTTTCTTTTGTGGTTAGGAAACTATGATGACATATGACCAGAAGTCCAATCATGTCAGTAACCTGTCTCCAAAAATGACTGAAAAGAGACATATAGAGATAAGTAGAAGAACAGGAATTTCCAGCAGCAGTATCCAAAAAATTACTATTACATTGATCTTAAGAAAGAAAGATATGGTATGTCTAAGCAATAAATAAATAAAAAATGATAATAGGCTACAATTAGCTAAGTTTAGATGTGCTGCACTGTAGGAATAGCAGCAAGGATGAACATTTAGCAGGAAATAGCTCTTTGATCTGTTAACGGCATAATTCTGACCACAGATCATGAGAAGCAAAACAGTGTCTGTTTAAGGAAGCCTGCTTGGGATTAGACATTTATAACATTTCCACAGACACATTTCCCCTCATCCTGTAGCTCATTTCAACAGCCAGAAGGCCATACCAAGCACCTGTTGGACAGCATCTTCCCCCGTGCCTGCAGAGAGACCGGTGTCAAGCCAGTGAGTACATCTCCAGGAAAAATATCACTGCCCTGTGGCCTCTTTTTTGAAGCTTGCTGCTGAGTCTTTCAACAGCTGTAAACATCCAGATGTGTCTCATCTCAACTGAGAGAGCTTTCTGAACAGTTTTCCTACCCTGCTCTTCTGTGTATAACTCTTGATGTGAGCCATCTTTTCATAGGATAGAAAGTCACTTCAAGCAATCAGCAGGCCAACGTTTTGTGGATCATTACGCAGCCCAACACAGGAGGATTGTTTGGAGGAACACAGGGCAAACAGACATTTTAACTCTGGCACATCCTAAATCCTGAATGCTTGAATAATTTATGCTTATGCACAGATTCCTTGGTGAGAGGACAAAACAAAATCTGATAATGTTTCCTTTAAGCAAGTCCCAACAAAATCATAGCACTTGCTTGCAAAATAATGAGGCTGCTGTTTTTCCTTCTTTTTTGAAGGCATTGTATGAATTTTTGTAGTCTTGGGTTATTGCCCTGGGGAATGGCCTCTAATCTCAGTGACTGGACATACTGTCTTTGTTTTGACTTTGAACAGAGTTGTTTCTAAATAAATTATGAATAACAAGAAAAATGCAGCAAACAAATACAGAAGCATCCATGTGACCAGTCCAGACAAGACTAGCTTTTTGTATCCAAGCAAATCTTGTGGTGGGAAGTGGATCTGCTCACACTGCACACGACAATTAAAACCCCTATTGGTGACCACAAACTTGGTGTGTGTATCACACTTATGGCTTGTGTGCTTCCTTACACTTTCGTGGTGGGTTTTCACAGGCAGCAGAGAAACCAAATCGTCCAGTAGGAAGGTCATACAAGTTCAGACAAGGAAGATATGTGAGGCCTTCACCATGGGTGAGCCACTGGAGCCACCTATACAGAAGAACAGGGGCCCATGAAAGGCAGTAGGGTATTCAGGCCACCACCAGGCATATTTCCCTACTGGGACGGTGAGATGGAGACCTGGGCTAAGGTCAAACATTTGGAAGAGAATAAGCAACAGAGTCTTGGACTGTTGTGTGTGTACAGGGGTGTTCATGCCATGAAATAGACTAACCTTTCCCTGTTGGCACATCTGGATTTTTTGTGGCTTGTCCATGACTTCACAGATGTTAGTTGGATTGTCCTGACCCGACTTCCTCCTCATCAGTCAGATGGAGAGGGGCTGCATGGAAAAGTGCTCCTGGGCACTGAAGAATGCGTCCTGCATCACAGTGTGTGTACCCCCAAAACATGGTATGCAGGCTATCCAGGAAGGGCCGGAGTCAAAGAGATGGCTTCATATATTTTATGGCCACCTTGAGGGAGAGTCTCCTGGCTTCCCTCCTCCAGTTTTGTACCAAACTCAGTAGCTGCAGACCAAGCAGCTCCAGCAGTCACCAGGGTGCAGATGCTTCTGGAACTGAAGGTTGGTATGAACAGATATTAAGGGCATTAAAAAAACAACTCTCGTATAAAAACAACTATTTCATTATTAACTTAGGTCAAGGTCTACAAACTTCAAGTCAATAAGACCTTTATCCTGGTTTACTGCTTTAGAACTGGTCCAATTAGTGTTCAGCCCTTTTCTGGTTTAAACTGAATCCTATGCTGTAAATCCTAACATGTAGATGATGTGTTGGCATGTGGGAATGAATGAAAGGACTAGAAATACAAATAGTCCAAGGGGAATCCAAAAAAAGGAAAAATCTAAAGTGAAATGATCGTATAAATTACAAAAAAGTAAGCAATAGCTTGGTTCACATAAAGAAAGTAAGGAAAATACTTGAAATATGATTTTATCTTTGCTGGATCTCTTTGAAAACTATGAAAGTTTTTGCAGCTGGCTGGAGATCCTGTGGGAAAACATCTACATTTTAGCAGCATTATTTCCTCAGTCTGTTCCTATGAATTCTGTGTAGTCTTGTTGTGACAACAGATCAGTTACAGCTATTCTAGTTTCCAATTGAATGTGAATTAATGGGTCGTTTTAAGGTCTTCTCTAAATCAACAGCATGCAACACATAAATTATATTTGGGTCAGGTTATTTGGAAGTAAAGAAAATGTTTTCTAAAACCCATACATTACCATTGGATTTTTTAGTCTCATTGTGTCTTTGTCTTTTTTCCAGCGGAAAATGGAGAAAAATGTAGTCCAGGATACTGTACAAACTTTCTCTGTTTAGCTGTATGGTGTTAATATTTCACTCTGGTTCTCCACAGTGTATAAACCTGAAGCTCAGTGAAGTAAATGGGATGGCTGGAATTCACAAACATAGCTGCAAATCCTATCAGCAATTAAACACAGCAGGTCTGAAACGCTCCCTAGTGTGCATGAAATCTACTATGCAAACACCAAATAGTTACTTTGGGGTGAATGGCATTCGCAACTTAGAGGTAAAAATATTTAAAGAAATTATTCTATTTAAGGAAGTTCACCTCTTCCAGAAAGAGCCTTCTAAGACACTGGAAACTTAACATTTGAAGGAGGAGAGAGAAAAAACAGCCAAGAGTGATTCAAAACAGCCAAGATGTCTTGGTCAAGTGCAAGAGTTGGGTTGTGACAACAGACGGGGCTGTTACATGGCAACTGGAAACAAGCAGGAGTGTGTTTAGCTTCCAGCAGCACTAAAGTAAACAGGTAAGAGTGCAAGGCTGGATGGGGATGTGTATCTTCTTCGCACTGGAAAGTGCTATCCTGGATATCTAAACACATTCCCGGCACACGCTCTTCCAGCCAACACCTGCCTCCTACATCTGCATCTAAGTCTGATGCAGTCATATAAGCAACCTTATTTTGGCTGCTATAATGCAGACACCATGAGGGAAGAAATCCAGTCCATTTTTTAAATTAAGAGGCTCAGCAGAAGACACTGCAGTGAAACGTAATGGATACATGGCTGTGATCTGCACTGGATTCCTTTAACATCTGACCACCTCCCTCATCTGCTTCACAACAAAGGCCGCAGTGCTTTGCCTTTTTTTTTTTTTTTTTTTTTTTTTTGGAGGGGGGGAAGAAAATAAAAAGAGAAAGTGCAGTTTCTCCAGAAAAATTTGCCCTTACACAAAGACACTTCATGATGGTGAATGCATCATTTTCTTTTGTAACTTGTTCCAGTAACTAACAGCCTCACAGCTGAAAACTTTTGTCAGTTTCTGGTTTAAGTGCACTTGGATTTATCTTCCAGATATTAAGATTCTTCCCCCCTTCCGCATCTCTGCCCCCCCAGGAAATGACACACAGAAGCTGAATTTCCCTTCAGTCTGTTTTTTGAAAAATTAACAAATTCTTCCTGTCTCTGAGTACACAGCAGTTTTTCCATCCTTCAATTAATTTTGTCAGCTCTTGGCTGCAGTCTCTGTAGCCTTTCAAGTCCCCTTGAAAATGGGGACACCAGAATTACATGCTAGTATCTATGTTGACAACAGAGCTAAATTTACCTCACTGCTCCTCTGCTTATATACCCAGGATCTTGGCTGCTGGTGCTGCCCCAGGCAACTGTGCTGGTCTTTGTATTCCATCACCTCTCAAGCTGTTGTAGGGAGCTGATATTTCTGAGGATATGATTCCCCACCCTGCAGGCATAGCCCGACTCTTTTTCAGCTGTGGTTCTTTGAGGTGTGATCGCCACTTGGCAGAGGTATCAAAGCATGTTTTGGCTGTGACGCCACACCTGATGGAGGGTACAGCCAGAAGTGCTTGTGGATGTCCTAGGCTGGAAGAAGACATTGAAGCCCAGCTTCCCCAGAAGATCAAGGTCATTCTGGATCACCAGCCTGGCCTCACCAGTGCTCACCACTGTGAGTGCTCACCACTGTGTCTTTCTTCACCATCTATACCTATTACTAGAAATCTTTCCATGTATGCTTTTCAATTTGAAATGGCGAGCAGAGTTCAACTCCAATATAGATCCCTGTGGAACACAACTAGAAATCACCATTTACAGACATGGACAAACAATTTTTGGTGTCTCTCATACAGACAGTTTAGGGCATTTAATGTGCTCTAGTGATAGTGTTAGCCCATGTGTCATGTAGGATTTCTTTACAGAGATTCTAAGAATTTTTATTCTGCTATCAAGCTTCTTTATTGCACAAATTTTTAATCTCATCAAAAAACAAAATCAGACTTCCAACATGAACAGAACCATTTTCCATAAGGCCATCTAGATCAGCATTAATTAAATTAACTGCCTTCACTCACTCTTTCATTTTCAAGGCTTTTTATTATTTTCTGTTTGCTATGTCTAGTATCAGGCTCAAGAACCAAAGTTAGTCTGCTTGCTGACACAGAACCAGCAAGTTCCCACATGTCTGGTGTCATGGTGCACCAAGACCTCTACAGAATTAGTATCAGAGTGGGACATCTTGTTTTTTTGTTAACACTAATACAAGTTCTCACTGAATTATCATCTAAAATAGTTTGCCATCTCCCTCTAGCAACTGACTGATATCACAACAAGTATTTTGCTCCAGGTAGAATTAAATTCCTCTAACACTCTGTGTCCCTAGTAGAAGATAGACTGCACTGCTCCTGAGCGAAGAGACAGCTAGCAGCAGTGCACAAAAGCAAATGCTGAGGAGAGCTGATAAGGACAGGTAAATATCCCCAAGACCTCTTCAAGCAGCAGGCCAGTGTACACGTATTTTCCCTCGTTTTGCTGCACAGTATATTTTCTAATTTGTATGAATCGTCTTCACGTTCCCTACATTCAGTTTTTATATATATACATGTAGGTGTACACACTCTCACACATCTCCTTCCACTTTCACTTCTAAAAAGCATATATTGTACTCAAAGATCTCCTGATTGCAGAAGATGCATTTTTTAGCCAAGGGAAAACCATTGGATATGCCACTTCTGTATCTGTTGGTGCATCTTCCCTGTACTGACCTAGCCAAGGTAATGCAACCCCCCAAAACACAACTGATTAGCTGTCTTCCATTGCTGGCTTGTTCAGGGGGCACATTCACACAATCCTCCTTTTCTCCTCTCCATGGAATGGGTATGAGTCCTTAGATTTTTCAGGAGCACTGTGGAACATATTGATGAAGTAGATCCATTAATGTCTTGACTGCAGAGGTCTCTGCAAAAGGAAAAAGAGGACTAGCAGATGATAGGAATGCTACTTACTTTATGCATTGCAATAATCTAATTAAAAGCATAAATTATTATACACTTGTAGGCCAAACAGGCAGACCATAGAGAGCAGGTGAGAGCATCTAAGGTAGGCTTGTCATTTGGTGAGCTCACTATATGAGAGCATGTGTCACTGATTTAATTTAATGTATTATTAGCAACTCCTTAACATGATTAGCACTTCTCTAATTGTGATTGACGTGAGAAATATTTCAGCAGCCTTTCAACATGCACAGATTCATTGATTGATAAGATGGAAAAGCAAATACATTTGATTGTCAGCAACCCAGCATTTTAGAAAGTTCCAGAGGCTCTTCCAGCAATGTCCCAATAAATCTCTAATTGTCCGTGACGTGAGTGGCTTTAGCATATCCCTGGTTTTTTTCCAAGCTGGCATTCAACTCTAAGATGTTCTCCAACAGGTGGCCTTTAGTTGGACAGTTACCAAGTAACACTGGTGACAGCAATATTCTGCCTCTGTACATAAAATATAAGAGTTGTGACAGACTTAGGAGGCACCATAAAGTACAAGGGAAAAGCATCCAGGTAACTGTGGCCAGTTCTCTTTTTTTCTGGTTTCCTTTTTCAAATATGAGCTTTTCTGACATTTGCTCTTCTCTTAAAAAGCCTGGATTTGCTCACCCATTTGTTCACCTCAGCCTTTCTCCAAGGGCATTTGGAAGGCAAACACCATGTTCATTTCTACTCAGGTGCTACAAGAAAAATATTTTATATAGACTGCCTTTTCTCTTTTAAAAATTAAGCTTTTGGTGTTCTTCAAGATTTGTAACTTCCTTTTAGTTTTAGACCACTTGATGGAGACAGCACAGTCCTGTGACTTCATATCACTGTATTAAACTTTGATTTTTTTGTTTCTTCAAGTTAAATTAAGATTTTGTGGGAGAAGGTCTGTACTTCATCCACCTCTGCTGGTTTGCTTCATTCTTCAGGAGAGCTTTACAGAAATTGCCTTGGCTTCTCTGGCAGCATTGACCAGAATAGCCAGCAGAGTTTTATAAGCCAAAGGAAAGAGGCTCAGCCCTTCCCCGGGGAAGCAAGAGGCACCAGCCAGCTCTGCTGGGAAGCATAGTTCTGACCATGGATTAAGAAGGGCAATTTGGGGAACTCTTCTTCCATAGGTGGAAAGCCTCTCTGTGAATGAGACCCACATCCTGGGTCTCCTGGGGTGGCTGCTCCCTGTGCTGGTATCCAGAGCAAGCCTGGGAAGGAGCTAACAAACAGTCCAGGTTCAGACAAGGTGTCTTTTCCTCTTGGGGAGGTTAAACTCAGGTTTAAACCATAGCCACACTTGCCAGTGCCATGTAAGCGTGATCCTTGGGAAGCAGGGCTGAATGGACAGCAAGTCACCCACAACGGGGTTTACGCTCCACGACACAAAACACACTGGAGATGCAGACCCCCCAGCCTGTCGTCAGGTTGGGCATATTTCTTCCTCATCAAAAGGTTTTGAAATGAAATCTTCTTTCTCAATCAGCAGAGAGGGGTCAAAAGTGGTAGCTGGTCTTTGTGCTTCCAACATTGTACTGCCGGAAAGAGAGGAAAGAGGATGGGGAGAGGATTAGAAAGCCAGGTGTGAACCCTGCTTCTTTTTAGGCTGGAAAGTCTGGGGTATTTTAGGCTTGCAAACCAAAAGTTTAGGTTCAGTAACCTCAGTGATAATAACAAAAAGGAGTATTCTGACTGTGTATTTATATTCCCATGGGTATTGCTTTAGCAGTCTAAAAGGCCTTTAAACCGTCCCTAGATGGTATTGGCTGTTCAGAGTAAAACCCTGCCTTACAGCCATGCTTTTTCTGTTCCATCCAGCCCAGACGCCTGGCTGAAGGGAGAAGTTACTGGTGAACCAAGTAGAATAGAGGACTGATGACGATGAAAGTAGAAGCAGATCTGCCCTCTTGTGTACAAGGCATCTACTGCATCTTTTTCTAAATTAATCTGAAATAAATTTATTCTGTGTAATAATAAATGAGGAAAATATACAAGTGCTTTTAGTGTTTTAACCTTACCATAAAAAGAAGAACAAGAAAAGAAAGGGGGAAGGCTAATATTTACAATTTAAAGGTGGTTTCTTCTCAGGAATTAGTTTGTGGACACAAAAGTAACAGACCAATGCGAGTAGCTTGGAGAGGAGAAGCTGCTCTGAAAAGTTAGGCTATCAAACTAGAGACTATGAAAATATGAGCAGTACAAAAACTCAAAGGAGGATAAATCTAATTGCCAGGGAACTCAACCAGTTGCAAAATTATTACCCATTAAAAGTGAGTTGCCTTTTTTTTTTTTTTTTTAATGAGGAAACAAAATACCTTGAGTTATTTGATTGCACTCATCACAGCAGTAAGGACCCAGATAGAAGATTTGGGCTGAGGCAAACATCTCTTGCCAGCCTTAATCAAACCAGAGAGGGACACAGGGCAGCTGACTTCACAGGGTCAGTAAGGTCAGACTGAACTTCCATGTCTTCTCTCTTCCAGCTATTTGCTTCTGAAACTTTGTGGCCAGTTCCCTTACTCCCTCATCTTCCCAAATTCCATTCAATTTTTAAGAAACTATAACCTGGATAGATTCTCTGGATGCCAAGATTAAAAAATCAGACCCATGGCAAACAGAAAATGCAGGACAGGGTATTTCCAGTGCAAAGCTCAGTCTTGTCCTGCCATAGCACTAGCAGGCAAAGCTGCTCTTTTTCTGCTTACATACAATCTAATACTGTCTGTTCAGGGGTGGACACAGCCCTGAAGTAGGACTGGTTCTGGTTTGTCCTTCTAGGAACAGATTTGTTTCCCCTTCTTACTTTTATTCCAGTTTTTTTGTTTGTTTCTTTGTTTTGGTTTTGGTATTATTATTGTTATTGTTGTTATTAATTTCAACAGAAAAAAAAATCTCCAGCATCCTGCCCAAAAAAAGAGAAAGCACTAGAGAGGAATCTGTTAGTAGACGATGAATTTACAGCTGAATAGACCAATTTGGTGTGAAATCTGGATGAAGTTTTGGAACAGGAGACACAGTAAAAAGTGCATTTACAGTTTGTCACCACTGCTCCAACACTGCACTAGATCTGATCGCATAATTTTTTCTCTTCTTTATAATGAAAAAGCAATTATATCTTGTATAGTTTCTGTCTAATGTCTAGGTTTGTAAACTGTGTGGGCTTTGAAACTATGGTGGGGACAAAGCTATTCAAATGCGTCTTGAAGCTCTGTTTCATCTTTGTTATGGCCATAGTATCTGTGCTATGTGACGAGCCTGGGGCAGTTTAGCAGGCTGCAAAGGGAAGGGCCTGGGCAGATTGGGATAAAGGCACATCAGGTTTTTTCTGTCAAACAGTTCTCATTAAGAAAAAGACCGAAATCCCTTTTCCTTCTTGCCTGCCTGCCTTCCTGCCAGCCTGCTTTCCTGCCTTCCCTCCTGCCTTCCCTGTCTGCCTGCCTTCCTGTCTTTCTGCCTTCCTGCCTGCCTGCCTTCTATCCCTCCCCCATCCCTTCCTTCCTTCTTTCCTCCCGTCCTTCCACCTGCCCTCCCACCGTGCCTCAGACTGGAACTCATGCGTGGGTGCAGGCAAACACACAATGTTCCCCTTCTAGTTGTTTCTCTGGTTACTTCCTGCTGGTGGGTGTGCACAGGCCCAGTGGGACAGGACTTTGGGCAACCTGGTCTAGTGGATGGTGTCCCTACCCTTGCAGCGGGGTTGGAACTGGATGAACTAGATGATCTTCTGGGTCCCTTCCATTCTACCCCAAACCATTCTATGATTCTATAAAGCAGTCCCCAAGGAGAGGACACCCTTGAGTCCAGGAAAACTGGAAGCACATGCAGGTGCCTTCTTACCATTTTTCCATCAGCCACCATCAACACCACAGCCCCAGGACTCAGAAGTCAAGTCATCCTCAAGAGGTCTTTGGGCCATTACTGCACTGACCCTGCTGTTTGCTATTTTTGCAGAGATGTCTGGCTCACTCATGGCCATTACACTGTGGATGCTTTTAGTGTAACTTTTAATATCTTTATCTTTTAAAAGGGAGGAATCTGCAATAGAGCCAGCACATGGCAATATCTGAGTGACTAATCACCGGCAGAGGTTAATGTCCCTTATCTTCCTCACAGGCCATCAACCCCTGGAGTTGATCATTAATTGCTTGAAATAGCCTATGCCATGGTCATTACTGTTTAATTATTCAGATGAAATGAATAATATCAATTCTAGGACTTCAGTTTTCATAAATGGAGAACTCTGTCATTTTTTCCCAAACACATTCCACTTCCAGTCTAACATTATTTTCCTCCACTGCGTTAATAAATGATGCTTCATGACTGTTAAGCTTTCATAAAGGTAAAGACATTTCTCAAGTATTGGATAGGATACAGAGCAGACAAATAACCAGCTTATATTCAGTTATTGTCGCATGACTGAACAAACAACCATAGAAATCAATCATGGCAAGTAATAAATGAATGAACTGGAAATTATCTTCCAAACTGCAGAGCAGATGCAGTATATGGCCTGGTCCTACCTTCTGTTCCCCAGTCCAGAGGACATGGGGCACTCTGAAGAACCCTTTGAGCTGAGTCCCAAGCATTCTTTTCTAGAAATCAGAAAGTAGGGGGAAGTTTTGTTTCATTTAACTTTCATTTAATTCATGCAAAGTAACCCACTAAAAACCTAACTAACTGAGGATTATTGTTCACACGAAACATACTGTATAAGCTCAAGCCATTTTAGGTTTGTCTTGGTTAGGAAGTCTTGTAGAGGGTCTCAAACCCATATGTGCCCAGGAATCCACTAACCTTCTCTCCCTCACCAGTATTTTCCACAGAAGGAAAAGTGTGTGTCCAAGACTGTGGTGAGCTCCAGCTGATCCCTTCTACAGATGTGGCAGGCACCTGGCATCTGAGGTATACCTCTTTCCTTTCCAGGAGAAAGGTATAGGTGCAGTCTTTGTGAATTCAAAGCTAAATGCCTCTGTGCTTGTCATTAGCACTCAGGAAAGGTATTTAACCTCAAAATTACAGAGGCACAAAGTGTCAAATTCCTCCCATCCTGGCTGAAAATTTGTGCAAGGAATGACACCAGATCTTCCCTGCAGGAATATCTACAAACAGCAATGCAAAATTATCTCCTGGGCATATTTTCTATGGTGAAGCTCTGTGGCCAGCGGAGTGGAAGAGGTCACACTTGTCAGTCATAGTTGTTTCTTCTGCTTTGAAGATCAGTGCATTTGTCAGTTTGTAGAGTCAGGAGAAAAGAGGCACCAGAAGCCAGCCCAAGCATGACAGTTCACAGTCAAAGATTCAGAGATTTGGATCCAAGGTTGTGATATACATCATCAGGGGTCACTTCCCAGCTAGTCATTTTCCTTCCCCAATGCATGCTCAGATTCCTGAAGCTTGTTCTGATATTGTGCAGTTCAGGGTGTAAAAATTCTTTGCAACCTGATTGCCCACTGTAAAGCACTGTTGTTACCATGTTCGCATTCACTCAAAAGCAAAAGCATGGGCCAGTTCTGTGTGCCTCACATCTAACAGCTCTTTTGCCCAAGGCAGACTGGCAGACCAGCACCCTGGCTTAGGAAGGCATGAGAAGGGGCCAAAGAACTGGCATTGACTCTGCAGCCACTTCTATTATGAACGTTTTTTACAAGGGCTGGTAGTGATAGGACGAGGGGCAACAGGTTTAAGCTGAAAGAGGGTAGATTTAGATTTGGTATTAGAAAGAAATTCTTTCCTGTAACGGTGGTGAGACACTGGCACATGTTGCCCAGATAAGTTGTGACTGCCCTCTCACTGGAAGTGTTCAAGGCCAGGCTGGATGAGGCTCTGATCAACCTGGTCTATTGGGAGGTGTCCCTGCCCATGGCAGTGGGTTTGGAACTAGATGATCTTTAATGTCGCTTTCAACCCAAACCATTCTGTGGTTCTACAATGATTTTAAAAATGTGCCTCTGCTTCTGTGTGTGTCTATATGAATACAAGTCCTGGATTAACAAATAGTTCATCTCAGAGAGTTTGTGTTAAAAGAATGCAGCTGCTGGGTCTTTTTGGGAGCTCAGCCTCATATGAGTGAGAACACCTCCTCAGTTAGTCTGGAGAATCAAAGAGGAAGCTGGCACTCAAGTAGTACCTACTTCTCTATATAGCACTTTCTGCAGGCTCTGCTGGACAGAGAAGGATGTGAGCCTACCAAACTTTGATACACAGCTAAATGCTGTGTGAGCTTGCCAAGAAAAAGCAAGGACAAAACCCCCTACTTGCTAGGGAATGTATTCAATATGGGCATATTTTCTCCAGTAAAATAAACAGTCCAGGCCATGAGTTTGAGCACTGATCTTCCATATCTCCATGCAGTTTATCAGCAGCATTTTCCCTAAACAGAATCACAGAATCACCAACGCTGGAAAAGACCTTTAAGATCATCAAGTCCAGCCTATGACCAACACCACCACATCAGCTAGACCATGGCACTAAGTGCCACATCCAGCCTTTCCTCAAACACATCCAGGGCTGATGATTTCACCACTTCCCTGGGCAGTCCATTCCAATGTCTAATCACCCTTTCCATGAGGAAGTACTTCCTAATATCCAACCTAAACTTCCTCTGGAGCAGCTTGAGGCCATGGACTCTTGTCTTGTTGCTAGTTGCCTGTAAAAAGACCTCAGCCTCCACCTGATTACAACTTCCCTTCAGGTAGTTGAAGAGAGTGATAAGGTCCCACCCGAGTCTCCTCTTCTCCAGGCTTAATTAAGTCTACCAACAGGGTCCTACTCAGTGCCTGTGTGCAGCTCAGAGGTTAGAATGTGAAGGGACCACCCCAGCATGAATCTGGACATATTCATGCTGGAGATTTTTGATATGGGGTGGAGAGGCCACGGCATTTAGCTGGTTGGATTTGAGTCATACCCTGCCCCTAGGCTTCCAAGCTGGAGTCAGTCACTTTTCCATTTTGCATTAATTATAGATATAATTTACAGGACTAAAATTTGTAAGATTTTAATTCCCAGCCCTTCAAGAAATTTCTTATGTGACATCTGGATCATCATGGGTTTGCACTAATTGAGATCCTTGTTTGTAGAAAGTTGTCTTCTATTAGATCAAAGCTCCAGAAGAATCGTGTACTTGTAAATGCATGGAGAATTATATGAAAAATGAACAAAAAGTTAGCTTTCTCTTCAGGTCTTAAAGACGTTTAAAGAAAATCAAGCCAGAAATCCTATAAAGCATATACATTATTATCTTACTGATAATAAAAGCAACAGGTTTTGTGTGGGGTGCACTAGCAGCCCACTCTGACAGACAAGAATTGGAGGAGGTTGCAGTGGAGATCTTTTCTAGGGAGGGCCCAAAGCTGTGAGAGAGTGGGTTTAGGATACAGCTGCTGTACTTCCCACTTCCCTCCCCACCATCAGAGACACCAGAGTTGTAGAAAAGCCTTGCCTTCACTCCACATCCCAGTTGCTCATTAATTACTCAGTAACTTCCTTTTTGGTTTTAGTCTGGTATTATTTTCATTTTAAGTACTGTCTAGTGACAGAAATAGAGTGCCTTGTTAAAAGAGTTCACTGAAAAAATGAAGAGGTAATGCAGAAACCAGGGGAAAATGCATGGAGAGGAGAAGGAAGAAAAATGTCTTGCATTCTTTTGGTTAAATCCTTTTGACACCTCTCCTGCATTTTTATATATATATATATACGCATGCATGTACACATCATGGACATCTTGAAGATCTAGTGTATTATTATTGCTGTGTTACTGCATTACTTGTCAGGTGGATGACAGAAGTGAGCTTCCTGATGGGAGCGGATGAGGATGCAAAAAGCTTTCTCTGGAAGTTTTTTCATGCATGGAAAGCTGCAAAAGGGATGGCAGCAGAATGAGAGCAGGAAATGGAGAGTGAAAGTATGCCAGGGGCTTTACTGGATTAAGGGCATGGGAAGGGAAGATCAGAAGGGTATTTGCAGAGACAGGGCTATATAGGGTTTTGCTTGTGAAAGGGAGATGTCTGTATTTAAGCTGTGTAATAGTGGGATGACAGGGTTGGAAGATGAGGGGACAGATAGGTGGTGCGTCCAGTGTGGAGGAGTTTAATCCATTCCCCAAAGAGAGTCAACAACTTATAAATTCTTTTAGTCCATACATGTAGGTTCCCACCTTCTTAACAGATGCTGCTACTGAGAAATCCCATGGACTGCTGGATTCTGAAGATTTGCTTCCTGCAGCTTCACTTTTATTTGCAGTAATTCTCCACCCTTTTTCAGACAGCCAGGTCTCACACAACTCATCCCTTTGCTGCTTCAAAGACAGAGGTAAAACCATGAATTTGGAGATGAGGAGGCAGCACCACAGCCTGGCTCCTTTTTGAGATGGCTCCTGTCTGATCAGCTAAAAGACTGCATCTAACATCACATAACATGCCATGTCATGGGATGGCACAGAGGTGTGATGTCATGAAAGCACATGTCACCTGTGCTCAAATAGGTCCTGATCAGTGGCACCTCTGGGACCTCTCATTTTAGGCATCTCTCCTAATCCTGTGGTGTCCTTTGCATCAAATGAAAACAAAATTGACACTACAAAGGAAACAGAAAAAACTTTTAGGTTTCCACTGAATTAATAATGTCTGGCAGATTTGTGGCTTCCTATGACCCTAAAGTTTTACTGTCTGCTAACACATCAGGCACTGATTTTCCTCTCTTTTTTTCCCCTACATTGAGCATTACAATGTTCTTTCTCAAGACTGACAGGGACGCGGCTTACTTCCAGTAAAAGGGCATCATACTTAGCTGTGCAGGGTAAGTGAGGTTAAAGAAATAGATGCATGGGAATAATGAGAGCACAGAGGGCAGCAGACATTCAATATGTTTATGCAGTTAAATGTAACAAGTTCAGACACTATTGGTATTTTTTTTTTCCATTGTTCACCAAAAAAACCCCAACAAAACCGTTTCTGCTTGCACAGTTTTCTCTCTGAGAGTGCTTTCTTATTTCTCTTAACCTCTGTGTTGCAGTGCAGCTAGACTGTGCACATGAAGATAGACTCCCTGCCCTAGGGGAGACCTGAGATAAGCAGAGAACTGACATACAAATGGTAAGGGGAAGAGAGTGATCTAATTGACTGGCAGCAAGCTTTGCACATGAAGATAGGAAAAGCATACAGAGAAGAGGAAAGCCAGTTTCTGCTGGGAGAGGCACAATGTTCTTCCCCACCTTTTCTTTGTCCTTATCTTTTTGCCTTTATCTCCTTCATGCCCTTCTTTGTGCTTTCCCATGCTGGGATGATGTTAGATCTGGGGGAGGCAGTGTGAGGGCTGTAGTGTGTCCTGTGCACATATATTGGACAGTTGTGGTTTTTTTTTTTTAATTTAACTTCCTGCCTGTCTCTGTCTCTCCTCATGGCCTTCAGCCGGGCACAGGGACATCAGCTGCTCCTTGCTAAAACTGGCTCCATTCCTCTCACTGCATGGTGAATCCCTAACACCTGCTGATGGTCTTTGGTTTTTTTCATGTGTCTTCCATGAATCACATATTCTTCACATATATATTTTCTTTTCCTCTCCTTTCCTCACTCCTAAAACTCTTTTCAGGCGCCAGATCTGAACTCTACAATACCAATGGATTTCCTGCACTTTCATTTATATTTTCCACCAGTTTTTGAAACTCCCCTTTTTAAAACATCGGATACTCCAAGAACAGAAACTGAATGCTTTTGGTTTAGGGCAAAGTATGTATTGTGTATTACAAAACACAAATCCTTTATCTGGCTCTTCTGTCCAGCTGATAAACTGTTTGAAGGCATCCAAGCCATGTCAAGGTATCTTGTCTCTTTCTGCTACTCCCAGCTAGCCATAAACCAAAAAATGAGACCAAACCCTCCCCATGGGACAGCATCAAGCTGGCATTGATGGAAGAGCATAGCAGATTCCATTGCAGTGGCCCTGCCACCCTGCCTGCTCCTCCTTGCTACCCATACAAGGCCAGCAGCCAAAGAAGCAGCAGCACAGCAGTGACCTAGTGGCATTGCATGGAAGCCTTCACACTGTCAGCACTGGGACAGGGCAGGAACGGATGTCTTCTTCAACTGGTGTCTGGCTTCTGATCTCTCAGGCCTCCCCTCTTCAGCCTTTGGGACAAATTTCAGCCTTTGTAAATGCCCTGTTATGGATAGACTTTGGTTTATGGATGGTCTGAGTCACCGGGCTCATGACAAAGCCTACTGTGTGGGCCATGATCCCTCAGGGTACATTAGAAAGGGCTCCCATTGGTGTTGCAACACACTCAGGCTACTGTGCAAAGTACTCATGGAATTAAGGTAATGAACTCTGGTCCTGCACCTTGTGGGATGCTGTCCTGTTTGCCCAGGAGGAAGGAGGATCTGCCTTCCATCTTGTTGCAGAGCCATGGTAAATACTTTAAACATATGAAGCCCACGGAGCCCCTGGGACAAAATTCTGACAGGAATAGGAGATCTCAGAAATCTGACATGGTGAATTTCCTCTACCTTTAATATCTTGGCTTTGGAAGTGTGATCTTGTGGAAAGATGGGCACTTGGCTAGCTGTCTCTGCTCTTCTGATGGCTTTTGTCATCCCCTTTCTCACAGCCAGTCCCAGGAAGATCTGGCAGACCGCAGCTGCCCATTTCATACTTGTTCTGGTTAGGTTTGGTGGGTTTTTTGGTAGGGGGGGGAAGTGCCACAGGAGTGGCTTCAGTAAGAAGCTGAGAAACTCCCCCTGCTCCAAAACCCAGCCAAAGAGCCATTACAGGGACAACAGATGTGCCTCTGCGATTAACATAGAAAAGAATAAACACAACACCTGAGCAGAGAAGCACTTAGGGGAGAAGAGCAGTGCTGGTGGTTGGTGAGGAAAAAGGGAAAGAAGGGGCCCTAGTAGAAGTTTCCCTGCAACCCATGGTGAGATGGCAGCTGTTCCCCTGCACTCGCAGAGGAACGTGGTGGAACATTCCCTGAAGGCACCAGGAGGGGTGAACTTGGCCAGTGGATTTGGATTTTGTGGCCAGAGGATTTGCTGCCTGTGGACTCTGATTACACAGCTTTGGAAGACCCCGGCACCAGGGGAGGTGGCTGTTCCTGAAGCAGCCCCTGACTCTGTGGGAAGCCCAGGCTGGAGCAGCTCCGGACCTCATGGGAAGGACTCATGAAGGAGAGGTACGTGGAAGACTTTCTCCCATGGGAGGGACTCAGTGGGGAAGCAGGGAAGGACTGTAAGGAATCTTTCTTCCTGAGGAGGAAGGAGCAGCAGGAACCACCAGCCTGTGAACTGACTCTAAACCCCATCCCCTGTCCCCCTGTGCTGCTGGGGGGAAGGAGGGAGAGAAACCGGGAACAAACGGATTTGGGCCCGGGAAGAAGGGAGGAGGGAGGGGTAACATATGCAAGCCCTGCTCTGTGTGTTGTCTGTGTCCTGTGTTAGTGTGTATTTTTCCCCAAGTGGAGCCTGTTTTGCCCAGGACCTTGATCGGTGAAGAACCCTCCTTGTCCTTTGTGTCAACCGAGGAGCTTTATCCTCCTCATCCCAGAGTGTGTGTATGGGGAGTGGGGGGAGCTGAGTGAGCTGCCACGGGGCCAGTTCTTTGTTGTCGTGTTGGGCCCAAATCACGACAACACCTCTCTGAAGCACCTTGGACAAAGGCACTGGAACAGCTTGTTCAACCCTGGCTCTCACCCAGACCACCTGCATGCACTTGTACAAGTCCTCAAATCCTCCAGCACCCCCCTCCCCACCACCTCATATTTAACAGAGCTCATTTCTTACTCTTCAGGACCTCACTGCCTCTGCACCCACTTAAGTCTGGTTCCGTCTTACTTAACTTCATGTATGTAACTGAAGTGCCTGGTAAAAGGCTCATCCCCACCATTGTCTCTTTGTGGTCACTGGAAGGCCAGGAACAGGCACTTCCGCATAGGAAGTCATATGAGGTGGGATATATCTGTTTGGGAATAATCTGGGCTGCAGCTCCCCTTCTCTGAGCCTACAGCATCCTGTGTAAAGGTGCTGAAGCTGGGGCACATATGGTAAAACAAGTGACTTCAGACCTGGACTGTCTTCAACCAAATATCTGAAATGTGGTGGAGACTTTACACCCATCTGTTAAGAGGACTTTGTCTGCTATCTATAATTAAACTCTTCCCAAATACAATTTAATAGTTTAATCTTGTAAGAAATTTTATATTCCCTGACTTCTTAGAGAAGGAAGCTGGTCTCTTCCTGTGTCTGTCCCTGTGCAGACTTCCTTTTTCATTCCACATGGCACTAAAAGCAATGTTGCCTTTCTCAAGGAACAGATAATAAAAGATAAATGTTTGTAAAGTCACTTTTTAAAAAGGGCTACTTCAAAAACATCTGGCCTCATTATAGAAACTGAGCGCTTAAAAAAGCCATCTTTGCTGATCTAGCTCAGAGAAACGCCAAGGTTCAAGCAAAGTAAAGGTCCCAGTGAAGTCGGTGGGCTTAAAACTAAGGACAGACTAGCATGGTCTACACATACTCAGGGCTGAAAGCAGGCTGACATGCTTTGGCAGGGTGAAGCCCTGCTGTTAGACACACTGCAGTGACCCAATTTCTTTGCAGGACTCTGCAAGGGAAATGCACACTCCTGCAGTGCTTCCCCTTCCTTCACTGTCATTGGTTCTGTTCCTCCCACATCAAACTTCACAAGGGAAGGATTTTGCTGCACTGCTGTGGGTCTAGGAAACAACGCCTCATTTTTGCTGTGCTTTTTAGGGGAGGATTGTTTGATTCTAGCTAAAAACCTGCCTTGCAATTTTCCATGTAGGAAAATTTTGAGGACTGGAAGGGAGATGAAGCCTTGACTCATCCTCTTCTTCCTCAGGGAGCAACCTTATTGCTGCGAGGTCTGGGATAACTGCCCCGCAGGGAGGGGCCAGCTTGAGCAGGCATAAAACCCTTCTCTTTTTGTGCCCTCAAGTTAAGCTTGAGACTTAATCCACTGGACAACAGGTGCAATGATGCATCTCCATTGCCTGGGAAGGAGATGGGAGGATCAGCTCAGGCTGCTACAAAGGAGGAAAATGGTTTGGTTGTTGCTTTGAGCTGACAGCTGTCTGGAGACAAGAGTAGGTTACAGATATCCTGTCCTGTACCCAGCACTGCATTTCTTATGCAAATTTGCATATGCTGCTTGATTTTCATTCTCCACAACTTCCTCCTGAGTAATAATGCAGTTAATATTTATATCTACTTAGTTAATGCACAGTTTATATGTACACACTTCACTGCGGTTCTGCAGATTAGTGAACCAAAAATCTGGCCAGATTCTGACCTGCCTACAGATTTGTAGGGGTGTAAACAAGATCATTACTTATCTGGTGCAAAGTGCTTAGGAAATGAGAGGTAAATTGAATTTTATAAACAAAGTCTTCAATGCTAAAAAAAAGTGTATAATTTTCAGTACAATATTCTAGAGCAGGAGATGTAATAAAATAAGACACTGTGGAGCAAAGACACTCCTGGAGAGGAAGCACTCAAAAAAAGGGGTAAATACAGCTCCTTATGTCCTCCAGCTGATGACACTGTTTGTGTGACTGTAGTCATTCAATCAACTCAGTATCATGTAAGGATGCACTCAGGGGAAATTCGATGCTTGATAAAAACCCCGTCCCCTACTAAACCAGAGACCGATTCTTGACAGGAAACAGGTCTGCCTGCTTTTTTTACGGTCAGTTCTGGTGCAAATAGAGTGCTTGCAGAGCCTTCCTTTTACCACCAGAGGTCGTAAGCAAAACATCTCAGCCTTTCAGTCCCGCTCCTGGAGGGAGGAGGGAAGTGGAAGAGGCAGCAGAAAGACCGCTTCATTCATGGTAAGTAGAACGCAGGCGATAAACCGAAAGGATCCTCAGCAGTTGAGAGTGTAAGTGCCAAGGTGAGCACTGCAACCATCAATCTGCCAGCGCGGGAGCTGGAAGGGGCGGGCAGCGGGAAGATGTACTGCTCATAGGCTGCTGGATCTAGCACAGATTTGTTGACTTTTGTTGCCTCTTTGTATTTGCTTATTCACGAACACTAATGCAGGAAACTTTCTGGGTTTTTTTGCCAAGAGGAGTGCAAAATATAAAAGCCTTGCTGAAAACTGTGTGAATATTCAAAAAAGGCACTTGCAGCTTCCTTCAAAATGTGGTTTTATTATTTGCAGACACATTTCTGGAATACTAAAAAAGTGTCTGAGCATAATCAGCAACCGAGAGGGAATTTTACTGGCCATAAAGCCTAGATCAGCTCATGGACAAGAGGCAAGAGCACGTGGTTTCTCTGACCAGCCATAAAACACAAAAATTGGAAAGGCAGCAGAAAGCTTAGGATGAAAATCAGCACAAGTGTATCCAAACTGTAAAACTTTAAACAGTTATTAAACTCGTGGACTGTAAACTGTGTGCAGAACATTTGCAAAAGGAAATGTGCTTTCAGACAAATTAGTTACAAAAACAACAACAAAACCACTTCATCTTCTCTCCCTGCCCCTTTTGAGCACAGTTGTGGGCAATGTATGTTGGAAAGGATCAAGGATGCCAAATCAAAATTGCCACTTTATAATTCAGAAGATGTCAAGCCAAGCAAGTGTGCTGAGGGGAAGTACCCTGGCTCTGCTGTAATTCATCATCCCTTTCTGGCTGGAGCTCTGTGCACTCCCGGTTACTGGTGGCCAGGATTAATTGTCCAGCGAGGAGCACGCCTGAAGAGAGAGAAATGGCATGAGGCAGAGAGAATGACACCAGTGAGCCAGAATTTCTTAATTTCCTCCACAGTTTTACAACTTTATAGCACATACTTTCACTATAAGTAAAAGAGAGTAATTATATTAATATTAAAAAAACCCAAGCAAACAACAAACAAAAACTAAAACAAAAAACAACCAACCAAACAAACAAAAAACCAAGAACAAAACAAAACAAAAAAACAGCTGCTCTGGGAAAAAGTCCCACAGTATGTTTTTATTGAGAGATAAGGCTCTTGAAAAAGATGAGCTTTATTTCTCAAAATCAGTAAAATACATTTCTGAGCAATGACTAAAAATATTCTTCATCTTGCAGTGAGTTATTACTTAACACTCAGAAAGAGAAGTTTATTACAGAAATCCTGACAGCTCATTAAGTACCTTACTAAAGAACTGTATTGTAGTATAATAAAACTCTCATCACTCCATCTTGGCAGCAAATGAAAAGATAAAATTAACAGAACATTTACATATTGCGTTTGCTCAACAGCCACAGAAACACGAGCCCCACAAATCTCAAGCTGGTTCCAAAGTACCTCATGCAGAGAAAGGCCATCAGAACAAGGCTGCCCCTTGCCCACCCCTCAGCCACCTCCATCAAATAGGGTTTCTGCTTGCATCCCCCCAGTAGGGGGATGGGGCAGACAATGGTTTCTGACACACTTTTGCCATTTCAAGCAGCTCTCTACAGAAAAGCCACAAGTCCACCTTCTGTCACGCTGGAGCAACATTAGCCTTCCATTTTTGTCAAACCTGTTCCTAAAACTCTCCGACAGAGAAGGTTCCAGGATTTAGATACATCTCACACATACAAATCAGGCCAATTATCTTGGCTCCTGCCCTTAGCAGACAGAGGAATTTTGATCTCCCTCCTTCTTACTATAACCTCTGACCAGCTGGGGATACAGAAAGGGGTTCCTGCTACCCCCTGGCCCATCTCCCACAGTAAGCACAGCAAAATTCATTAATTTATACAGAAATAATATTTTGTAGCTCCTCTGTCATACTGATTTTTCTTCTCTACTCTCCCTGCAGCTCGTCATGTCTTTCTTTACGGTGTTGCTATCAGCCCTGGAGAGAGTAACACTCTAGCAGGGACCTCATCATTATGGATCAGAGCATGTTAAATACTTCTTATGTCTTGCACATGACATTCCTGCCAGTAAATCCAAGATTGGGAGTTGTCTTTTCTGCAGCACCATCACACACACATTTTTAGCTTGTGAATCACAGTAATTGCTGAATTATTTTCCACTCTACTGGTGACTTACCATTAGTTCTCCATTGTGTATTTCTGTATTCACATCTTATGACTAAAGGAAGCTTTTGCATTTCTTTTTACTGAACACCCTGCAGACCTTGGATCACTTCTCCAGCTTGTCAAAATCATTTAAAATGTTATCCCTGTCCTTCAAAGTACTTGCATCCCTTCCCACTTGGCTGTCATCTATGAACAGCAGAGAAAATGTTTTCTGTTCTATCCTACAAGTTGCTTAACAGGACCAAGCCTAAGGCAAATCCCTACTGAACATTGTTCTGCTCATTCTCAAGTGGGCCATGAGTACTAAGGTGGACTTGTCTTCTGGAGTGTACAGTAATGTCCTCAGGACAGCTGTATGGGGCTGGCAGATCTGTCACAGGAGTTACGGAGGCCCACCTCTCTTTGAAGCAGTAGCTGAAGGTCAGCCAGGAGGCATCTCAGATGGTACTAGATGCCTTTATGTGGGCAACTGCATTGAATCCTAGATCTCTTCCCTACAAAGGAAGCTTAAATGGCAAGGTTACATGTAGACACCTACACAGTAAACAGGAGACACTTCTAATCATGAATCTAAAGCTGAGTCTTGTCCTATCTTCATTTTTGCTCAGAGGAATGCCGTGTAGAGCAGTGTGAAAAGCCACATAAAAGTCAAAGCAAATCATGTTTGTTGTTATCCTCTAGGCCAATTATTTAGTCAAAGAATTAAATTAGATTGGTTTTACATCATTATTCCTGCTAACTCCACGATTGCTGGTTTTCAATCATTGCATTACCCTTTAGATGCTTTGGTGGTGTTTGCTTAATAATTTGTTCTAAGCACCAAAGCTGCATTCCTTGAGCTCTCTTTCCTTGGAGTCTTTCCCACCTTTTAAAAACGTGCCATATTTGCCATTCTACATTTCTCTCAGATCTCCCATAAGCTCTTGAAGATGATTGTGAGAGAAGCAGAAATTGCTTTAGAAAGCTCTGCAAATTCTCCAGTGTGTGTTTGACTGGGTGTTACCGATTTGAATAATTCCACTTATCTCAATGTTGTTTACACTCTTTTTTTGCAAGTTCATCCTGCATTTCTATTCCCTTGTTAAAATGATTATAAATATCTAGTTCTAATTAACCTCATTTTATGATGACTGAGGCTGCTGAACACTTTGGCCATTGTTGCCCGTCTCCCTTGCAAGCTGCTGGACTTCAGCTTTCCTTTGTCTTCCTTTTTCTTTCCTTATATTCTCCCATGTGCTCCATGCCCCTTGCTGTTTGTAACACATTTTACAACTTGGCCATCCTGAATTTGATATTATGTACTCTGGATGTGAGGACTAGTTGTGAAAATTGTTTTTCCTTCCTGAGGACCAGATGCCAGAGTTGGTTACTATTAATATTATCTATCTCACAACAGTATTGAAAACCAATGATGTCAGGTTTTGGCTTTAGCATACCAGTGCTATACTGCTGCTTGATTACTCCAGCTGTATACATGGAATAGCATATAATTGCATTTTTATATTTTTTTTCAGGGTGTTTGTCTTTATGCAACAATGGACTACATGAGGCAAAATTGAAGGATACAGGCAATACCCCAAGTATAACCATGTTTAGTCTTACATCTTTGCTTCCAGCATCTGCTTTCAGGTCATTGAGATAATTTTGCTGTTTTCCTTGTACTCATCTCAAATAGTAATCTAGACATTGGGGATAGCTATTAAACAAGGTCATGTTGGGAAAATGATTCGGGATTGTTGTTTTGTTGTTGCCTTCTCCAAATGTTTATTCAAATTATATAATTTCTGGATTCATTTAGAGTGTCCAGCAGCAAAGGGCAAACATATCTGCTCGATGGCAAGTAGCCCATCATTCAGTATGGTTGTGATCAAAGATTAAAATTGTCTTGGATGCAAGCTTTTGAACTCCAAATTATGGCTTACATGATAGATTGATGCAGAAAATGTTTACACTTCATTATGCTGTAAGATGATGGATAAGCTTGCAACTGCATTTGATCAGTGAAGTGTAGGAACAGGTCAGATGAAGCAGCAGGCAGAGTAGGTTACGAAATGAGGATAGAAAGTTAATTGTGGCCAAGATTAATTTCCTTTATTTGATTATGTGGGAGAAGGGTTTGAAATTGTTTGGAAGGTGTTTCTAATTTCAGAAGACAATAATAATATTTAGCACTGCACATGAGTTTAGGCACATAAATTAAATCTATAGATTTCAAAGCACTACACAGTTGTTAATCTTTCTGCTTGTCTTTGGAAGGGGAGGGACTGACAATTTTGTTAACTGTTACTTTGCCCCAACTTTTCCCACAAGTCCACCGCAGGGTGGATGCAGAGCCCTGCTGTCCATGCTTAGCATATCTTCAGACTTGACACAGGAAACCAACTCCTCTCTTAATATCCTTGGGCAAAATTGTAAATGGGATCTGTTCATCCTGGAGAATTCTTTTGAGTCTCAAGTGAATAGGCAGGATTGCAACCTGTCTCAAGGGAACATCAGTTATTTGGCAGCTTGCTTAGGCATCAGCACAGTGAGGATGCAGTGCTTGATAAAAGATCAGAAGGTGAAATCTGTCTGCGTCCAAATGGAGGGACACAGGAGAGCTGTTGACCACACCTTGGTGCATGTGTCAGGATGAGACCCCAGTACCTAACACCTCTCTCTTTGGTTTTCATGGATTTCATTGTAAGGAAGCCTGAGTGGAGAGGCCTGATGGCACCCTTTAGGCAGGTCCACAGTCTGGACAGCTGGTGAGTCAAGACTTTGAGTCATACACATATACCTGGCATGGAATTGCCTTTGTGCATCTGCTGTGTGCAGAACACACAGGCATTTGCACAAAAACACAGTGAAAAAAAAGGAATAACATTCTTTTAGAAAATAATTTCTGTGCTTTTTTGCTCAATTATGTACTACCACCTTCTTGCTCTGAAATCTTGCAAAGATTCCTTTGTGTCACTAAAGTTCTTCATGCTCTGTTCCTTAAGTTCCATATGTTCCACTGCATATGCAGTGTCTGGTTGTCTCGAGCATAGTTTCCATTCCTCTGTAGCTTGTGATCCTCTGTGTCCCTTAGAAATCATGGACTGGTTTCTCACCCATTGAAATCAAAGGCCAAAATCCTTTAGTCTTCAATGAGGCCAATGCTTTTTTCCTGTGTCTCTGCCATCATTAAGCAGAAGCCATTTGGCTTTCGATATTGAATGTCTCATCATTCTGAATGAGCTGCCAAAAGAAATAAATAAGGAAAAAAAAAAAAAAAAAAAAGACTTATTCAATCATTTTAGTTCTTCAGGAAATCTGGAGTTGTACACAGACCTTTCCGTTTTCTCAGCAAGTGTCCTGTCAGTTTGTCTCCTCTGAGAGAGTCCAATTATGTATGTGTTGGAGTCATATTATAAACCAGCCATTTCACAAAATAACTGATTGTAATAATGTGATTGAAACATATTAAAAATACCACTTGCTGTATTTACAATTACTGACTGCTAACAGGGGCATTCATAGAACAGATGGGCATCTTTTCAACTACTGTTTACCAATTTGGGGTACTTCACTGGAGAAGAGATTTTTATGAAGTGGTGGGTAGCTCTGTGCTGATGCCAAGTAGGAGGATGTTGTTTTTTTCTGAGTAAAGCAGTCAGATGTAGTCCTGATCATAACAATTAAAAAGCACATCTCCTGGCACCCTGTAGTGGTATTAATGACATCAAAGTAGCTGGAACTAGTATAGGGTACAGATTCTGCACATGTTACACAGGCAAAATGACAATGAAGTAAATGGGAATTTTGGCTGAACTGGGCCTTCTGTCACCACACGGCTTTGAAATCTGAAAATCTAAGGCTTGAGTCCAATAATTTTCACTCATGTTCTGAATGGGAAAAGAAATTATCATTAAGGTAATGGCATCTTCTCATATAAACCTGACTTCTCTGGGTGCTGTGAATTTAAACAAAAGAGAGTGCAAAAAATAGAGTGTTACTATACCTAAGAAGTCCAAATTTTGAAAATTATTGAAATAAGCTATTGTTGTAATAACATCATATAAAAACAGTGTTTACAACACTATATCATACAGTAACATAGGTAACACAATGTAATAACATCATATAACATCATAGTAACCTATATGATGTAATATATGAGATATAATTATGTATTACCTAGTTCTATTGCACCTTTCACCCAGAGATATCAACCTGCCTTACAGAGAAGAACAGTATTAGTATTGCCAATATAATTACTGTTATTTTTAGTTAAAAAAAAAAATCCATGTTGGCACAGGACAGATTAACCCAATCAATATATGTGCATATATATATATATATATGAACATAAATGCCTCTAATTATTCATCTGAAATATAATTTCAGTATCACATTACATATCAACAAAATTGAAGTGATTTTTATAAGGAGTGAGGGGAAATTATTTTCTACCACTTTATTCACTTAGTATAGATGGCTAGAGAAAAGGACAACGATGATGAAACTAGAATTAATCTTCACATATGATTGATCATTTAATTGTAGTAGCCTTTCATTAAGCTAAATAATCACTAGCTGATACATAATTGTACTTAAGATTTACAGGGTAAATACCCCTCACATTGTAGACATTACACAGTACCCCAAGATACAATTATCAGCTCATCATTAGTATTGTTAAACATATCACGTAGACACTAGAATTAAATCCCAAAATACCAAAATCTTAAGCAGCATCTTAATTGAACTAAAACAACCTTCATATTCAGGTTATTGGCTAATTTTAAGCTAGTATATTTAGCCACAACTCTTGTTCTGCATTTAAAATAGAAGCAGGAGCCAATGTTTTGGGGTAAACTATTATGTTGCTGTGAAGAAAAGCTGTCATGATAATAAAATGTGGGAAGCAACAGAGAGGCAACCTTCAGCAGTGGCATTGCTAGACTATGTTATTAATTTTGGATTAGGTGTGAGTGATGCGCTTATCATTTACACTAGAGATCAGGGAGGAAGAGTTCTATCCTATTCTTCTTTATCAAAAAATGCCCCCTTTATGACCTCTCTGAAGACTGATATGTGAACAATTTATAGCTAAATTACATGTTGCTGCTAAAGCTTTGGCAAATAACAAAGGTTGTTGGCAATTTTAAGTTGCAGCATACAGCAGAGAAATCTTCATTGTCCAGATTTTACCACCGTCTTTTAAAAAATGGTGCAAAAAGCTTCAGAGAAATGAGAAATGAGTTTGAGAGTGATTACTTTGTTCAGCCAAAATCTTGCCCAGAATGCAGTTAGTAACCATCTGCCTTTGTACTATTTGTCTGTGGTTCTGGCTGGGCCTGACCTACATGTGACACTTCTGAGCAGATGTGTGTCAGGATACAACAGACAAGAGAACATCAGCCCCTGCCAAAAAGACTCCACGCATGTTGAGAAGGATGATTACCAATAAATCAGGATCAGATGGGATGCACTCTATGGCTTTTTTGGAGTTGAGAAACAGCTGAACTGATTTATCTATTAAATTAATCAATAAAATACTTAATAGTAATATGTCTTCCTGCTGTATTTGTCTTAAGCAGTAGCATAAAATTTGTGTCCGCCCAGGACCTTTTATTTTCATGGCATTAGAGACTGAAACATGGGTTTGATGCCTGGAAACTGAGATCCACCAAATTAACATTAATGCCGTCCTATTACCTCCCACTTACCTTCTAGTCATACTTCGTTTAGCTCCTATGAGTGCATGACTGAGGCATCATATCAGAGTTCACAGTATATATTTAAGATATTTCAGGAAGTGCATAAGGGAGGGGAAAGGGGATACCTGGAAGGATTATACACAGATGACTTGAATCTATGTACATTGGAAGGGGGACTCTGAGGTTCTGAATGTGCATGGAACGTACGTGACAGTCAAGACAGAAGTGCTGTGCTGTCAACAAGAGTCACATCGAAATGGAGATAAGCCTGTACTCAGCTAATATCCCATATCTGTCCGATACAAAGCAGCCTGTAACTCTTCATTTAGATTGCAGGAGATGGCATTTTGTGGTAGGCACTTGTTCGGAAGAAGTGTTGCATTTGGTTGGCCAAGGAGGGCTCATTAGGAGGAGTTTTTGAAGGACAGGCTCCCTGGTGTTAAGAATAACAGTTAGGGCTATGTATAGGACTGAAAAATTAATTTTACTTTCTTTCCAGTATTAACTTCAAAATTCTACAAAGTTCTTAATAATGTAGCATGGTGTTTAATTGTTACAGTTCCTTTTAATGAAGATTTATCGAACTATCTATTTACAACTGGACAAAGCCTCATAGAAAAACCTTTATATGGTGACTTGTTTATACAAAGAATGACAACAGTTTTCTCATCTAATATCTGAGTGTCCTACATCTTCAATCAGGCATTTTTATTAGCTGGATATATGAGGCAGTTAGCTACATGATTTTAAATAGGAATGCCTGAATATTTCTTAAAGCAAACAAGTGAAAAAAACCCACAAAAACAGATGCAAAATTGATGAGAGAGTGGAATACATTTGATTTAATAAAGGTGCATGCATCTTTTCAAAGACAGCCGAATACATTTAGAGGAGAGGGATATGTATCATTTTTGTTATTTTTATGATTATTAATACCAATAGTATTAATTTAGCCCAATGTTAATTTAACCCAAATATGTTTTCAGAATCAGAAATAAGTCTTGGATGCCCTTGGACACACAAGAAAGCTGTACATTTAGAAAGAAGATGTTTTCCCCAGTACTGATTTCCCCACTGCATGAAAATGCTCTCACACATCCCTGCATTTCCTACTGTAGGGTCAGTTTTGCACCTAGAATCTACCGAGAGTCCCAAATCTAGATAATGTGCTCTGAATGGTGACTACTTCAGTAAATTATGTTACTTTATAGTAAGCTGAATTAGGTGTCTCCCTGGAGCATACCCTTTCCAGGGTCACCAGGTCTGTGTGTCCTCTCACAATCCTTCCCCAATGAGCTATGGAAACTGAGGAGCAATATTTCTCTGTGTGCAGATGTTCAAATAGCAGGAAAGAGTTTTTTGAGTCATGTCATTTGGATCACACCCTCTTGCTCTCTCTGAGTCCTGGCTGATCATGTGATTCTGTTTTCTCCTTTTTGTTGACAGATGGTTAATATACAGCCAATACTTGAGCAACACCACTGGTACCTGCCCTTGGTTGCTCAAATATCTGTTTCCAAGAGGCATGGCTCACATAAAAGGTGAGGCAGGAAGAATAACTGTGTTTTGATTAGAATTTCCAGACATCTTGTAGCTGAGACAGGCCCACCCAGCAATGTTTTTATCCTGCATTTTCCACAAAAGCTACAAAGCCTTCTAGTTAGCTTGGTATTTAAAGTACGTAGCAGCAATTCGTAGGAGACAGTAATAAAATTACATCAAAATGACAGTCTTTAGGACAGAGCAAGGAAAAATTGTAATACTTTCTTCTGCACTAATGATTCAAGAGGCATAGCTAGACTTTGGGGAATAAGGCTACCTAAATTAATTTTTTTGTGTGTTTTTTATTGGTGTGATCTTCTTGTAGGTTTTCATTATAGCAGTTAAGCTTCAAGATTTCCTTAAAATCACAAAATTATAAATTAATCTCAGCACTAAAGAAGTAACCCTTTTTTTTTCCTGGAAGCTTGTTTAGTAGGCTAACTCTTACCCTGTTTGAAGCAATACACATAAGAAAGCAGAGTCTTACCAGATTTTTTTTACAGACCCCCAGTAACCACTGTTAAACTACCTCAGTGGTCTCAGAAAAGTGGGTTGTCCTTGATATTTTATGGAATTTGTGCCAGACACTAATTCCTGATCTTTCTGATTCAGAGGGTGCAATTCACTTTACCTGAATGTAGGCATCTACAAAGGACATGTCTTCATCAGAGATACTCTCAGCCACTTTTTTCTTATCAGCAGAAAGAAATGAGCCCTTCTCCCTTGTGATTCATCTTGTCCTAAGGTAATAACCTAAACCAGATCAGATGACTCACGAACTAGAAATGCATGTTTCTATCCATTAGTCTAGGAAGGGAACCCTAGTCTAGCTCAGGTGGAGCCATCAACATGGCAGATGCCTCAGGTTAGGAGAGATGAATGCTATCAAGTGTCTCTAGTGTTTCTGTGTCCTTGGTAGAGCAGACAGGAATAACTTGTCATAAAAGAGGAAGTCTGCATTCAAAACAGGATCTTCCCATGTAATAGTTTGCTACAGGTCACAATCTCTTTCTTTCTGGAAGGAAGAACTGAAATAGGGCAGCTTCTCCTGCAGTGAAAAACATAAAAGACAGAAGTGTTCTCCATTAAAATGTAGGGATGTGGTGAAATTGCACCCTGCTGCTCTAACGATTCTTCTCTCTGGATTCCAGGGATAACTGAAAGGAAACCATTGCAGCACCATTCAGAACAAAGACCCTCCATAACCTTCTCAGCACTCTGCTTATTTGTGGGGCAAGTGGGGTATTGCCAGGGATTGGTGTTATCTGAGTGGGAGGGAGGAAAAGAAACAACAAAACATATAAAACAGATTATAAATTCCAGATGTGTCTTTGAAGAATATGAAAATACTCCTTTTCCTTTGGTTTACAGTATATATTCTATTCTAAAATTGATCTGATGGGAAAAACAGAGCACACCTTTATATTTATTGCATTTCTGGAAATATGTCTGTATTTATTACTGGCATCTGCTATTGGTGACAGCTCTTGAGTAGGATCCAAAAGTCCGGAATAACACTTGGCTTTCTTTATTATGGTAAAAAAATTGCTTTTGCAGGCTCACAGCAATTAGCAGAAAGATTGTATTCTGTTCTGCATGCCCTTTACTCGCAGTAATCCAATATTGAATTGCCTCAGAGGGTCTCAGCAATAACTGGGTCAAACTCTCTCATAACTCTTTCCGCTTGACCTGGAAAACTGACACTACCACAGGAGCACACAGTATATATGCATACGGTCGAAATACCGTGTGCATTTCAGTCTTGCGCTCAGGTCTCCATTTATTCACCTTCCTTTGCTGATTTATTTGAAGCTGGTCCATACTTCAATTTTTTTCCAACCTATTTAGCCTCTAGATAAAGACCACTTAGCTGCTAGCAGAAGCAAAATTCATCTTCACGCAGCATTTATACTGAGCATGTACTAATTAAGTCAGTTAAAGTAGCTATCTGCAATTCAGCATGTCTGAGCAGCTCTCCATTCATCAGTGATCTCCTGTAAACATTTAGGACATCTTGACCTTGACTAGCTGTGAATGCAGAAAATGCAACAAGGCTGAGATTCCCAGGCTACTCCTTGGCAGTAGGGTGGCAGTGTTTTAAGCTGCTACTCCAAATTATTCCCAGTCGTGAGTGCTAAGAGCCAAGAGGAAAGGCAGCAGCTCTCAAAGACCCGATGAGGTCCACAGCAGGAATAGGATGCCAAGAGGGGGCAATCTCTCAGCAGGGTCAGAGACATAATGTGATAGGATATGAAGTCTCCATCTAATACACAGAAAATTAGGTAAAACATATTTTTTCTACTGTGTGAATGAAACACTTTCTTACTTGATTTTGCAGAAATCTAGTATTTTAAAAGTAGGCCCACATTAAACTACAATGATCTTCCCCTACTTACATCATTTTAGCCAGCTCTTAGAAGCTGGTGTGCATAGCATACCATCAAGGTTTCCTCATTATCACAGCCTGAGTGTTTCACTACTTCTACTTACAACACCCAGAAATATTTTCCATTTTGGAAAGATCATGCATAAAGTTAACATTTTAGTAAATGTTAATATCCAGGCTTTTGAACCAGCAGAACAGGTTATACTGAAAAATGGGTGGTTTGCATGCATGAAACCATGACAGAGAAGAAAGTATTGCTGCTCATGTTCCTATGTTTTGCCCAATGTCCGGAGATTAAAGCAATCCCTAGGATATGTGAAATCCAGTTCTTATTCCCATCATAACCAGAGTGGATCTGAACCTACACTTCTTAATTCTGCAGAGTGCCTTAACACCAGGCTATGTAATATAAGCATGCTCCTGTCAATGCCACTCCTCTTCATACCTAAAAGGTTACTGGGGTAGGAGCTGGTGTCCTGGTATTACAAGTCCCAGATGAATGCCCTGACCTCCGCTCCATCCATCTTTCTCCCCTTGTCTGCCTCTGGCTCAATTTATATTTAACCACTGAGCCTTTGTAGAAAACAAGCAATACATTCTTTACTTCCTTCCCTGCATTTTCAATGCTGTCTGCACTTCGCACTTCATTTCATGAGGGATTAAAATGCTTGAAATAGATTTGATATGTTTTCCTTCAGCCTGAAGTGATCATTGTTATCATTTGCTTCAAAGGAGAAATTTTAAAAGTTTTAATTTTGACTCATATTTTATAGCTGATGTTTTTTAATTTTTTTAGTTTGAGAGATGAACTGAAGAATCATTTTTTAAAAACAAAATCCTAATTTCTCTTTGTTCTGTTCATTATACTCTCTGCTGTCAATTGCCTTGAGGTTTGCTAAGGTTTCAGACACTGAATGTCCTTGCCAGTTGGGACTAAGTTTAATAATTTAACAGCATTTTCAGTGTTCAAAGCCAGAAGAGTTTGAGCTGTTGAGCCTGCTAGTTGTAGTTGCACAAAGTCCTATTACACAGTATAAAATAATTTCCAATCTATTAAAGCAGTCTCTCTGCATTCAGCTCTTATTCCCTGATGTTAAAAAAGTGCTAATTAAGCAAAATGAGTTCAACTCCAGTATTATTTAAGATAATTTTGCTTAAATTTATCAAATAACTATCTCAGACAAAAACTTGGTAATAGAAGATACATTTTAACTCTCAAACAATTGATAGAGATGCAACTGTGAGCTTAATATGACCTAGATATTCTTGGCATTCATATATAGATAGCAGAGAGGCTTCCTCTATCTCATTCCTCTAGCAAAACACAGTTGAAGACAGGTGGATTTTATAATCCTATTCTTACTCCACTCCATAAAAGCTAAGGATCAGAGTCAAGGAAACATATTTTTCATGCAGAGAAATCACAGTAAGGGACTTCCTCTAGCAGCATGCTTTCCCTCTCGTCAATTGGCTAAGGGTACATCTCCCCCTGAAGGGGTGAAGTTAGGAAACAATGGGGATCCAGAGAGAGGTAGCAGCTTCAGGCTCTTCTGCAAAGAAGTCCTGATGAACATCCTGTGCTTTGCCTATTTTTATCTGTATTGTGCTAAAAAATTTCATAAAAGCCCCTATTAAACTTTAGTGTAAGTGTGGCTATAGGCAGGAAATGAAGGTTTGACGACACTGGGCTAAAGTTATGACAAGCCTTGTGAAGTCTGGTGACCTGGAATGAAAAGTGAGCCTTATATGGATTAATAAAATAAATACATCTAGATATGAAGCAAAAAAAAAACCTTCCAAACCTCATTGGCAACTATTTGCATAATGCGGGGGGTGTGTATGTAAAAGAAAGATGTGATGTGATTATGCTTTTAATCCCACTGACAAATAAAGACTCTGAATACCATCCTCTAAATGCTCTAAGAAAACAGGAAAAAAAAACCCAAAACAGCAGAAGATGAAGAGCTGGATGAGGGGGCCATGGTGCTGCCTAGAAGCCTGTCACTGATGAAAGTGGTGTTCTCTGATGCCCAGTTGGCTAAGACCATACCCAGGGCATGAACAACTGGCTATTAGGGAATCACTATTCTGATGTGCACATCAGGGTCTCAAGCCATTTGAGAAGCCCTGGAGTCCCCCAGCATCTCCAGCAGCATTTCCAAAAGAGCACAGCTCTTCAGCAGCCCTGTGTGATATCTCCCAGCCCCACATTTCCTCTCCATCCACATACTTCCAACAGCATTAGACGGTTGTATTTAGTAATACACTTCTGCAGAGGCTTCGACTACACTGAATGCAATGGTGCCTGCATATAGCCAGACACCTACACGGAGACCTGAAAATGTAGGTGTGCGCTACAAGAGTCCAAATCTACATACACCAACCCTTATGAAATTTTGATGAAGCTAACAAAGAACAGGAAGGTTTTAAGGAAGCTAATACTGGTTATAAATCAAAGGTAATCCTATTTGACAACTAAATCCTATTAAAATAAGCAGGTGGATTAGAAACAGCATGGCAGATAATGAAATGGGCATGTGGAAAATGTTTTGTAGGCCAAAAACAAGTGAGTATAGAACAAGTCTTAACACAGGATGAGTGTTAAGGCTTATTAATAGTTCAGCTTGGTTATGGTAGTGGCTGGTACTATACATGATCATACTGGAGAAATGACAAGGCAGATAAAGTGACTAGACCTTGTACATGCCCCATTTGCTTTGCAATGGCAGGAGCCAGCCCATTAGTCGCCAAAGGCAGGACTCATCAAACGTCCATACTGCAGACATCTGTGTGTGATCTGATCACTCTATGTTATGAACAGAAAAATCAAGGACATAAGTCCCCTCACTTGCTTGAGATATTCCCCTCAGGGTGGGATGAGAGGCTCTATGAGTCCCTGTTTCCCTCTGGCAGGTAGACCAGGTGTCCTGCTAAGGTAGCAGCCACCCAGCATAGTCATATGGCACAACTTGGTAACCTTACACTGAAAACCACCAAACTCTGTTTGGTGGACTGTAAAAATGCAGCTGGAGAATTCAACCTTTATGATAAAAAGGGCATTTAATAAAACATGGAGGTCATTACCTGCTTATTTTGGGCAAGCAGGTCTGCTGAAGAGTTCACTGAACCTGTATTGACCCAAGGAGCTCAGGCCATGCACACACAGCTGTGGTTTGGTGTGCTATCGTGACCATCATATTTCACCTTGTTGTGGGGAAACCATCCTCACTGAGGTGCAGTGCCACCAGCTGCCATGTGCTGAGGACCCGAACTTGTGCCACTGCCCAGGGCAGTGCAGCACAGTGAGAGGACACTGGTTTGCTTGGTGGTACCATGCTCTCACAAGCTTTACAGACACCATCTGTAACAACCTATATCCCACCCCTGAGTAAAAAGCAAATGCCACCTCCAAGCCATGAGAGAAAAAAGCGAACCCAAAGCCCAGTAGCCTGGCATTTTTACAACATCCCCACTTAAGAGCCTGCTGATGAAAGGCAGGCTCAGCCACTGGTATTCAAGCAAAGGGACACTTGCAATGCCGTGGGAAAGGAAGACAGATGGGATGTCTCACTGTGAAAGTGTCCTGCTATGACAGTGCACAGCCATTTCACTGAGACAGCCACAGACATCAGATGCTGAGGAAGAGGAGCTACAGTCAGCAAAAGGGAAGTTACTTAGCATCCTAGAAGATAGTAGTTAAACTATTTTGTCACTCTGTATGAGCAAAATGTGGTGTTATGGGAGAAATTAATTCTTGCAGATTATCTGCTTTCCAAACCAATAGAGATTCAACTTAAATAAATCCATAGTGTGTGTACTATCTATCTGTGTTTCAAATCAATATTAGATATGGGCTACCAGTGTGAAAAGCCAGAGATCCAGGCCAGAGATGCGTGCAGTATTACAGACATGGAGAGAAATCTATACACTCACTGTATTTATCTACATTCAAAGCCAATATTAAAGCTAGTTTACTCATGTGAAAAATAAGTGCTACATAGTTCAGAGAGGGAGAACACATCAATAGCTGTACTGTGGAGATGTGTGCTAAATAACAAAGATTGTCTTCATGCCATGTCTATCTAGGGCATCTGTATTACACAGAGAAATTCTATAGTCCCCCAAAATGCTCAAGTGAAACAATCTTTTTTAAAGGAGAATATTTAGGCTTTCTCTTCGTTTTCTTCCAAACTTTATCAGGAGCCACTAAAAGTTGCTGTTATCTCAGTGCTCTCTCTGCCTTGGCATCTCCTACAGCCCTCATCTTGGTAGCGGGTGGCCTCACTATGCCTGAGGAGAGCAGCACTGATGTTGTCTCCACTGGGACCAGCCCTTCCCTCTGTTGCTGCTTCCTTCCCCTGTGACCCATGGTGGCTTCCTCTCTCACACATCACTGCTTGCCCTGTTTTTGCTGCATTTTACTCATAGCCCTTGAGCTGGACAGTTGTGCAGCATGGGCAAAATGAGGCAAATTAATTCTGATCCGCTGCATCTGATTATCTGGGATTTGATTGTTTAACAGCAATACTTGATTCTTTTGCCAGCAGTTACAACAGCACAGCTGGCATGGAGTAGTTGTAGGGGGAAAAAAAGGTTTCTTAGACAAGGCTTGCCCAGTCCCAGGTTTTCGTATCACTGACCCTTGCACCTCTCACACACATGCCCTTTTATTGTCTGCTCACACAAAGGCTGCCTCCTGAGAGCAACAGGCTTGCACAAGCTGCCCTGCCCTGCTGTTCCCTTTATCCCTCCTCTGCCTTTGCGGGCATTTTTTTCATTTTAGCTTATCAACAACAGGAAGGGCCAGCTGCGCTGAGCCCTGACTCTTTTCTGTCTCTGCGCTCGCACCCCCATCAACACCTGTCTCTTCCATAAATTAATCCAAAATCAATCAATAACCCGATCAGATAAGCCCTGTCCCTTGCTTTGCACACACATTTATCTTGCTCTGATTAATATCCCAACAATGAGTCACCAGCTGTTTAGCCTAATTTTGGGAACTCTACAATAGACCAGCCCGTTCTGGAGCTTACGGTTTATTTTCTTTGTCAACAAAAGAGCTGTTTTTTGAGAAAAGGAAAGTGCCCCAATGCCTCACTCAGCATATTCAGGTGCTGAGGAGTAATTACCTCTAAATAAGGCCCCTCCTTATCAAAATAATGTTTAATGTGAGCATTTGAGGGCTGCTTACAAGAGCACCTTGCAATCTTGAGCAGTAACAGTAAAGTGCAGCAAATCTGTAAGGAAAAGACATATCCAAGCAGCCCTGGAAATATTGTATGTAAATTTTGTTGGGTATCTGATCTGGGCTTAGTCCTGAACTTGAACTTGATGAAACTGGCACTTACTAAAGATTCAGGTACAGCTCTGCTCTCTTTGTCTCTAAAAACCTTCTACTGCACATATGCAAATGATGGTAATCAAACCTGCTGTCTGCAGGCCTCCTTTAAATCCTTTATTTTACAATAAATTTCTTCCTGAGAGACTTCTAGATCTGTAGGCTGGTAATGTTGCAGCTGTGAAGCCAGGGAATCTGATTTCAAAATTCCAGGAGAACAGACTCTTCATTTTTATAAGTGTGGGGAAATGCAGTGATTTTCATTGCAAGCTGTACAAAAAGGGCAGGTGACAATTCATGTTTTCTGCCATAGGCACTGTAGGTATTGACAGAGAGAAGTGACATTTTGGAAAGTGCCAGACTCTTGTATTACATTCTTGGAAATGTGGCAGTGAAGAAAACATTTACATGTGAGCAATAACTTTGCATTCCAGGAGAGCTTTCTGATATCTTCCTTATACAAGCATGCATTTCCCAACACAGCTCATTTTCAGTCTTTCAGAGGTGGTATGATAGCTTTACATACTGCACTGAAATCTGAGCTCCAGGTGAGCAATTTCATGTCAGATTCTCCCATCTGATGCCTCTGTGGCTTTGGGTGTGCCTGATCCTGCAAGGTGCTCAGCACTGTGCAAGACCCACGTCCCAGTCCACTGAAGCTCTTAAATATATGATTAATTTTTAGTCCCTTTGACTTCAGTGGCTGAACTGCTTAGCTGGATTCACTCCTAGGTATTTAATCTTCCTGCTCGATTTTCAACATTAGCAAAATGAGGATAGTTTTTTCTTGAATATTAGAGGGATATGGTGAGCATTAATTAGTTAAGATACGTGGAGTGCTTTGGAGATACAAAGGCTATCTAGATGTTAATTTATGCAGCTAGTGGAAGACGTAGAGGGAAATAATTGCTGTGTCTTACCTGTGCAGTGTTTCAGAACAGCATTCACTCCCTCAGCCACTGAAGAACAGAAACTAAGCTGAGACAAGCCCACACTGAGGAGACACCCAGAGCCCGCTTATCAGATTTAACACACTTTCCCATTTAAGGGAATGCAATCAGCTCTGTATTTGCATTTCCCTTGCAAATGAGCTTCACTCACTCCTTATGGTAAGATTTGCACTAGCTGCTGCTTCTCATGTCTCAGTGCCATGACAGCAAACTGCCTCAGCTCTGTAGCATGCTTTCATCTGCCATGTATCTATCTACACTTAATTATGAACCTGGCAAGGAGACTCCAGCATTGGTAATTGGCGGATTCTCACCTGTTCCTGTTTTGAGATGCTGAATTTGGGCCATGTGAGATCTTGGTTTGGCCAAGTGCTTATCTTGGATCTATAGATAAGTAAATAAAGCACATAAAAGGGACTGGTTTATCTCACTTCATTTTAAGTTGTTCATGCAAGGTTTGTGTTCAAACAGGTACTCTAAAGTGGCTTCGGTGATGATGCGCTTGCCAGTGGCTCAGGAGGCCTCTGAATAGTATCGTTATCTCTCCAAAACTGGAAAGCTACAGAAGCCCCTATATCTCTTTCCCACTTGATAGAAGTAATAAAACACTGTAAACCATAGAGCCAGCCCTCTCCTCTTATCGGTCAGAGAAAAGTTGAATAGCAGAGTCTCTGGAGTTACCCTTAGGCTGTGCTCCTGGGATTTCTGCTCAGAGTTTCAAGCCCACCCTCTCTGGGGCTGATCTGGTCATTCCTCCACTGTGAAACTATTTCCCCAGCTGAAAATGGAGAGTGAATGTAAACATGAGGCTTTATACTCTGCTCTTCACCTGTCCGTGTACCTAAGGAAAGTAGGAAGAGATCTAAACAAGGATAAATAAAGAGTAAGAGAAATAAGACTCTGGGTTAATCCCTTGGAGATCAGAATCTCAAGACACTGTTTCTAATCCTGATGGCAGTAAACCTGAAAGTCCTTGCTGCCTGTCAGCTGGGAAGTGGCTTGAAACGTCAGGTTGGGGCCTGGGCCTGACCCATTCACCCAGCAGGAAGCCATCACTGCCTGGGTGAGGGTCAAGGAGTGTGGAGGAGTTTCCAGCATCTTCCTGGGGAAGCCTGGGGGGGACCACAGGCACCAGAAGGGTCTGGCTGGGGAGTACAGGCTACAGCAACAGCCCTGTATACACCTCTGGGCAATGTGACAGCTCTACTGATTTGCAAAGATCGCTATAATATTCACCTTAAATAAAGTTGCTACTGCCTGGAAAATGTTGCTGGTGTGTCAGAACAATAGTGTATAAAATCTCAACGACAACCGTATGTACCCGTTCACTCTGATTTACACCTTCTCTTTACCTAATGGAACATCATCAAGTTTTATTGCTAGTGAGCTTGTTGATAATGGAAAACAAACACTACAGATGAAAATGAAGGAAATAAGTTTTTCTAATTTTTGTCTTCCTTGTTTACCAACTCACATTATGTTCTGAAATAATTTTTACTTGCTTCTAAGGTGAACACCAGCTATCCAAAATTACAGTTCTAATACAGTAAACATAAGAATCTTCTGACTGATACGTTGTGACTTTATGGAAATGTGCATCTTGCCAAGAAGGCTATCACCAGTGAGGCAACTGGCACCAAGTTCATGGAGATAACAGCCATCTGTCAGGGATTACTGCTTACACCAGAATTTCACCTGTGGACAGCTCTGCTGACTATTAGCAAAATCAAGTTTACAGTTCCTGAGCATAGGACTTTGCTCAAATATTTAAATGCAGCAGATAGAGCTTGCAACTTCTAAAACATTATGTAAAAATCTGCATAGTGAAGCCATAGGAATCTGCCAGTCAGTGTTTGCATTGCAGCAAAGCCATTACACTGTTACTAAGACAATCTTTCTTAAAACTTACTACTGCCTCATAAGAAGCAAAGCGTTTCAGAATTTGTTTTTGTTAACACTGAAGCTTTAGAAAACACAGTTGTGTATTTTGTTTGTGTTATGGCATCACCCATAGGCTCTGCTTGAGTTTGCTGGCTACAGTACAAACAGAAACAAGTAAAATCCAGACAGAGAGAAATCAGAGGCGGTCTGTCCTGTGTTTACAGTCTTGGCAGGTGAGGCAAGCAGAGGAGAGAGAAAGAAAGGGGTAGTGCTGTAAAAGGGAAATCCATGTAATAGTGGAGGAGTGGTGACACAGAGAGATGAATGACTTTGGCCAAGGTTATACGAGAAGCCTGAGCAGAGCCGGGAAATGAGGCCAGAGCTCCCGAGACCCTCAACCACAAGGCAATCCTTCCCACTCTGTACATCTCTCTTTTTTTCTTTTCCTCTCTTTTTAAGACAGAAAATGTTTTGACTGCACATCTGCACTTCCCCAAATTCCTTCTATTGTTTCCTATTCTGGGATTTTGAAGCCAAAAAATCCCCTCTTCATCTGGGCTCAACCTCAGGCAGTTTGCCTGTGTTCAAACAGGTTTATTTTCAGGCACTGTCCTAATGATAATTATCACAGTGAGCTCTTCAAAGCAAGTATGAGACAGTGACAATTTACTTGGCTCTGTTTCTCTACCTGAGCTAGTAAACAAATACTATCATTGCAGATGTAAGTAGGAACTGGGTAGACTCCCGTTACACAGCATGCAAGTCCTCACCATGGAAAGTCATGCCTTTTTGAGACTTCATGCTTTCTTGAATCCAACTTAAATGTCCATCACTGGGACAGGAAAAGCAGCTGGCACCATGGGTGGTGGGGGAAACACACTGTCCAACACGGGAGGAATATTCCCAGCTCTGCTCACCCCTTCAGTCTCACTCTGCTCGGTGAGCCGCAGCCCAGGCAGTGATGAGCAGCCAGCAGCAGAGCAAAGGACCTGGTTCTGGTTGACAAGCCAAGTAGCGCCTGTGTTGTGGTGCAAATAAATGAAGGTGGTGCAGCAGCCACAGCTGGGGAGCTACAGACTGAGGCCAGCTGAGTGAAGCTTGACAGGTCGAGGGCTGGCTGGGAGCCAGCCTGGGCTACCACCTGATGCATGGCGGCGACGTGGGAGCAAGATGTCATCCAACACAAACCATCTTGCAGATGGCTTCCTGGCTTAGCTAAGCAGTTCGCAGGGAGCAACAGGGGAACATAATTACAGTGATTCTGGGATCAAAGCTGCGTTGCACCACTGAGACATACCAGCTCATAGCCTGGAGAGCCCCAGCGTGGCATGGCGTGCATTACACAGAGCAATCCCTGTCTTGCAGAAATGCATATGTATGCATGTATAATAGATGCTGCTGTGCAGCAAAGCCTTGCCAGTGCCAATCAGGCAGCCAACACAGCTCTAGATCCCAAGCCGTGCAGGTGGTGCGGTCATGTTGCAACATTCACTTTGGGGATAATTAAAGGCACCAAACATTTCGGCACCTTGCAAGTAACTGCAGAGAAAGCCTTTAGGATTCATATTACTCATCCATGCTAACTGCTAGGGGTTGTGAAGGATCAGCTCAACTAGAAAAGCAAGGTGTTCCCAAGTGGGGGGACAAGCATTCTGAGTAAGGCCAGATAATATACAAGAGCAGAAAAAAACATGTTTACATGAGTTAACAAACTAGAGTCATGTTGAGGAGGGAGGTAGGAGAAGGAGCTTAATGTGAATGCCACATTAGCAAACCTCTGGCTATGTGCAGGTTGTCACTAATATTTGTAGTGGAGATGTTGAAGGATGTCAAAGCAAGGACACGAATTGACCCAAGATTGCGAACCAGTAGAAATGAGGACCAGCAAAGAGAACAGTGCTTGGCTCTGGAGACGTATTTCATCCTCTGCCAGCTAATCATTGAGGGTTTCAGCAACATCTTGGCCAGCTTGCATACATACTTATGGATGGAAAAGGTACCTCATCAGGAAGGGACTCAATATTGCAAATAAAAGATTTGGAACAGTGTGGTTGCACAAACTCAGCCTGAAAGAAGATGACAATTTCTTAGGAGTGTTGCTGTTCCTTTGTCTCATTGTGGTGTAGATGTGTCATTAGAAAGATCTCTTGATTTAGTAAACACAATTACTTAGATCCTACTTTATCCATAGCAGTCTTGATAGAAAGCTGAAATCACTCAAGCCATCAAAAGAAGTTCTTGCACAAAATTATAGTCAACAAGGGGAGGAAGAGAATATGACCATGACTTGAAGAAGGTTGTTTGTGACCCATCTGTGCCTTGGCTGGGCATCTGCAGCTCTACACACAAACAGTAATTCTAACAAAATCTCACACTTCAGAAGTTCACTGGGAGTCCCAGTAGACAGTGGTTAATTCATGCATTACCATCAGCATTCCTGTAATTTTGACTTCCCCTGAAACATCACAAGTTGGCTTGCCAGATCATGACCATAGGATGAGTAACGAGACTGGTGAGCCACAGACACGCTGTTTCTGTGTGCACTCAAACAGCAGCCAGAAGTCTGCAGCCTGTTCTGTGGGGCTGGCACTTTCAGAATCCCATCTTTCAGAATCCGCTTTTACAAATGAGCTGTATGCAACTTCACAAACACCTGCTCTGCACAGAAGGGATTATTTTTTACACCAAATTTCAAGCTTCAAAAGTCAGGATGTGTCTACACAAACAGGTGCGGATGAGTGCACTTGCTTTGCATATTATCAAACGCAGGTGGAAAAGGAGCACACCTGCCTGCACCCAGCTGAGCTACGTGTTCTTAGATGTGTTCAAACCATTGCCATGTTCCTTTCACCTCCAAAGAAGGCTGAGAAAACCACATGCTCAATGCTAAGGAAGTAGTTTGTTCAGTTTATTTACTATTTCACCTTCTTTTACCTCAAAAATAGCAGAATTGGTTTTTTGTTTGGTTTTGGTTTTTGGCTTTTTTTCCTAAGGACTCCTCAAAAAACAAAATTAATTTTCAGATGAATTCTCATGCCTTAAAGGAAATATAGCTGCAGGTGTGTGTGATGTGCAAAAACGGGAAGTTGTCTGGCAATTTTTTGGCAGCCTTAACTTTTTTGTTGTAAAATGAAGTAAATACTGAGACAGCTGGTGCACTGTGGGGAGTCTGTGGCTGACAAATCTTCAGTGTAAGAAAGCAGACTAAGTGATATTCACAGTAATTCTAATCTTGATGGTGGCTGAAGAACGGCAGCAGGCGCAGCTGGAGCAGGAGCCTCCCATCAGTGGTGACAGAGGACCCTCTCTGAACCAGTTATTGTCCTGTATCACATAAGTAGTACAGCTGGGGGAACAAGAAAGGAACTATTTGGTTTCCTTGGTCAGCTAAATTTGCAGGGAATTATGATTCTTTTCAATTAGATACAGATGAGAAGTGCAGTATCATACACTAACTATGCTTAACTTACGTTTCAGGCAAAGAAATTTCATGTTAATGCTTAAAAGGCAAGACAGCCTGTATTAACAAACTTCAGTGACCAAGAGGAAAGAAAGATGGATAAAGGCAAGTGACTGTCACATTTGAGACCACTGCAATAGATTATGTTTTCTAACAGCTTGCATCTTTGGAGCAGGCTGTATTTTGGGGTCTTCACCTTGGACTACCCATAAATATAAGAGGCTAAAAAGCATTACATGCCTTAAATAGCAGGTATGATGAGAAGTGGTGAAAATCCCAAGGACCATGAATGAATTTGCTCCTGGCATGCTTTTACTTTGCCATTTCTCTGAAAGAAGAGCAGGGTACTGCAATGTGATTCTGCTGTTAGTGAACTCATAACTCAGTGCATGTAACACAACACTTGGACAAATAACTCAGTGCACGGAACACTGGGTTCTCCCACTTCTCTAACCCTACGCAGATGGCAGCTTCCTTGGCTTGAAAAGTTCAGTTTTGAAATGAGCACTTGGCTTGAACAAGACAAGAAGGATTTAACCCAGAGAAAATAGTTCCTTATTATCTCACTCTGTTTCTGAGTGTTTTTTCTACCTAAAAGTAGACCAGGTTCTGCCACCTCCTCTCTCAGTGAGCCACCACTGCAAGGAGTCAGGTGGGCTCTTCTTGACCTGAGCTTACTTCTCAGTGTCAGCAAAATGTGCAGAGTTTACACATCCCCTATGAATGCTGGGAAGTTTGTTACCGTACTGGAAGGTATGAAAAGTATAAAATCAGACAAATTTCATTATGAATGGGATTGTTAATTTAGCAGACTGTGGTTGAAAACTTTCCGGGCTCATGTAATATCTCCTCTTTGCCAAATTAATAAATGTGTAAGAGCAGAGATTTAGAAATAAATTAGTCTATTCAGCAAGAGTGCAATCTACTGTGCTTCCAATTAGTAAAGGTAGGGAAAACACAGAAACCTTGTGAGAAAACATTGCCTAACACAACTATGACCAGAGAAATGTTCGTGTAGATATGAAACAAAGCCAAAAGCCTGGAGCCAGAAACTGGAAGACCAATACAGGGCTATTACAAAGCACCCACTGTCCATCTGCACCCTCACACTACTTCTTGAATCACAGCAGCTCCGTTGGGGGTTAAATCAACAAATATGACTATGTGCTTGAGAGCCCAGCTGGTCTTTCAGAGTACCTCTGCAAGCTTGCTTACAACCAAACCTCATAGATACTGGATGCTAAATCCTGTCACATTTAATGTGTCTTTGGATGTTCTGTCCAGAGCATGACCAGAAGCATTTTCTTTAGAGAGGCTGATACATTTCAACTAGGCTCTGCGGCACTAAGTGCCATGCTTGATTGAACAACTTGTCTCTGCTATTAAAATGCTGAAAGAACTTAGACAAGCATTTAGAAGCTTTGTCATTAAATAGTTTCCTTGTCAATTGATCTATCTTGCAGAGGGGAAGACAACTACTAGATCTATCAATTGCCAGCAAAAAACTAGGAACAGGTCTTAATCAGTTAAGTGAGCAAGTATTGCTTGACAGCTCCCTTCGGAGGCAGCTCATTCGGGACCTGACCATTCAGCAGGATTAGCAATTTCAAGCCTGGAAAGCTGACCTTAAACAAAGGTGAGCTCATGTCTGCAACATGTCAGTGGAGCAGCAGCATAATAAGGAGCAGCACCAACCTCCCTCAACTCCCCTGCTGATGACTGTGAGAACTCGTTTTTTATTCTTATTATTATTTCCCCCCTGCACAAATCTCACACAGCTTTTAACTGGCTTAATTGTCTCTGAAGCCTCAGCTTTTTCCTTTTCAGTTGATTTTGTATTGTCAAACATGCCATGATTTGTGCTGTTCAGCTCAAACTCCAGTAGCTCTTGCTGCCCCCCGGGTGCCGTGCCTTGGACCAGCAGAAGTGCAGGTGGTCAGGGGGACACCCTGGGATGGAGTTGGGTGCCAACAGCTCACTGAGTCACAATGACTCATCTTAGTGACAAACAACCAAAAATGCCCATGCACACAGTGCAAGGGGAACTTCATACCTACAGCTGTGTCACACAGGTGCATCTCATCCAGCCAAGGTCTCTGCTGTTCCCAGTCTTAATATGAGTTTTAAGCATTCACCGTATAGAATTTTTTTTTTCCAGAGTCCCAGGTACTACAGATGTCCCAGAACACCTCTGTGTTGGACAAGCCTGGAGTGGCTGTCACAAACATGTCCCTGTCACTGAAGCACCCTGCTCCTTGGGAAGCTGTTTCCACCTCTTTCAGCTTTAGGAATGGTTTCTCCTAACTTTTTCTAATAGTTGCTGCTAGCAGTGCTGGTCACAATCCCTCCTCAGCAAACCTTATGTCTTGAGAAAGAGGCACCTCATTTTACATGTAAATCTCCCTAAAAAGTTCTCAGTCTCTTCACTACTACATACCAAAAATTTGGTTTCCTGGTGGGATTAGCCTGTGTAGGTGTGCACAAAATGTGTTCAGAAAAAGCAAAGTGCTGAGCAGGACTCTCTCACACACAAATTACTTGCGGTAATACTGCCAACTTTGCAGAGCTTGCCAAATCTGTTTTGCTTCTACTGCATCTAAGTAGAGTAACCCCCTCTTCCCTCCCTGAGCTATGCCCCAAATGCTCTCAGTTCACCATGAGACTAATCATCACACTTAAATGTAAGGTGGCAGTCAGTCAGATACTGTACTTTAGGTAAAAGTCCCTCTTGAGACTCATCCACTGCACGGGAACATAGCAAAAATTAAAATGTTCCCACTTTCAAAGCTACAAATAAGTGTGAAAACTTAGATGAAGATCATATCTATTTGGAGATGTTAAATATTATAAATTTTATTTCTCACACTCACAATCAGTTTGTGTTTCAATTAAGTAGAACTTAATCACTCAAGTATTTATTTCAATTACAGGTGGGTGGATTAAGGCCATAAGGTTTATGTCTAATTTTATTTTTCTCACATTGTGCACCAACTCATTCTCCAGAACAGTAAGCTGCAAAAAACAGTATTCACAGCACGTGTGCACAAGTAAATTTGAAAATCTGATGCCCATAAGTCTAAGCAAATAGTTTGGAAAACATTTCTTCTATGTCCTAAATTAAAACTGGATTGGTAACAAAAGTTTAGGTGTCTTACACTTAATGATGTCATCAGTGATACCAAGGGATGTGCTGGGCCACTAATTACAACACTGAGTTTACAAGAAGTCTGCATGGAGCTGAGCAATGCAATGGCCATTCAGTGGAGGGAATAACTGTTGGTCATCCCATTGCATTTATAGAAACAGATGCCAATAAACGAAGCAGAAATGCAGAACTCTTTACTGCAACTACCTGTTTAATTTATTGTAACAATTGCAACAAATCACCTTTCAGCCTCCTCTTGCCCAGCAAGTATGTTAATGTGTCTGAAGAATCCTTTATGGAAGTTTTTGACATCTCTGGCCAATTTCAGGTCAAGCTCATCTTTTGCTTTCCTAACTGCATCTCTGCATACCCTGGTAACGCCCTTGTGATTTTCAACAGCTTTGGGAGTGGCTGGCCCAGCAGCTCAGCAACTGGATCCCATGGGAGGGAGAAGGTGGCCAGGCTGGGTTCAGGGTCCAAAATACAGCTACTGATGCCCCAGTTTCTGCCATCCTGGGGCTGTGATGTGGATAAAGGGTAGCTTGCTGCCTTTCCACCCTGGGGAAGGACATATCCACGGAGTGAACCTGGAGGAGGCAGCACCCCAGGCCAGGCACCAGCTGCAGAAACCACATCAGCCCTTGGACTTCTCTCCCAGGAGTTGAAAATTCTGGATATTGGCAGCAGAGGACCCCCAGGGAGGTTCAGTCACAGAAACAGAAACATTTCTGCTCTTCATTCAATGTGAAATAATTGCCTGAATCCACGTGAGGAAATCCTCTCCCCGGAGCAGCTTTGGGGATGTGACAGAAGGCCTGTTCCACTTCTGCCAAAGATAAAGCAATTTATCCTCCTTTTTGCTGTTTCTTGCAGTAGAAAGCCCTGAATTTTTTCCAAGACATGACAGCAGTGTATATTACGACATAATGAGGAAAGAAATTGGCTGGGGTGGTCAGGTTTTTTTTGTGTTTGTTTTTTTTGTGTGTGTTTTGTTTGGTTGGTTGGTTTTTTGTGGGGGGTTGGACCACAGTACTCTCTTTAGCTAAGGAATTGTGTCAGCAATTTTGGTGACTTTATCCCCGCTTTGCTGTTGTTGATGCTGTTGGTGCTGTAAAGCTGCCCATAAGGCACTTCTTGCAGAAGCAGCACATAAAGCAGAAATTTGTCCTTTGTATTTCGAGAGAGCTGGAGATAGAAATTACACAAACTGTCTCGCCAGCTCTGTCAGACGGTCAGGAATCTGCTTTGCTGATCTCTTTGCCTTGTGAAAGTTTTGGGGCTGGGGTGGTATTTATATGCTGCATATATATCCACAGATACATGTGTATAGATACAAGTATGCATGAAAATATGGCTACATACCTATATATCTATGTGTGTGTATATATATATATATATATATGTATATAACATGTTTCAGATGTAGGACAGTGTACCTATAATTATCTTAGATTCCTGCAGTAAAAATGATCATACACATTATAATCTTTATTACAGAGAGTCTAACTGAAAGCACATTTCACTGCTTTTTTGCCTTCTCTAATCTCTCGCTTGATTTCTCTTTGTGTTTTGTTTCTTCTTTTTCTCTCTTATTTTTTCCCTTTCCTGTTCAAATGCATTGAATAATAAAGAGACTAAAAATTCCTTTGCAGCAATGGTTTTGTGAGATATACTTAGGGAGGACAACAGGTTTTGGATGTTTGTATGTAATGGAGGTGCACCTGAGTATCTGCTCTGTGTCTCTCACCGGTAATGTTCATCCCATGTCTCTGCAGCTTAACATATGGATACCACTGTGCTTAGAGCACATATCATGGCAGCATGGTATATAAGCACACATAGAAACATGCAGTTGCAAAGAATGCTGAAAATAATTTAAATATTTGTTAGCAAATTTAAAATTAATGCACGCACCTCGACACAAGCATGTTGTTGCATGGATATGTGTGTTTTGTTTCTGTAGGTATCAGCCAGCCTCCCTAAGAGCACGTGTGTGGGAGGAAAGGATGTGATTATGGATTTGCATAACATCCTGCATGAATGTAGACTGAAATTGAAAATATGGAGGGAATTATACAAGCTATTTTTAAAGTCTGCATTACTGCAAATGTTGCTTCATCAAGCACTTATCATAGCTGATTAATTATGTAGAATGAATGATGATGAGTTCTCGCCTTATCTTCCATCTCCTCACTGTAAAAGAAATTTAAACAGGATGTTTCAGGACATTCACAGAGAGGTATTTAGGCAATGGAGTGAGCACCACAACCTTATTTTTTATCCTCCAGACAACCTGCATCAGCATCTCTCCTTATGCATCAGATTATTGACCTCTGTGGCAGTAATGAAAGATGAAAAGGTCAAATTTTAAATGCGAACAGTAGGAACAACTTTCTACCACAACAGCTCATGTAGGAACTTCATGCCCTTGTCTTTTGAGAAGGTCTTAGTTACATTAACAATATCGATCTACTTTGGGAAGCTCTTGTTTTCATATCTTTCTGTCTTCATTCCTCTTCTGTCCAGCACTTCCAGAATAAACCCTCTATTCATTTTGATAGCTCCCCATCTCCTATTTTTTTTTCCTTTACAGCATGTGAGGCACTTGCACCAGGCTGCCTGAAGCATGACCTTCCTTCCTTCCTTCCTTCCTTCCTTCCTTCCTTCCTTCCTTCCTTCCTTCCTTCCTTCCTTCCTGCCTGCCTGCCTGCCTGCCTGCCTGCCTGCCTGCCTGCCTTCTCGCCTGCCTTCCTTCCCGCCTGCCTTCCTGCCTGCCTTCCTGCCTGCCTTCCTGCCTTCCTGCCTGCCTTCCTGCCTGCCTTCCTTCCCGCCTGCCTTCCTTCTCGCCTGCCTTCCTTCCCGCCTGCCTTCCTGCCTGCCTTCCTGCCTGCCTTCCTGCCTTCCTGCCTGCCTTCCTTCCTGCCTTCCTTCCCGCCTGCCTTCCTTCTCGCCTGCCTTCCTTCCCGCCTGCCTTCCTGCCTTCTTGCCTTCCTGCCTTGCCTTCCTTCCTGCCTTCCCACCTTCCTTCCTATTCTCCTGCTTCCTTCCTGCCTTCCTGCCTGCCTTCTTTCCTGCCTGCCTTCCTTCCTTCCTGCCTTCTTGCCTTCCTTCCTTGCCTTCCTGCCTGCCTTCCTTCCCGCCTTCCAGTCTGCATTCCCGCCTTCCTGCCTGCCTTCCTTCCCGCCTTCCAGTCTGCATTCCCGCCTTCCTGCCTGCCTTCCCGCCTTCCTGCCTGCCTTCCTGCCTTCCTTCCTATTCTCCTGCCTTCCTGCCTGCCTGCCTTCTTGCCTTCCTGACTTCCTTCCCACCTTCCTTCCTGTCTTCCCACCTTCCTTTCTATTCTCTTGCCTTCCTGCCTGCCTGCCTGCCTTCCAGACCCAACCCCACCCTGCCCCAACTACCCCACCACCTCCCCCACACTTCCTTCCATGTTTTCCTGGCCTACTATGTTTCTTTTTTTTTTTTTTTTTTAAATCGGTATCACACAGTTGTAAACAGGAAGGCTGATCTGCAATTTCTGATTTTTGGGGGTTTGGCACAGCTGAATTCTGTCAAAGAAGATGTTAGCCTGGAGTTTTTTCTGTTAATTATAGGAGGGAATGAGGCATGTGAGAGTAACAGGAAAGTTGGATGGTGTTACTCACAATGATCCAAGTTCAAGCAAGCAAACCCCAAAAAGCAGTTGTTCAGGAGACCGCCACTCATAACCAGAAGTTTTGGTTTAGGTGTTTAGTACAGAAGGTAAGAGGTGTGGAAGAAAATGTGGAAGGTGTTAAGAAAGCCAGTCACTATGATGCACAGCAAATGCCAACAAACAACCCAACAGGAATTTCTAAGAAAGTTGAAGAACTGTAAAAGAAACCACAGTTGCAGCATGTCTGTCTACACCCTCTCCCCCCAGAAATAAGAGAACATGAAATGGAGGAAGAAGCAGGCAGTGTGGCTTTAGAAAACCTGCTTGCCAGGCTCCACTCAAGTCCCTGGAAAAAGATAAAATCAGCAAGACAACAGAAGAGAGTGAAGGGTAAGCAAAAGGGCATCAGAAAAGAGGAGTGCTGCGGGAAAGAGGAAGCGGGCCCCCTTTTAAAGAGGGAAGTGCAATAAACTGTTATGAAATGGGAATGATGCAGAACTATTTTCCAACATTGTTTTATAGAAAGATGTATGAAGACAGAGTGCTGGCAGTTCAGAAGTATTGACAACACTTCAGCTGTTGATAAAAAATCATGTGAGAAAATATTTGGTCAATTAACTGCCCTTACTAAATTCATCAATAATATTGAAAGGATTATTACTGGTTTGCATATTATTTCTTATGTCTCAGAGGCAATGCATTAAGACAGTGGAAGGAATGTAGGGGAAGGCTCAGATTGCTGATTTAAGACACCCATAAACAGGGAGGTGTCTACACATGATGAAGGTATAAAATGTCCTATTATAATCAGTGACAATTTAGTTGCTCCCACATAGGCCTGGCCTGATGGTCCCAGGGGACAGCAGACATGCACTGGAGACTGACAGATATATCACAGGAACTACAGGAAACCCACGTCCCTCTGGAGCATAGGGCTGGAGGCCAGGCAGGACAGGACAGGCCTCAGGCATCTCAAAATGTACCAGGCACCTGTGGTTAACTAACTGAATTGGGAGCTGGGAGAGGGACATACTTCCAAATTAAGTCTCTAGATTCCACTCTCCACAGATAAGCTAGATGTTAGAGCTCCTACTGTATTTCTCCAGTGAAGAAATAGTTCAGTGATTGGGATTGCCTAAATATCATGTCAGTTAATCTAAGTTATGGGCATCTATGGCACTTAGAGTAAAAGGTGCAGCAGCTTCAGCCCAGCAGCTGTGCTGCATGAGGCACAGGGAGGCTTCCTCCCACTTATCTCCATTACCCTGATCGAACTACAGACATCTTTAGAGAGGCTTACACCAGAGCAAGTTACTGCCTCGACAGCTGATGAAGAGAGGCACCGAGATGGAATCTCTCTTGCTCCAAAGCAAGGGGTGGATGACACACCAGAAGGCTGTGCTGCCATCCACTGTGACCTGGACAGGCTGGAGAGTTGGGCAGAGAGGAATGTTATGAAAGTCAACATGGACAAGTGTAGGGTACCGCACCTAGGGAGGAATAATCCTGTGTATCAGTACAGATTGAGGGCTGACCTGCTGGAGAACAGCTCTGGGGAGAAAGACCTCGGGGTCCTGGTGGACGACAGAATGACCATGAGCCAACAACGTGCACTTGTGTTCAAGAGGGCAAATGACATCCTGGGGTGCATCAAGAAGAATGTGGTTGGCAGGTCAAGGAAGGTCATCGTCCCCCTCTACTCTGTCCTAATGAGGCCTCATCTGGAGGACTGTGTGCTCCCCAGTTCAAGAAGGACAGGGTGGAGAGGGTACAGCAAAGGGCTATGAAGATGGTTTTTCAGTATGCCCAGTGGCAGGAAGCAGTATGCCCAGGTAACAGGCACAAAGTTGAACATAGGAAGTTCCATCTAGACATGAGGAGGAATTCTTTACTTTAAGCATGGCAGAGTACTGGAACAGGCTTCCCAGAGCAGTTGTGGTCTCTGTCTCTGGAGATGTTCAAACCCTGCCTGGATGCCCTCCTGTGCAACCTGCTCTAGGTGAACCTGCTCTGGCAGGGGTGTTGGACAAGACAATCTCCAGAAGTCCCTTCCAACCCCAAACATTCTGTGATTCTGTGAAAGCAGACCGCTAAAATAAGTGGGATTCCCTTTCTCAAATGCCTGTTACTCCTGCAGAGAGTGATTTTTTTTTTTGCAGCATTTAGAGAGAGAAAGCCAGCTTTCTGCTGGTGCATGCAAAAGAAAAGCAGGTCCTTTTTTTGTTTGTTTTCTCCAGGCTTTGGAAGTGATTTCTCCTGAAGAAATGCTAGGAGGGCTTATTATATATGGCAAAATGAAAGAAGATACGTAAAGTGCTCCAGTTTCCTCCCCAGTGTGTTGCTGGCCACGTGGTGGGGAGAGCAGAGATCTCAGCTCCCCTCTTTGCAGAGCTGCATCTCCCCCGTGCCTGCCTCAGGTCCAGCTCCCCCTCAGATCTGGGGTCCAGTGGGGAGAGGCACCTGCACCCCACGGCATACTGTGTGGGTCCCAGGCCAGGATGTGACAAGACTCACCACCCTGAGTCAGAGTATCAGGGACTGGGCTCAGGAAATGAGTCAATCACTTGCCTTCGTCCTCTGTGGCCTGCACCAGGCTTGTTAGGTGGAGGTAATTTTGTTTAAAAACAAACCCCGTGTCGGTCTGTAAATGCATCATCACTTAAAACCACGGCACTGCAGCCCTGGCCTGTGGCTTCCTCTGTTTGCTGTCTTCTTGGGGTGAAGCAAAGCATAGCTCACAGTGAGGGCTGCAGGAAACATGCCTGCAGCAACACAGTCGGATTGGCGGGTGAGGTGGGAAAATGCGGGGTGATTTTTTGAAGGGGGAGTGGAGACTATTCCCTGCTGACTGTTCTACGCCTGGACAAAATACTGCATCGCATCTCTACCACTCCCACCACTGTGGAGGGCAGATAAAATGCCAAGGAGAGGGAGGGGATTCCTCCAAGAGATATACCCAGTGCAACTGGAAGAGATTCAATTTGCAGAGATTAAGGTGAACATTAGAGCAGAAATTCCACACGGATGACGTCTACGAAATTACAGAAAGGAATCTGGAAAACTATGCTTCTTAAGCACGGAGAGGAACAACAGTGCATTGTAAGGCACAGGATCTCTTCTAGGTAATTGCTGTGTTACAGTGCTGTGGTGTTCATGCTATAGTTTAACATAAGTCACAGCACTGACTGATGCATAAATACCATAGGATTTTATATAGGCTATATATATATATACATCTTGTTTAAGACATTATCTTCATCTATTCCTATACTGCAAGTTTAAAACTTCTCTGGGCTAGTCCCTAGGAGTTATGTACTGTACCTGGTAAAACCCTTATGAAGTTTAACTTAATTAGTGCTTGAGGAATGTGCTAATTACTTATTTATTTATTTATTTATTTGCATTAAAAGTAAATTACATTAAAGAATACCTTTTTAATGTAAGCATAACTTTATTTTCAAGTGTTTGTGGAATACAATGCAGTACTTGTAAATACAACTTGGGAATTCCAGTAGTTATCTGACAAGCAACACAGACTAGGGTTAAGAATGTGACCATCCACTATGAATAGTTCCCACTTACAGCTTCAGTACATGTATTTATAGAACTACTTATTTTAGGCTTAATGCATTTAGTGGCAGGGTAACTGGAATATTTTCTTCCTGAACCCACTTTCCTTTTAAAAAGCAGCATGAACTGCTGTCTCCTTGGGGTCTGACAGGAAATTGTATTTAATGTTTATCTTGTTTACAGCTAAAAATGATGAAACAGTGAGTTTGGTATCTATAGACCTAAGCATTTGCATGTCCATTTGCTAGCTGAACATTCAATCACAGAAGTTGCACAAACAAATTAGGCATACAGCTATACAAACCTAATTTAAAAAATTGGGCCACGTGTGGGTGTGTGCATCTAAATATTTTACAAGCTCAATAATCACCCTGGAGTATTTTATGTTAGCAATAGATACGTTATATGTCTATCCCAATTTTCATATAAGCAAAGCTTCAGAGAGAAATATGCATAAAATCTTTCAATTACAGTGAGGTCTGCGGGCATTCTGGGTGTCCTTCCTGCAGGGCTGTGCTAGGCAGAGCTCTGTGCTTCTGCAGTTGAGTTCTGTGACACAAAAACAGCAATAAGGTTACTACTAGAGTCTGATACCTAAAAATACCTCTAATAATCTAATCCATTGCTGCAGTATAGCAAATGTTAACAGTGATACAAGTACTCGACAAGCTAAACCTCTGGAGTGACGGGAACAGGGGGATACCCAGCCCTGTTGCAGTCAGCCATGGTGGGGAGGGTTCACTGCCAGGCTCAGGAGCTTTAGGGGGTTTTACTGTCCCTCAGCAGCACCAGGTCAGTGCAGCCCACAGGGCTCCCTGAGCAGGGGCAGTTTGAAGCCTTGACTCTTTATCTCAAACCAAAAATGCACTGGCCACGTGGGAGCCAGCAGCAACATCTACTCCACTCAGCTGTCCTCATCCCAGCACAGCCAAACTCCATATCCTCTCGATGACTTCACCTCCTCCTTGCTGAGAACACAGCTCCAGCAAGAGCATTGATGAGCCACCACTCTTCCCTCCTGAAGCCACCTTGCTGAAACATTTTAATTTGTGAATCTGGGGTGCTTTCATTTTTTTTAAGGTTTGTTATAATTACAGAAACTGAGCAACAGGCTTGTGAAGTGGAATGTCAAGGGCAACCCTATGGCTATGCCACAAGCAGAATTTGTGAAATTGGGAACAGGCACTGGCTTAGACTGAGGGACATCATTTGTTTTTCAGCTGCAGACAGGTAGCTTGGTCTCACTGTTTGGGAGTGCTCTCAGGATTTCCCATGTGACTAACGTTACCTCCTGGCATTAAAGGCTTCCCTGTTGTACTCAGATCTACAATAAGGCTCGTATCCCACACCCACTTAAGATAATTATTGCTCTTATTGGAACACTCCCTTTTAATTAATGGGAGGGTTGATGATCTCATATGTTTATCTGTTAGCAGTTTTGTTGCTTTTTAGTAACTGGAGGCCTGGAATGACACAAAGGCACCTCATCAGACAACAGCAGCTGTCCGTCACCTCAAATGGTAGAGGTCTGAGGTCTGGGGAAAGTCCCGCTGTTTGGGACATGTTCTTCCATGTGGTGGATGGTGCACAATGCCAGCTAACAACCGCTCTGAGAAATCCAGCAAGTCTCTCTGAAGGACAGGCAATGGAAGAAGAAAAGCAAACCAACAACAATAAAGTAGCAGCCTTCTACATGACACACCTACAAGTGAGTAGTCCTCATTCCTGAGATGCTGGCAGATTACCACAGTGATTCTTGCAGCTGTCTTGTTTGGTAAAAAATTATGCATTTCTCCTCTTTTCTTCAATGGAGATATTTTTCTTTTGTCTGCTGACTTGAAGAAGCATCCCAGAAACACTTCAGTTTCTGCTCATTTTTATCAGGATGGGAATGCAAGCGAGGGGAGAAGAAGGAAAAGATAAGGCATGTGCATTTCCCCAGTAGTGTTGCCTGACCTAGTACATATCAAGCCCAAAAATAGAGAAGACAGAGCATACCAGGGCTGGGTCAAAACTATGAGGAAGTAACTAGGTGGATAGATGATGGTAGGGCAGTCGATGTGATTTATCTTGATTTCAGCAAAGCATTTGACACTGTCTCCCACATTATCCTCGAGATAAACTGAGGAAGTGTGGTCTTGATGGTCAGGTAGTGAGGTGGATCATGAACTAGTTGAGAGGAAGAAGTCGGAGAGCTGTGGTCAATGGGACAGAACCTAGTTGGAGGTCTGTGACTAGTGGAGTCCCTCAGGGGTCAGTACAGGGACCGGTAATATTCAATATTTTCATCAACGACCTGGATGAGGGAACAGAGTGTGCCCTCAGCAAGTTTGCTGATGACACTAAATTGGGAGGAGTGGCTGACACACCAGAAGGCTGTGCTGCCATTCAGCAAGACCTGGACAAGCTGGAGAGTTGGGTGGAGAGAAACTTGATAAAATTCAACAAGGGCAAGTGTAGAGTCTTTCGTCTGGGGACAAACAATCCCATGTACCAGTACAGGTTGGGGGCTGACCTGCTGGAGAGCAGTGTAGGAGAAAGGGACCTGAGGATCCTGGTGGACAGGAGGATGACCATGAGCCAGCAATGTGCCCTTGTGGCCAAGAAGGCCAAATGCATCCTGGGGTGCATTAGAAAGGGTGTGGTTAGTAGGTCAAGAGAGGTTCTCCTCCCCCTCTATTCTGCCTTGGTGAGGTTACATCTGGAATATTGTGTCCAGTTCTGGGCCCCACAGTTCAAGAAGGACAGGGAACTGCTTGTAAGAGTGCAGTGCAGAGCCACAAAGATGATTAAGGGAGGGGAACATCTCCCTTATGAGGAAAGGCTGAGGGAGCTGGGTTTCTTTAGCTTGGAGAAGAGAAGACTGAGGGGTGATCTCATCAATGTTTACAAATATGTTAAGGGTGAGTGTCTGAAGGATGGAGCCAGGCTTTTTTCAGTGCTGGCTAGTGATAGGACAAGGGGCAATGGGTGCAAACTGGAGCATAGGAAGTTCCACATAAACATCAGAAAAAACTTCTTTACTGTGAGAGCGACAGAGCCCTGGAACGGGCTTCCCAGAGAGGTTGTGGAGTGTCCTTTGCTGGAGACATTCAAAACCCACCTGGACGTGTTCCTGTGTGATGTGCTCTAGCTGATCCTGCTCTGGCAGGGGGGTTGGACTGGATGATCTTTTGAGGTCCCTTCCAACCCCTAAGATTCTGTGATTCTCTGATTCTATTGGCCTTACAGCTCTTCCAGCAGCACTGCCAGCATTACATATCTCTTGTTCAGAAAGTCCCCAAACCACCAGGGCTGGAAAAACCTTCAGGAAAAGCCAAGAAAGCCCAAGCCATGTTATCTGCCCCAAGTGGTCCCTATGGACAGCAAAGTGCAGGTGCCTCTCCTCCACCTCTCCCTGCCCTGCCAGCCCTGAGATCCTGAGGGTTGCCATCAGTGGGGCTGAGGGGGAGTACAGGATGGGCACTGCGGAGGAGGCTCAGCCTGCCTTTGGGCGTGGGAGGAATGCAGACTGTCCAGAGAAGATCCCTCCATGTACAGATTTCAGAAAGTATGTTTTCCTCATCAGTAAACAAATGATGAATCATTGATTGTCACATGAGAGAAAATGAGATTGCAAAGGATGTATAAGTAAATAAATTAGTTCCCTTTAGTCATGGCAACAACTCAGTGTTTCCATCCAAATGTTTTATTCCAATTCATCTTCTTTATTTTTGTAACACTGTTGCCCTTGTACTTTAGGGAAACAAAATCTAATAGGGTTCACTTGGAAATACAGTTTTCAAAATGTAGTTCTTGTGTTAGACCGCATTTGAAGACACAACCTGTATTTTTTGACATTTGTGTCCAGGGAAGTAGTTACGGAGGAAGGAACAGAGCTGTAACCCTCTCTGTCCTCATGGTGCTGCAGGTCTTGCATGTGGCACTTGTCACTCAACCCAGGAAAGGAGCTTTTACCACACGGATGTCTCTTGCTCAGCCCCCTACCCCAAATGGGGGTGCTTTACACTTTATCTGTTTTACAGATGTCATCCATAAGAAGAGCTTTGGAGGCTGGTGGCCCCTGACCTCAAGCACTGATGCCAGAATACTGTGGTCCAGAAAACCATTGCTCTCCAGGGATATCTTCATATAAACACGCCTCTGCTCCAATCCTTTCCATTACATTTGCATCTTAGGGCAGTTAAAGCAAGATACTTTGTTTTCCTCAGACCCTGCAGAGATGGAAATCTTGCAGGAGAGCTGTGTATCACTCCTTAATTTCAGTTCTTTCAAAGGCTCCACTCTGCTAATTCACAGTAAGTAGTCTAAAAATTAGGTGTTTCAAAACTGTTATTTATTACAACTCCTATAACCTCAGTCCATGACAAAACAGTGCTCTCCAACGTTGAGGATGTCAGAAACTGTTGGGATCACACCTTGATTTAAATGTCTCTTAATACAGTCCTCATCTATATGCCACACAAGTGGATGCTATGTTTTTCACTAAAATGGGAAAAGGACTTCAGAGACCACACCAGAGAATGGAATTATTTAAATATTATATTTATTCATACATTTCCCAAAACTCTTTTCCCATTGGTTTTGACCCTTATTATGTGAGATTGAAAGAATTTAGGTAGATGGTACAAGCACCTTCTCTGGAACACTCTTCAGTGTTTTCAATGGAGGAAATTATTTATTTTAAAATAATATTTTTTAAAAGCATATTTCCCCTGACTACAGTCTTTTCCAATTGTGAAATTCAACTCTGCTATTCCAAGCTATGAAGGTGGTGGCATTTTCTTGGTCAGGAGGACTGCAGAAGTACGCATGCAGCCAGCATCAGCAATAGAATCTCTTCATACTCTAAAGGAATCAGTTTGATTTGATTTAAATGTTCAGGTCAGTGGATGAAAAATGTACTTTGACCTTTTCTTCTGCTGTATTTCCCGTATCTTCAATGACAACATTTTATTGAGACTATTGTCTTTAGTCACCCAGCAGAGATGATGCGTGAGGGGAGGAGAGGGAGAAAAGCAGTGTGGAAGAGGCTTTTGCCCTTTGTATGCACCATCAGCTGCTGCAGGGTTTTGCAAGGGGGCCTGGGGCTGTCTTTGCCACTCAGACAAGGAGTCTTCTTCTTCCTGGTCTCGCAAAGATCTTTAGGCTGCAATAAATTGAAGCTGCCCTGTCAAATTCTCAAGACTCAAAACTTGGAGACAGAGCTAGCAAAGATTTAAAATAGGGGCTTCCCAGGTTATTCATGCAGGCAACTTAAAAGGCTGTTCCAGTATGGCAGAGAACTTTTTCATTATCAGTGGAAGAATTAATCATAAGGTGAGGTCTGTGATTCAGTTTATTGTGGTCTTAATTTACAATGGAAGATTTTATTTTTAATAATAAAAGTGAGGGGATAGTAAAATTCTGTTAAAGGTAATTAACTCCGGGGTTGCAGGATTGAAGGCCACTCTGAAGAGTGAAAAAAAAAAATCTATATGGGTGATGGATTTTATCCTCTTTCTTCTGAGCAGGATAACTTTAAGGTATCTTTTTTTAATTGAAAATCTTGATGAAACAATGCAAATAATACAAAACCGTACTTACTTCCTGTTATTGTTGATGACAAGGACATCTCAACATGAAATGTGAACAAGAACAAGTCAGGTGGAGCAACATGTGGGTGAAAGCACTTCCTCTGCACAAAGTTTAGTAAGACAGACTGTACGTAAACAAGTATTGATTCATGGTCTTGTCTTTGAATGAAATGAGAACATTTGGTTCTAAATTCTTCATCTTCAGTTTTAGAATGAAGAACTGATTCTCTGACACTAGACTGAATAAATCACAGCTTGGACTCTCCTATTTGTTTTTTGCTTCCATTTAGATGGGTTTTTTTCTTTCAAGGATGGAAAGTAGATCTTTAGGAGAGTCTCAGGGGAAAAAAAAATAAGTTCCTTCCTTTCAAGGCGATCCATCTGATTTGAGCTGTTCATTTAACAGGGAGAAAAGTGAGATTAAAAACAAACTCTACAAAGGCCAGCTCTGGTTGAGCAAGAAGGTAAGACTTTACACATCTCCACCTGTCAAGAGCTGATGCTATTATTCCCTATGCTACTGTATAGCATATATATATAAGGTTAGTGGTTAAGGAATGGATTTTTTTATTCATTTAGGTTATAGGTAAGGAAAAAAACGGAGGTTTGGGTTTTGTGGGGTTTTTTTAAAACTTTTGAGATTTTAAAAGTACTTGAAGCAAAATAATTTTAATTTTTATTTTATGAATGCAATAACATTTATCTTCCTATTGAGACAGTGGGTGGGACCAGTGGAATCAGGAGCTTTGTGTCGAATTTCATCTCTGATAATGAACTGCTTTTTGATCAAAGGCAAGTCTCCTAACTGCTGCATGCTGTAATTTCTTTGTCCTAAATGTAACTGTATGTAAGGTATATCTGCCTCATGGGATATTCACTCTAACAGTGAATAGAACCATATATATTGAAGTTACTACATAATGCAATTGTAGCTGATATTTAGGATGGTATTTTACAGCCTAAGTGTCTGAAACACTTTCCTCATTACCTCATTATTTTCTTTTCTGCTTATATGTGGCCTGTGCAGGCAGAATCAATGAAGCAGTGACAAGGAAAGAGACAGCAGTGTTTATGGTCAAGTCACCAAAAAGACTGAAGATCTTTTTCTTTACATAACTAAAATAATTTGCAGCCAGAGCTCAGGGGAGGTGGAGGGATAATGTAGGGCTTTCGGGTTTTTTTTTGCTTTCTTTTGGTTTTACCTTTCTTTTTTTAAAGACTCAGGTATTTTCAACTGTTTGGAAGGGCTTTGTGGTTCCCAACTGTTGTCTAGCTTAAGACAGTATATAACACCAGCTGTTTTCTGAGATTCTTGACAGTACCGATACAGGCAAAAGTTTTCAGCAGGCTTACACTAGAATTGTAAAAAACTTGTGTGCCCCAGAGTATTTATTTAGGTAAGGAAAGTTTAGGCAGCTTATGGAAGAACTACTTTGTGAGGAAATTCAATTTCTGTAGCTTTTTTATCTCATTTCCTCAGTTCCCCTGTCATCGCCCAAGCTTTACCCTTTCTTTAGAAGCCCAGAGTGAGCAGGGAAAACATTATTGAATTTAATGGCTGGCTTAGGAAAGTCTTCCCCAAAGGACTGTCCACTATAACTGGCTGTCTGCTGCATTTATTTTATTTTGTTTTACTGGCCATGAGGATATGAATACTTACATTTACTCTCTTTCTCAAAATATTGTGGTTTGGCTGAGTGGTTTAGACTAAACTGAAAAGCTACATTGACACTAAGGAGGAGGGTTTATTTTGGTCTTTTTACCTGTGTGTTTTCAAACTCCATCTGCACTATAAGCATCTGGCTGTGCAGGGGAGCGGTGCCAGAGTGGGAGGATGCACAGGTGCCTCAGAGCACACACACACACACACACACACGTGATTTCCCCAGCTGATCTATTGTTGAGGGAAATGTGGAGCTAGGAGCAGGGCCAGAGACCCCTGTGCAGAGGGTTCAGTGCAGCAGGGAAAGGCAGATCTCACAGGGACTCACTGCTGTGTCCCTCACAAGCTCTGTGCAATTTAGCCAGAGGCAAGGCAGGGGTGACCGCACTGAGATTTTGCATTAATTGTGCTACACAGACTGAGTCAGAGGACTGACTGTTGGCAAGGTCAACAGGGGCTGTCCTTGCAGTCACCCTGTCCTCACTCGTGGTGCAGAGGACCTGCATGAGCCCCTCATCACCTCTTCAGCTCAGCTGGGATGCACTGCTGTTCCCTGAGGACTCCCACGCTGCTTCAGCCGCGATCCCTGGCTATGCTGCCGTCCTGCTGAGGAAGGGGACAACTACTTGTCACCAGCATCCAGACACTTGGATAAAATATTTTTTCAGAAGGACAGTCACGACGCCTGAGCCTTCACAGCTTCCACCTCCAGGACTTGCAGCCCGGCACCCCACCTCCTGCAGCCCCAGTGCCAGGATGCCTGCTCACCCATGGAGGGCTGAGAGGGGCCAGGTCGCACGGCTCAGTGCCCCGGGAAACCTATTTGCAGTCTGGCTGCAACGAGTCCAGCAGCCTTTTGCTTGCTCATTCTCTGGGAAAGACTATACTTAAGACCCTGGAAAAGCAACCCCGAGCTTGCTCGGGTCACATGTGGAAAGGATTTGGATTACAACTCTCCAGCTGCACGGGCAGCCCAAGCGTCCTGGCCTCATGCAAATGCAGGTTGTTGTTGCCTATTGATCTACATCTTCCCTCCAAGAAGATTTTTGTATGAGAAGACAGTTGTTCAGAAATTAATTTGTGCTGCATTAGTAATTGTCTTATTATTGCATAGTGCTATGGATATAGATGATGTTTTCCAAGAAATCATGAAGACAAGGCTATTGCTTTGAGTGAGGCTGTAATTCAAATTATCCAGACAACCTGACCCATGCTCACACCCTCACCTCTGTAGCACTACAGCACCAGTCTAGTCCAACTGATCTTCTGACCAGTGCCTACATTTGCAACATGTACATGTTTATTCTAATCAATCTAGTTCATCATCCTAATACCTGAACTAGTGAGCACTGAAATCTGAAGCAAACTTTTCCTGTGTCTGCATAGGAGATGCAGGCTTGCAGTATATCTACTAATTGTAAAGGTGCCTTCTCTCTTTACCTGCCTGAGCAGTATGAGATGTATTTGCAGGTCATGGTTCTGTTTTATAGACAGTATATTTAATTTTCTCAGGCTTCATGAAAAAGAAGAAATCAGTAATCATATTTTATTAGTAATTTAAATTCTAAATGGTATCATTGCATCGTTTGTAATTGGAGGCAAAAATACCTAAAAACGTGCCCAAGTGAATTGCTTCCTGTATACATACTATTTCTTCTAAGTCTGTCCTAGTGCTAATATCCCCTTTGGACATGTTCCTTTGTTGGACATACTGATAATGCTGTTCATTTAGCTAGCAGTAAATGAATTGAAATGTTACTAAAATTCTGTCTTACACCAAAGCATTTGGATTGGAATACAAACCACTTCCTTGAAAAATGAACACTCAGAAGTGCATGAAGGAATAACAGCAAACACATAAACTTAGGAGGAAGCAGGTTAGACTGGGAGCTGAAGGCAGAGGTGATGCTCCTGCAGCCCAGCATTGCCTGAGCTGGCAGTGGCTGTGAGACAGGACAAGTCAGGGCTTCTGCTCCCTGGGGCTGGAGGGTAGTTACTGGGAGCAAAGGGAGCCAGGCAGAGGGGGTTGGGTTACTGCGTGCTGCCAGAATTAGGGTCATCCAAGTTCCACTGATTTATTTGTGGGAGAGGAGTTAGGGGAATTCATTTGCTAATCCCACAAGCAGCCTCCCTTTTCCAATAATTTCCCAATATAGACTCTACCTCCCTCTCTGCAGCTGCTTGTTATTGTTATTTTTAATAACAAAATGCTATTGCCAAAGGCTAATGCTCAGAGACTTTTATTTCTTCGTGAAATCCACTTCTACCTAAAGTATGTACAATTTTTTCCTAAAATGTAAAAATCTGGAAAAAAAAAAAAAAAAAGCCAAATGTATTAATTTGTTCTTGTCTATATACAACTACCTATTTAATTTGAAGAAATCAGACAGCTGCTCAAACAGTAAACCAAATGTTCAAGAAAATTAGGAATAATTGGAAGGCTTGATTCTCCAGTCACTTGTAAATCACAAATGTACAGCTTACGTTTGAGTAGACAGGAAATAGTTTGCAGGAATCATTTTTATGTGGCCAAGATGGCTCCCTACACTCCTGCAGTTGTTCAGCAGGGACAATGTGGGGGCAGTGGCTCTATGTGACATCTCTTTGGCTTCCCGACTATATAAGTGCAATTTAATGAGCTGCTTAGGGCTTGACCCAATGAAAGGTTTAAGTGACTAACAAAAAACTTATGTATAATTAAGATGCCTGCACTCAACATCGCAAATCCATACCATCCTGTTCGACCTCAAAGACTCTAAACACCCAACAACTCTGCACCTACACGTGTCTGGGACCATCCCTGATGCTCTTGTTATGTCTGGGCTTGATCACAGCCCAGAAATACAGTGCTAGTTTTCCTTGAGGGCCTGCCACAATGGGTTTCCTTATTGCAGGCACACAACTGGAGGATGGACAACAATGGCTATGCTGCAGCTTTGACTATAAATTCCCTCCACCTTCAACCCATCCCTGTGTTGAAGGCAAAGGCAAGATTTATGAGGCTAGAGAAAGGGTGTGCACTGTCACTGTCCATTGTGTCAGACACTCACAAGGAAAAGGAGGAGCAACTAATATGTATACGAAACCAGACTGCACAACCCAGCAAACCAAGTTCAGGCTTACTTTGTTCTGGGCAGAGGAGCATGGGTGGGATCTCTAAGAGATCCCTGCACCCCATGTCTCCTAGTGTCTGGCTTCAGGAGCTTGCTGCAGAAGGTGCCAGTTGAAGGTACTGTTTTTCTGACCCCTTTTGCCCCAAGGGTTTGTTTTCACAAGTCCTAGGGAGGCAAATAACGACTTTGTGACCCCCAAGGCTGGAGGTCCCGACTACCTCACATGCCCTTGCCTCCACAATCCCACTCTATATCTCATGGTTACACTGGCAGTCACGTGTTGGCTTTGTACTTGAACCACCTTAATTCAACAATCCAGAAGAAAACAAAACCAACAGCAAAGCCTACATAGCTTTATGCCACACTAGTGAGTCAAAGGGGTGGGTCCAATCAGGTGTATGCAGGTGTGTGTATGCGGGACACAGGACTAGGAAAGGAGAGAGACACGCTCTCTCCCCTTCCTCCCCAGGTGAGTATTTTGGTGGCTGCATCTGCTGGCTCTTTGCACACTCTCCAGACAACACCGTGCTCAGCTCTGGGCGTGGGTCCTGCTTGCATGTAATGAACACCTCTGCTGGTGAAACTATTAGCAAAGATCTGAGGAATGAAAGCAACTGGTAGACCTTCCTTAGAAAAAGATTAATCAGTATGAACACAGGCAGCTGCCCAAATAGTCACATAGGGCCTAAACAGTAGCTGCTTGGGCTATGTTCATACTAGATACATGCTCTCCTAGGTTTGAATAAATGTTTTCTCAAAGAATATAAACGTTTATGATTTAGTCTAGGCATTAGCCTTAGGGAAACCACAAATGTCTAGATTAGTATTTACTTTGTTTCAGATAAGCAATTGTTGTTGGTCCACAAATAATTAATCTGCATTAAAGAGGACAGGTCAAACATACACACACTTCTGCACTACTGCAGGAAAATAACTGAGTCCAAAATATAGCTCTGAATGGGACAGATTGCTTCCTTCCCAGAGTTAGCTCAGCTGATGTATGTAGGCAGAAGAGATCAAGCATATTTACAACTTACCAACACCTTTCTGTCCCTCCTGTCCCTCAGAAGGCAAAGAACTGCCAGGTGAGGGAACATAAGCAGGTCATAATTTGACCCAGAGATATATAAAAAGAGTACAGCATTCAACATTGGCAGATATATTCCCTAAATGGCTTTATTCTGTTTATTCTGAATGTTATCTTTAATTCCATTATATCTCCATGTCCATAAGTCTATTTTTCCAATATTTAACCAGCACTGATAAAAGACATATGCAGGAAGAGCCTGGGAAATTACAACTGAAAAGTCAAGTGAATTTGCTATTGGTCTAAATCTTAAATTACAGCAAAAATGACACAGAGGGCTATTCAAGTTAGAAATTCTTTTCTTTGTGTATTTCTCTATTAAACAGAAAGAAAAAGAAGGGGAAAGAAAGAGAATGAAAAAGAGAGATAGGAAGGGGAAGGGGAAGGGGAAGGGGAAGGGGAAGGGGAAGGGGAAAGGGAAGGGGAAGGGGAAGGGGAAAGGGAAGGGGAAGGGAAGGGAAGGGAAGGGAAGGGAAGGGAAGGGAAGGGAAGGGAAGGGAAGGGAAGGGAAGGGAAGGGAAGGGAAGGGAAGGGAAGGGAAGGGAAGGGAAGGGAAGGGAAGGGAAGGGAAGGGAAGGGAAGGGGAAAAAAAAAAAAGGAAAAGGGAAAAAAAGAAAGAGAAAAACGTCTTTTGAAAGTCAGTTCTTCAGACATTTTCTTCCCTTTTTGAGCTGGCACTCCATGACAGCATTTCCATTATGTACAGTCTCTGGTGTATTGCCATCAAAACATACAAAATTTTTCCATTGAGTGGAAAATTGGCAAGTCTTTCTTGTTTACAACTGCAAAGATAACTACTCTGATAAACTAATGGACATAATTATGCCACTTTTAGCCGAATTGTGAGTAAAGTAACTTTCCGTTCCGTTCGCCCAGCCAGTGCACCTGAATGTGTTATTCTTAAAACCAACACTGATGTTGTTTTTTATCAGTATTCCCGCTAAGAGAGGGCTGCACTCACCTAGTGACTTACTGGTTTCAGCAAATCACAAAAGTGAAAGGGTACTTCCCACGTGTGGTTTAAGGATTTTCACAGTAATCAGTGCTCACAATAGGCTCAGGTTTGCTAGAAGTCTGAAACAGACTATGTCCAAAGCTCTGGGCTGGAATAGGACTAGGCATTTGTACCCATCTCAGCAGAGTCCCTCTACAGTCCTTTTGGGCTCTGTCATGTGTTGCTGCTTCGCACCAACTGCCCTTGAAAGACAAAGTCAGGTCTAAGACTGAAATATAAATGGCTAGATGCTGCAGTGCTGTAGTGGTCAAACTACCTCCGTTACAAAGATTGACAGACAAAGCAGTGGAGTGCAAGCCCCGACAAGAAAAATCCTCCAAATGCAGTTGCAAGTAGACCTAGGTTATGTAGAAGCACTTGAAAAAACACAGGACTACTATCTTTTCAATGCCTTCCCTTTGTGGATCTCAAAGAACTGTATGAACATTCATCCAGCTTCACCACTGCCCTGCAAGGTGTTATAACATTGCTACTTTCCCAAGGGTGGGTAATGCCATTTCTGGGCACCCACATGCAGATATGTAGAGATATCAAACAGCCAGAACTGACAGCCACTGGTATGTGTAACTGATGATCCCAAATAAGCACTGCTAAAATGGCAACAGCAGGCTTATTTTTATTTACCTCCTAGTAAAAAATATCTTAGGAGTACACATTTTCAAGTGTGCCTCCACAGCTTTGAGAGCAAGAATCTTTATTTGCTTGCTTTTTTTTTGCTTTTTTTTTTTTTTGCCTAAAGAAAGCTGAGAGTAGGCTACCTAAGCAAAGATGCAATTGGGGTAGTTTGGTCTGTAAGCCAAACAAAGTACAGACCATATTGGATGACTCATGGTGAAATTGCAAAGGCAGATGAAATCAGTAAGAGCCATGAGCTCTTCTGTAAACAATTTCAAAGTTGCAGACACCAAAGCACAGGGCAGTGCAGTGTTAGGCATCCGTTAGGGGAGGAGACCATTAAAACACACCTTACTGGGATGTGATACGCTGCACCAGGCAAAGAACAGTGTGGGGAGATTAGCCTAAAGCCCAGTTCACAACATCTTCAGACCTACATGAACAATAACATCTCGACCTAAAGGCACAACTAATTACCTCTAGCTTGGATACTTCCCAGGAATTCCCCTCCCAGGGTTATTTTGGTGGAGAGGGCCCAGTGATTAGGAGGTTTGGGACAGGAATGGGGAGAATGCAACCACTCCCCATTATCATTTTTCCCACCTGCCCTCCTACGGAGCAGAGCTTTTCTCCTGCCCAAAAGCTTTCACAGGAGCTCTGAAGCCAGTAGCTGGAAAAAGGAGGAGAGCCAGCTACAGCTGTGCTGGTGAGGGCTTTGAGAGTGGCTGCAGAGGCAATGGACCTCAAGCCTTGACCCTCTGCAGGGTTCCTTGTGGTCTGCTGGGAAAATCCTACAGTAGATGAACCTGTTTTGCTGGGTGGTGGCAGAGAAAATGGTCTTTTCTGTGGTTAATCCCTGAGAGGACCATCAAGACCTACCAGTATCAACACAAAGTAAATGAGCTGCAATTAAGATTGCTTACACAATTTGCCTTGTCAGCTAGGGACCTCACCAAGCAAATCTGAAATCCCAGGAGAGCTGCAGGATACCGCAGTGGTGAGCTCTGCAGAAAATCCTCCAGGAGACAAGGAGGAAAACACCACGTTAAAGTTTGTAAGAAGTAACTGATTTCATACACATTTAAACATCAATGGATAGGTAATTTAAAACCGAGAACAGAACTGGTTATTACTGTTAAGTCAAATAACTCCTGACCACTGCATTTTTGTACAACAGCTGAGCTGCACGTGGCTGCCCACTCCCCATGTCTCTTGCCTGGTGGCAGAGCGTGCCTTTGTGGCTACGGCGAGGAATCTCCACTCAAGGGAGGTCTGGCATTGAAAGAGCTGTGGTACTTCAGGAATCTGGGGAACTGTGCAGACCCTTGGCCCAGAATAGCCTGTTTCTTGCCAAGAGTAGAAATTGCTCCTGCTTTTGTCTGAAGGCAACAGCTCAGATGCCGGTCCAGGCTCTTCTGCTTCATATACCCATGTATGTTCACAGACTACAGATAAACACACCTTGACTCACATTAGTGTGACAAAAATGTTTGGCTAATGAGTGTCAAAACTGTAAATACAACAGATCCACCCAAAATTTGTTGAAGGAAAAGCAGCTCCCAGGATGTTTCAGCTGAGTGCTGGATTTTTGAGCTAAATCAGAATTGATTTCGCTGCTGCATGTCATAACACTAAAATACACCACCCATATACAATGCTCTCCGTGCTTTACATCTACAAATTAGCCCTACATCATCCCAGTGAGCTATTACTATATAATCTTATAAAAGACAGGAATGCTAAACTGCCAAAGCTCTACCGACTAAGCTAAAGCTATATAGCACTTGGGTGGCAGTGACAGATAGAAAACAAAGCTGGGAACACTGATTTCTGAATTATTTCTCTTGTCTCTAGACAATACTTGTGTGCGCTAGGAATCGGCTAAAAGAATAGTAGTGGAGTAGATCTGAGGTTAGATATGCTCAGCCATTTGCTATTGCCAAGCTAAAAAAAATCCACCCAAGTCAAGAAACCTGTAACTGTATTTTGCAGTCTGAGTATTTTCTTTTGTTTCAGCTTTTGTCACAACAAGAAAGTTTGTTCCTTAAAATTATTACCTGTACAGAATATTAGTTCTGTTTAAAACACAATCAATACTCAAAATAGTTTACTTTCTCTTGATCTTAGTTAAAATTTGTAATTTTGTATAGTTAAATTTTTCTCCATCTCTGATTTAACAATTCAGTGTTTCCAGTTTCTTTTATGTAATATTTGTACTTGATTAGTGATTTTAATTTTGCTGTCTTGTATTCAGTTTTTCAATTCTGTATAATCGTTCGGCAATTTCAATTAGAACTGATGGAGTCACAGAACAATCTCTCTTTTCATCATGTTAGCTCTTGATACTATTTTTCTTTCAGTTACTTCTAATTTAAATTAGTTAGAGCAGCAATTGATTGTACTGATGTACTATTCAATTAATTCCACGGAGGTGACTGAGGTTATTTGCTGAGTGACAGCAAAATACCAGAGCACAACTTATTTTACAACAATTATGTACCAGTTCTACTAAAAAAATTGGTCCACCATCTTGTATATCCAAATACTGATTTTTAAAGTCACACCAATTTATATATTTCTAACATATTTCTCATTAGAAAACAAGATTTACTTCACTCGTTAAGTGTAAAAATCATAAGCTATATAACATTAAGAAGGAATTTTAAAAACTGACAATACAAAACATTTTGAAGTTCAGGTTTTCATCAGAAGCAGGTGGAGTCTTGGTTCGTTATTCTATGTCCACTGTGTTTTTCTCCCTATTATTGTAGATCATGTAGATGCAGGGAAAATAATCTAATGATCACTCTGCTTTCTCTTTTAATTCCAGATTGAAAGGCAAAACACAGACTACACTCCTATTTTTTGAACCAGGCAAAGCAGGCTTGGCTATGACCTGTATAGATTGTATAGATATATCCGTATATCCTGTCCCATATTGATGTTTGATCTGTGTGGATTATACATCTGTATAAACTAAACTGCAGACTAAAACCTTGAGTACTGATCGGTTACAGTTGGTACTACCTATTCAAACAGGAAATGTTGCATGGAGGTGGTGGTATGCTGGCATTCATGCCAGCATATAATATCAGAAAACTACCTACAGTATCTGTCCTAATTCAGAATTGTCAACCTCAAACATTCAAAAATTCAATCAGAACACCAATCATGAAACTAATGTAAAATCTTGATTTAAAAAAGCACATTGATTTTTCTTTTACCTACAGGTTTCTAAGTTCACAGGGATCAGGCTTTCAAATTTTCCCTGGCAGTAATGAAGGATGGAAACATTGTCTGAAGGTTCAGCTTCATACATAGGCTTACATTACCTAATATTTTGTGTAAGAATGATAATACTACAATAATTGGCAAACCAGGTTTCAAAGGCAGGGCCTATGATTAGTCATCAGTTATTATAAAATAAATTGGAAGGCTAATAAGGAGCATTTGTTTCCTTTTCTGCAGTCAACCACAGTATTTCTAGCTTGTGAAACTCTGAACACCAGCTAGAGCTCTTAAGGGTGAAGCCACCTCTTGCTGTAAGGTTGGTGACTAAGGTTGTAGACACATAGAACAGAGCTGAGTAGGAACTTAACCCAAGTCAGCATCACATTACAGGATTGTTCTGTTGCCCTCACTCAAAAACTGCAGCTGCTTTTCCAACCTCTTGGCCAAAATCAGTGCCACCATCCCTCTGTTTTGGTTACCCAGAGTCTTGGGTTGACAGGATCCACCAACATAACTATGGATATGCGGCAAGTCCCTTTACTCACCTCCCCAGACTGTGGCTGCCATGCCAAGCTGGGATGGGCCAGAGAAAAAGTCCTGCCCATGCACACAGACGCTGCAAGGTTGCAGCTGGCGGGTCCCCAGGGAAACTGCCATGGAGCTTGATCAGGTTGAGGGCCCACTGAGTTGTGCTTCCTCAACTCAGTGGAGATAAACAACTACATACACTTGAAAAGTGCTCCTTCCAAGCAAAGAATGCATTGGTCTGTGGGCTTGTTCAACCTGGTCATGCAGCCTACTGGATCTCCAACTAAGAGTTAACCTCCTCTGTTTCTCTTCTTTTGCCTCCCCCTGTGTTTTTTTTCCCCATAAGAGGGGGAGTGTCAGCTTGCAGTCCTGAGCAAAGTCCAATGTGGGTAATTACATTTTACTAACATAACCTACTTAGGCAGCGGGATGCTATATCCTATGCCACTTGCTCTGAACTGTTGCACAGTCCTACCACGTGTCAGGGGGTTACACTCCTTCCTTGAGACAGATGCACCCCATGGCTGGAAGACGCAACACCTCGGTCTCTGCAGTGTGCAGAACCACCAGCTCTGGTCAGAATTTGAGATTTAAATGCAAAATGGAGATTCCGCTGCTGAGTCAAACCATTCAGCAGTAATATTTTGAATTTCAAAACTGCATGAAAGAACAGTTTTAACCTTTGAATAGAGTTCAAAAGATGTCCCTCAGCACACTTTCATTTTTGAATAAACAGGAGAATCGAGGGCTGTGACATTTCCAAAGCCCAAAACACCGTTTTGTTTTTCTTACATAAATACTTTGAATCTTAGCAACTGTCTGCAAAAGATAACGATGGAATTTGTCATAATAAAATGTGATCTGCTGATAGATTTAGCTTGCCGTTTTACAGCACCTTTGGGTAGCTTTGGTCCATTGAAGAGAAGAATTTGGATGTATTTGGAGCTCTAAGGACACATTCTTCCACCTCAACGTTTTTCGTAAATGTCATTGAAGATGCAGCAGCCATACAGCAAGTGAAAAAAGCAGCTGTGATACCGTCAGGCTGAATTAGAATCATTGTGCAAATATACTTAAGTGACTCAGCAGTAACTAATTGAGTATTTGGGATCTATTCTCCCCTGGTAGCAGTCATGTAATTCCCCTTCATCGACATGGGAACTGAGCATATGCTTTAAGCAGAAAGTAGATGATCTGTAGTGATGTAAACACTTCAAGAAGATTTTTTTTTTTTTTTAAGAGAAAAGACACTGACACTGCTTTCAATATTTTAAAATTAAATGAATCATAAGCTGGAAAGTTTTCTGAAAAGTGTTATTAAAGTGAACATCTTTTTCAGATTGGAGAAAATTAAAATACACCTTGTTTTTTCCAGAGTACCCAGTGTTTCTTTGCTTCTCCATCTGTTAATGACAGAGTCTTACAACAACATGTGTATAAATTGGGTTTATTACAATATTGATGCCTTTAAAAGGCAGCTTTGAAAAGCAGTAGCGATTTTTAAAACAGGTTTATTTAGATTTAGGTATATTTTCTCCTCAGTGGACTAACGCAGAGTGACCAAACACCTTTGCTGTCCACCTCTGAAGTGGACAATGCTGTTTTCCAGATTTCCAAACAACTTTGCAGTCCCTCCTTCCTACATCCCCACTAAAATGTCTGCCAGCGGCCTATGGGAGCCGGTATAAGCTCATACTCTAGAGAGTGAGGAAACCTGATGCACCTGGAAGAAGGATCAGGTATTTATGCAGAAGGTGGAAGAAGCCCTATCAGGGAGGTGGCAGTCACCTCACCACAACGAGGTGTAAATAAATTAGCACGGTTTGGGTCTGGGATCCACGGCAGAGGTTATGGCCACGTGCCTGTCCTTAGGAGGCCACTGCTCTGCTGGGTGAGTGGTAAAGCACCAGCAGCATCGTACAGGGGACAGAAAATGGATAGTTATAAAAAAAGGAAGATTAAGAGAAATAAAGAAATACAGTTTTTTAGCCTCTTGTGCAAGACAGGAATGTCAAGATGAACTGTCTGCCACTACGTAATTGCAAAATAACTCCATCACACAACCTCTGGGTTTGTAGCTTGCATGTAACTCTGCCTGAATCAGCAGCATGAGGCAGGCTGTTTCTTTACCAGAGACGAAGAGGCATCTTTCTATTGCTTAACCTTTTTTTTTATTGTTATTTTTACTATTCAGTTACAGCCTTAGGGTGGGAGAAATATTCATGCTCTTGTCTCCTGTGTCTGTATTTTCCAAGGATTGCACAACTCATGCATATGCAAAAGTGGATGTTTTGCATATTTACTTACTTTATACAAAATGCCGTGCCCGCCACATCATGTACTGCTTTCACTTCTGTGCAGATACCCCCAATTTTATCATCGTTTCATATACAGAATGTAATCCTCACTCAAATCACAAGCAGCCAGTACTTCGTAATAACAGTTATTCCAGAGATAACAGCTAATTATGACATTTCAAAAAGCGTACATTAATATTTCAGTAGGCTCAATGTTTTGGAATACTTCTTAGGGCAACATCTTGGTCTTTTTTGCTTGTGAAACATAAGCATCCATTCGGCAGACAGGAAGTTAGAACACCCTTCCATATACCCTTGCAAACCCTTTCTGCAATGTCTTCTGTTTGTCGTAAGACAGTTTGAAAAAAACAGCGTTAATGGATCGTTTCTTAATGTAATTAAATATATTTAACAACACTATGCTTCAGAGTCCTTAAATTACTCCTTTGCCTGAAGACAATGTATTCAGCCAAATCACTCCTTAAAACATTTTTCTTCCATAAATCCTATTAGCATTAATCTGCTAAGGTTAGGTGTGCTTTATCATTATTTTCAGATACCTAGAAAGCTTTGAGATCTGCTGCTCACATGGCATCCTATGATGCTGAACACTTTTGGAGGTCTAACATAGTCTGGAAACCCTGCGGGGTGGTGTCACCTTCCCCTGGACATCCTCAGCTCAACAGCACTGTAGGGAACACAACAAAGTGGAAGGTTTCTGCAGCATGGCATTAGCAAGGGTGTGGTAAGAAGGGACAAAACTGAGGTTGAAACCTAACTGTGTATTAAAATGCAAAGGAGAGGAGGGATAATTCATCTCTCCATTATCACTCCCAGGGTGCATTTTGTTCCAGAAACAACAGAGACTTACATCTGAATGTCCTTGGACAACCAATCCCATTTAAATTCAGCCTAAGCCTCTGCAGGCTGGAGGGAGGCCTGACTGCACAGCCCAGCCTAGGCAGCAGGGACCCCAAATATTTTCCAGCTCTGACAAAGCATGGTCAGATTATTGTTTCAAAAGGAAGATTAACACCTCTCTGAATCGAAGTCAAAGGCGTGCACAGAAAGCCTTGAAAGGAAAAGAGCTTTCTGTTCCTCCCTGAGGTGCAAGCAAAGCCTTTCTTGGAAGACAGAACAGGCCACGTTTTCCTTTCGGGTTTATCTCACAGGCATGTGAAAGGCGCTTGGGACTTCCCAAACCCTCAATTAAATGCTGTGAGAATTAGTGAAAGATAACAAGGGGAAGAGGGAGTTGTTTGAGGATTCCTAAACTATTTTAAGTGGGAGTACAAGAAAGATCTTCAAGTATGCATTTTTTAGCGGGTCTCCTTTAAAGAGCTGAAAATCTTTGCATAAAGTTCTCCCCACGAGTTTTAGCTCAGAGAAAAAAAGGCAGCGGGGCTGCTGACTTCATTCTGGATTTGGACAAGGTGGTCTTGTGCAGCCTTGCCTCCCAAGCCAGGACACATGTCCTGAGGAGAGACGGACCCAGCACGGGAAGCGCGCCGGCTGCCCGCCCGTGCAAGGCGCCACGCTGGGAAGGGGCCACGGTTTTACAAAGTTCCAGAGCGCCTTCCAACTCGCAGCGCTGCTTTTCTCTCAGCCCCCCGGGTGACGCCAGGGGGACGATTTCTCTGCAACCCCGCAGCCCAGGGACAGCCGCACTCGTCCAGCAGCGGAGCTGGCAGCACCGCGACCGCCCGAAGCCGGTGGTGGGGTCGGCGGGTTGGCCCTTCCCGTGACAGCCCGCAGCCTCCGCGGGGGCTCCTGCCTGTCCTCTTCAACCATTTGCGGCGAGGCAGCAGAGGGACTCGGGGGAAAGCCGCGACCAGCCACGCACCCAGGGACGGGCAATTCTGAACGGGCGGCTAGGGACGGCTGCCGCGCCGGCCGTCCTCTCCTGAGGGAGCAGCACCGGGGCAGGGACGTACCGAACCCCGACAGTGAAAATGACCAGGTCAATACGCGGAGCCCTGAGGCTGAAACTGACCCGCGGCGGCAGGGGAGGTCAGGGCTCCCCGGGGCTGGCTCCCCCCGGCCCGGCCCTGCCCGGCCCGCCGCTCCCCCCAGCCCGGCCGGGCCCCGGGGCGCGCCCCCCGCCCGCCCCATTCCCGTTTCTTTACGTGCTCGCCAGGACTTCCCCCGGGCGCTTCCGCTCCCAGCGCGGGAGCTTCGTCGGGACTCCCGGGGTTTGAAGGGGACGGGGCTCTGTGTGTGTGTGTGTGTGGGGAGGGCTTGTCAGGGCGCTGCCGCCTGGGCAAGGTTCCCCCTTGCCCCGCCCGCCGGTCCCGGCCCGCCGAGGAGAGGGAGCCGCCCGGGGCGGAGGCAGCGGCGGCGCTGCCGGCGGGCGCAGGGGGGAGTCCGGGGAGGTCCTCCCGCGCGATCCCGGCAGCGGCAGCGGCAGGAAGGGCAGGGCGGGGGCGGGGGCGGGGGCTGTGCCGGGGGAGGCGGGCGGCTGGCGGGGGAGGGGCCGCCGCTGCCGCCGGGCGCTGCAGGCTGAGCGGAGGCAGGGAGCGGAGCCGCCGCCGCTGAGGGCCGGGGCCTTGGACGCGTCCGGCGCGGCGCGGAGGAGGGAGGAGGAGGAAAGGGAAAGGGAAGGGGGGGAGCCAGTCGGCCCCGCTCGGAGGACACGGCCCGCATCCGCCTGGGGAAGGGCAGAGGGAAGCAGAAGGGGGGAGCGAGCGGGCGCCTCCGCCGAGGAGACAAAGAAGCGGAGCCCGCCTGAGCTGGGAGCCTCCCCGCCCCGCTCCCCGCCGGCAGGCCGGCCGGAGGTAAGCGCGGCCGCGGGCGGGGCGAGGATGGGGCCAGGGCGGGGGTCGGGGCCCGCCGTAAACTTGTGGCGGCCGCAGGGAGCGGTGCGTGTGTGTGCGGGGCGGGGGGGGGGGGGGGGGAAGCCCGGCGGGAGCGGGGGGGGAGGGGCGGGTGTCACCTGGGCGGGGGAGGCCCCGTCGCCGCCCCGGGGGGGGACGGTACCTGCCGGGGGTGGGCGGGGGGAGGTGTTCGTGTGCCACGTCCAGCTGCGGGGGGTGGGGGTGGGGGGGGGCTCGGCTCCTTGCCCTCCAGAGTTGCTGCCTGTGAGTGTGAGTGTGTGTGTGTGTGTGTGTGTGTGTGTGTGTGACAGCCGCGGCTTTGTGCCGCCCGCCGTCCTGCCGGGGGGCAGCGGCGGGCCGGGACGCCCACCCCCTTCCCAAAACACCCCCCCCCGCCCCCCCGGGACTCCGCGCCCTGCCCGGCGGGGGAATGAAGACGGCGTATCCGGCGGGGGCTGCCCGGGGTGGAGGGGGGAGGGAGGCGGGAGGCGGGCAGCGCCGCCCGGCCCGGCCCGGCCCGGCCCGAGCGCGGCGCAACCGGAAAGTTTCCCGGGCGGGAGCGACGGGCTGGGGGCATGGCCTCCATCCACAGCACCCCCCTCCTGCCCCTCGGCTGCCTGCTGCTTGTTCCCGGCGTTCGGCTTCAGGAGAGCCGAAGCCTGGGGGGTGTTTCTTGGAAGAGCGTGGGGCGAGATACCCCCGGTCGGCGCCAGTGTAGGGAAAGGACGTAAAGCTGAAAATAATAATAATAATAATAATAATAATAATAATAATAATAATAATAATAATAGAATAAGGTTAAACTATACCTCGTGCACTGACTGCTCAGGAAAGCGCATCCCTAGGTATTTTGGGAGGAAAATCGCTTCAGTTTGTGAGTCTTTTCATGCTGTTTGTAGTTGAAAGGATGCCTACGCTCCCAAGTACCCCTTGCTGGTAGGCTGGGCACCGTCGCCTGCCTCAGATAAAGTTGTCAGATCGGGATTCTGGTTCGTAATTCAGGTCTGACCTGCGACTCTTGAGTGCTTCTCGACTCTAGTTCCTATGCTAACATCTCCCACGGCTGTTTCTTTTCAGTGCATGAGGCTCTCTGCGTTTATCGGGGTTGTTCCGTGAATGACATGTCGCGTTTCACTCAGAACTGTCCTGTTCTTCTGTTACTTTAAAACTTGAATGCTGACTGAACCTCGGCAAGAATTTGAAGTGTTCTTCAGCTGAACCGTGTTTCTTCCTCTTGCTGTGAAGCGGTATTTGTCTCTGAGGAACATACTGCTACTGTTGCAGCAGCTCAGTGTAGGAGACTTAGATTTCTGTTTGGTGAAACACGGTAGTGGCCTTTGTAAAAACAGATTTTCATGGCCTAACCATGCGTGGTTTGTATCATCAGGAGTTGGAACTGGTAACTTAATATGGAGGAATTTGAAAGGGCTCACTGGGTAGGAGCTTAAGAAGAATTTCTATCTGAAAGTAATTGTTTTGCCACTGCTTTTTAGGAATCTGAAGCAGTCAGCACCATGTAGATGATGTTATTAATGGTGCTGTGTTTTCAGTTTTAGGACTATGACTTCTGAAGTAAAATAATGTTGCTTCTTAGAAATACTTACTGATTTCACAACTCTGGAAATGGAAATCCTCTGTTTGACCCAAGTCAGTTTAAGCAGATCGCTTTGTTTTTGTAGCTGACTTGCTTCTTGAGACTTCGACAAATGTAATTTTCGGGAACAGTGAATAAATGTAGAGTTACAAGGCAAGTGCACTACAAAGATCAAGACTGTAATTAGCAAATATTTTTATATAGGCTGTGTAACAGATACAGACTCATTATGGTGTTAGCTCTCATTGCTGCTGATCTGTCATTGCAATATTAGCTGTTATATTGGCCTTCTACCGGATGACATTTCCGATTGCTGTTGTGATATAATGATACACAAATTTAATTATTTTTTTACTGCATTTTTCCATAACCAACAGCAGAGTTAGTTCTTGATTGTCTGGATGATCCTTTTTATTATATCCTTGCTAGGGAATATATGATAAATTAAAAACTTCAGTCTTTGGCTTGTTACTGCAGTGGAAGAGGAACTTATTAATCTTCCTCTCTTTTCTTATGTAGTTTCATGGCTAGCTGTGTGGGAGCATAAGGAAAGGTATTTACTCTGTAGTGTGTCACATCACATCTATTGTCAGCTAAAGAAATGGGACAAGGTCAGCTGTGTCTGCTTCTTTTTGAGCCTTTGTTTTTTGTAACTTGTGTTGCTGTTGGTATGTTACTCCTTTTCGGTGCTAATGGCTTTCTTCTAGAATCTGTAACAGTAGCAACTCAGAAAGTGATGCCTAGATATCTTTCTTTGCTGGTCATGGGCTTGAGCAGCAGTGAAAACTACCTGGAGTATCTGAGTTTTGTGTGCTGCTTGAGCATAAAAGCTGCCTCCAGATTCATGGAGACAGGCACTGTATCAGTTTACTCACTGCAGGTTTGAAATCAAAACCGAGGCATCTTTGAATCCTAAGCTTATGTCCTAGAAAATATTTCTTGTTCGCATTGAGGAACCAATGGTTTCTAAGTCGTGGGTATTCCCCCCCTCCCCGCCCTGGCCTCCTGCTCTGTCTTTTGAGGAAGAGGGATTGCTGGTGGGGTTTTATCAGACATGTTGAAGGAGTTTTCAGGTAGCTGAAAACTGTGAAACCAGACACTACCGTGTTTTATTGAGTTGGGTCAGCCCCAGGGTAAGGTGCTGGGTGCTCATTGCTGTATGCCCTGCTCCCCTGAAGTAGGTCATCTGGTGTGTTGAAGAGGCAGAGAGTTGAGGAGCTCTGCAGGAAACCTGCTTTCTACTTCTACTTAAATAATAAACTTAAAGGCAATATGTTTTATCCTTGTATTTACTAGATATACAGAAATGTTGCAGAGCAATAGTTTACTCAGAGTGAATGTCAGGAATCTTTATTAGTGCCTGGAGTGGAAGACTTTCAGAGAGACCTGGGGTGGTGTTTGTAGTGTGAAAAATAGCATTGTTCCTCCCTTCTAAAGCACAGAATTGAGGCTTGCACTATTCACTTAACCCATGAACCATCATTGTCCAGTCTTCCAAATAAGATAGTATGTGAAATCCTGGTGACTTGCACCTTTTGAAAAACTACTTTTCTCTTTGTTTTGCCTTGCAAATTTATGAATGTCAGCCCAGGAATCCTAAGCTAATTTCTGCTTTAGGTAGTTCCATTTACATTTTTCTTGCAGATTCAATTAGGCCTATTAATTTTCTCATAATAATGTCGTCGTTGGTTTCTGCCCAATTAAACTGTTGCTCTGTTCACTGGTGGGTAAAATAATTCTTTCAATTTTTGCTTTTTTTCCTTAGACTAATCTTTTTTCCCCATCATAAGGATTCTTAATTGTTTCATAAATGCTAACGAAATGAGTAAATCAGAAGTGCATTGAAATATGAAATATATATATTTCTGTATTGCAATAAACATATGTGACACAACAAATTAATTGTTTCTCACCATTAATGAAGTGAGTTCATATTTTAAACCCAGCATGAAAAACATCGTGCAGGTAGTGTATGTTTTTAAGCTTTAGTAGAGTACTTTAAATTCTAATAATTCAGGTACAGAGGAATAGATCTTGATTAGAGAATAGCAACCCGATACATTTTAAATTATCGCAGCTATGCACAGTAATCTGATGTGAGTCAAGTTTTAGAAAGACTTTGGCTGAGAAAAATGTCTGTTAGCATGAAAGCTCAGATGCAGTGGTAGAATTTGTTCAACGTCACAGAAACAAACTTTGTGGGATAGAGGCTTTTGTCTTCTCTAGGTTTGTTGTGCTGGTTTTGGTCCTGATGTCATTAACAAGTATTAATATGGTGATATGTAATGTACTGATTATTCTGTGAAGCAGACAGTGGAGTGAATATTCTGGGACTCTTGGTAGATACTGGAATTCTCAAAAATGCTGCTTCTCTCTCACAATCATGACAGAATACAGGTGCAAAATAAAATGCAGTACAGGTGTGTTTTTAATCTAGGCTGATTAAACTTGATCTAGTTTTCCTCAACTTGTCTGAGTTACTGTCTGCAGAGTACACACAACTGTAGAAACAGATGCAAAAACAAGTAGTGAGATATACCATGCAAAATAGCTGAAACTTAGTACGTTTACAAAGTTGGGTATTAACCTTCTCAGACAACCTCCTTTTTTTTTTGTCTTCCTGTTTTACATAAAATTAAATATAAATTTGTTTCCAAGAAGATTTTTAATTAAAATAAAGTATAACTAGATGGTAACTCGCTGCTGTTGCTTTTCAGCAAATTGTGCTGTTCTTCTATGTAGGGCGCTTCTGTTGCTTCAGCAGGTATCTGATGGGTGGTCCTTGGATGTGGTGTGGATAGTGTTTGCTGTGCCAGGGCTGGGCTGTTTAGCCAAAATGGATTAATAACAAAAAATAAATGAGGAGGCCTTCAGGTTATTACTGCTTTTGTAGAAAGGCAGATTTTAGCCTTCTGAGCCATTTAAAGTTTCCAAGTTCAAGAAATGATCAGAGTATTTGTGGGGGGGCTTCATAAGAAAACATGATGTGGGGGTGTGGAAGCAAATAACAAAGTTTAATGTGAGGTGGTGGATGCTCTTCCTGGTACAGGTGAACTGGGTCATGTCCTCTTACCTTGTAAAAAATTGCTTTTAGCTGAGTGTTGCCTCTAGGCTGTCTTTCCCTACAGGTTACACTGGATCAGCTCCATGCAAATACCAGGGAGCTGTCAGACACTCCAGGAGAATGGGAGGAGGGATAGCAAAAGCTGGTGATTTCTGCTCATGCTGGGGTGGGATTCTGGCTTCTGCTAGCAGTGCAGCATTTAAAAAAAAAAAGCTTTTTATTTTTAAGAAAATGAAAGTAAGCTGTTTAAAAAAATCAGTCAGTTTCTCTTCTGATTAACTATACTGTCCTTATTTATATGATTTTTTAAAAGTCACTAAACACTTCAGAATTTCTTAAAAATGCAAAGAGATCCTTGAGGATGGGAGGATTTAGAAAGTAATGGTCGTATTCATTCAGCATACAAACTATAAGTTAAATATATCACGATTTTTTAACTTGTACTTCCTGTCAAATTTAAGTTGGCTGAAATAATCCTTTTGTATAGCAATTAAGTTTATATTTAACTACATAGTAAAATAAAAGCAGTTCATGAGTAGTCCCTTCAGAGGTTTAGGAGAGAAGAGGAACACTAAACCCTGTAAAAACTTACTTAAAATATGGAAAGTTAAATTGGTGTATTACTCTGAATTTCTTTAGGGCATTCTGGACTAATAAAACATTTCAAGGAACAGCAATAAATGAAGTCTCCTGTTTAGCAAACTCTGGCACTGATACCGGAGCAGAGGAATTCCAAGCATCGATCGGACTGACCTCTTGGTTTTAATGCAGTAGGAACACCCTGAGCATAGCATGGCTGCAAGTTTTTTCCTTCCTGTTCTTATAGTAGCAGTGTATTCATCACACTTGTTTTTTCCCACATCCATTGTGTTTTGACTTGGCTCCCTCCCAGTGCCATCGTGGGCCACCGGTGTTCCAAGGGAGTTGGCTTCTTTGTTGACATCCTAATGATGAAGACAGGCTGAGAGAGTTGGGGTTCTTCAGCCTGGAGAAGAGAAGGCTCCAGAGAGACTTTATAGTGGTCTTCCAGTATCTGAAGGGGCCTACAGGAAAGATGGGGAGGGACTTTTTACAAGGACATTTGGTGATGAGGAGTGGAAATAGTTTCAAACTGAAAGAGAGTAGATTTAGATTAGACATTAAGAAGAAATTCTTTACTGTGAGAGTGGTGAGACACTGGCACAGGTTTCCCAGAGAAGTTGTGGCTGCCCCCTCCTTGGAAGAGTCCAGGCCAGGTTGGATGGGGCTCTGAGCAACCTGGCCTAGTGGAAGGTGTCCCTGCCCATGCAGGGGGGTTGGAACTAGGTGATCTTTAAGGTCCTTTCCAACCCAAACCATTCTACAGTATGATTCTATGATGTTTTGGATGGTGACAGGGAAAGTATTTTTCAACCTTTTAATGCAGAAGGAGAGATACATGGCTGTATGGTATGTTTTCAGGCTGAATTTTTATAGCTGTCATGACAGCAAGTCACATGTTCATTTCCCTGAATGGATGATGTCCCTCCAGACGCACACAGTGTTATCAAATTTGACAGATCGTGAATGGTGACATGTCAAGGATTCTAGATTCCACCACAGGAGACTTGGGCTGCTGCAAATGCACTCTGTCACCTGGTTTAGCAAAACTCACTGTATGCTTTTTTTGTTGTTTTGAGTTCATGTGGAAAAACAAGCGCTCTTTGGGGTTTTGTTTTGTTTTAAATAGATCTAGTGCTTGTTAAAAATATTAATGGGTAATTTAAGATTGGAAGTTTGTTTGCTAGATTAGCAGAAAGAAAAAAAAGGTAGCTGGACTTCATCCAGTCACTTCTAAAGATGTGTGTGTTTCAGATGATTTCAGTATTTTAAGTAAGAACAAAACCAGAAGGACAAGTGTTGAGTTTGTGTGGGGTTTTTTTAGGTTGAAAGGAGCACTTTATTAACTGATTTTTTTTATTTTGGATTAGTGCTATCAGTCAGTGATGGTACAAACTCTCCATGTTAGTTCTGTCATGGAGGGCAGGGACAGGAGCTGACACCTGTACAGATGGGCTGCGAACAAGGGCGGTGGCACAGATGGTTTATTTGGCTTATTTTTAGCTTTGGCTGTTGTTTATTTTATAAAGTTGCAATTTCAGTTGGACAGCTGTTTTTGGTTTAACCAGACTGCAGAAGTTTTGCAAGGTTGTATAAAAAACCTTTGAATACCAGTTTTTGTGTGTCTATAGTATGGGAATGTTACCCTTAGTTATGGTCCTTCAGTATTTAGTGCTCTGCTAAATCTGATTCAAATGATCTGCATGCAGCAGTTTTACATGCGTGGTGTTGTATTTATTTAGAGTTGTGAATTATTTTTGCTAGCAGTATACTTTGGCTATGCCTGTAACATAAGTGAATTAAAATTTGGTACCATTTAGCTGCTGGGGAAAAAAGTGCCATGTTTATCTCTTTAATTAGTCCTTCCTACTCCTTGAAATCTCTGGGATGTAGCAACTTTGGAAATGTTAAGACATAGCATTTTTCCCAGCAAGTATTAAAATTTTGTAAAAGTCCCTGCTATTTTTACAGCTTTGTGGTTTTAATTAAGAATGTTTTTGTTCCAGTTGTAAAAGAAATTGGCTACGACTTATCTTGTTTAAATGTTTTCTCCTTTAATCATTGCACGTTGAATACAAAAATATGTAGATGGTATTTATAGGTACAAATGCATATTTTAACATCAAAAAAGCGTGTAAGCCATTTAGGGTTGAGCACTGAGCTTTACCTTTCCTGTCTTTCAGAAAAAAGATTTAAAGAAAAATTGTTGATCAATCTCCTTCCTTTACATTTTCAGGTAGACTTTCTGCCAGTGCTGCAGGGATAATATGGAAATAATTATATTGTGGACTATTCATAAATTCACACTGTTTTGAATTCCATTTAATTTAAATAGAGAAAGAAATTAATGCTAATATCCCAAATAATTAATGCTATAATAAAGGATCTGCCTTCCACTTGACACTGAATGACTTATGTTCCATCACATCAAAAGACTTAAATCATTTTGAGCATTCCGTTATTAAAGTTACAGTTCATGAATATTAGAAATTTAATCAAATATCTCAGTAAGAACTGTGTGGATTGCATTGGGTTTAAACACAAGCTTTATTATTACCCGTGTTTAGCACAAGTATCAAAATATGACACATCATTTATTATGAGCTCTGAGACTCTTAGAGTATGCATGGGGAATTGTAATGAACTGGAATGTTATAGACCTCCTATGACTGAAAACTATTAAAGTCTATGTAATGTTGTTACTGCAGCAATGTGTGTCTCGTGCCATTAGTTCTGTCTTGTAATACTGAAGGTTGTATTCCTTTAGGATCTTTTCTGGTTTTGCTGATGAGAGATCCTGCATGTTTATTTTGCTCAGATACTCCTTTCTGGAATGTCAGGAAGATTTAACACCTTGGCTTTGACAAAATGGTCATTCTTTGTTTTATGTTCCAACTTTTCCCAACTGTGGCTCTGTGAAAATGCATGTGCTTAATACTTGTAGTGGTTCTGTTGGAATTAATGTCTCATATTTACAAAACAGAAAGCTGAGCTGTAAGTACATCTTTTTCAAGACAAGAACCACGTTGCAGGTCAACTCTTTTTCAGTTACACATTTTTTAATTTGTCATGACATGTATGTTAAATTATATGTTGAAATTCTCTGCCTGTAATGTCACACAGCCAGCTTACTTTTACGGATGGACTTGACACCTGTGTGTTGTATATTACATTACTCTATCAGCAGTCCCATAAAGTCAGTGTGACTGCTAGTAGTTCAGTGTTGTTTAATGAATGATAATACTGAGATGTTAAAAAACAGGAGTGGATCAGGCAGTGCTTGATATAATGCCTGCTTACGTTAATGGAAAAAGGAAGTTAGTTCCTCGTGGGGAGAATGAGGAATGATTTAGTTTGGTATTTGATTTTAAATTATGTACACCTAGAATTTGAAACAGAAAACCAAGCTGTATGAAAGCAGAAAAAAAAAAAAAAAGCATTAAAACATGATGCAAGAAAAGCCCTTCAATGCAATGACAGCTACAGTGTCTATTTGGAGGAATTGAGGTTTGAAGGTAAGTATATTAATGCAGATCATTGAAATAAACAAATTTTAAATTCTTTCCGTGTTTTAACTGTAATACTTTGTTTAACAGAGCAACTAGGCTGAACTTCGCTCTTCTATGATAGAAGTATTTTTAGCTTGTCTTTGTGATTTATGTGTTTTTTTTTTTTTCTTCTTTCCAGATGGATAATTTTATCAGTTAAAAGAGGATACTGTACATAACTACAGTCTGAATGAATGGATGTTGCCTTAATCTTCAGCAGCAATGGCATACATACCATTCCTATATGTACATGACATTAGAAACAGCTTGGTATTCAGTAGATTATACTGTGCTTGCTAAGCAGATAGTAAAATTTTAGATGTTTCATCCTTCAAAGATCACAATCCCGAGTCTGATGTCAGCAAATCATGAATGCAGGTGACTCAAGGTGGAGTTACACTAAAGAGTAGATCGTTTTTCTGGTGGTTGAGGTTGTTGCTGTATTACCAAGTTATTTTAGTTACAGGAAAACCTAGGAGGAGTCTATGTGTATCCAGATTCTAGAGCAGCAAGATAATTATCAACTAACTTGTGATCATAAGCCTTTTTCTTGACTGTGTAGAAGAGAACAGTGTGGCATTGCTAATTCCAGATGCATCTGGCAGTTCAGAAATTGTTTTTCAGTACATGGACTGAATGTGTTTGGCAAAGGAGCTGGTAAGGATGAGCAGTGAGGTGTGTGTCCCCCAGGTTGCCTGTGCTCTGCAGCCACATGGAGAGGTGTTGGTATAAATGCAGGGTGGGACAGGGCAGGGCTTGTAAATAGCAAGCAGCTCAAAACCCAAGAAAAAGAAATGCAGTATCAGACATCTTCAGTTGTGTCTACTGTTCACCTCTCAACCAGGCCAGGTGGGGGCAAAAAATCAAGTGTCGCCTTTCAGTTCCCGACCCTTGGGCACTGCCATGCTGCCTGCTGTTGAGCCCATGCTTGTTTGCCTGAGCAGTGCTGGCAGCTGAAAGCTGTGACCTCCCCCTGCCCGCTGCCTGCCAGCAGCCCTTCGCTCTCTCTTCTGCCCCTTTTTCCTGGGACCAGCTTTTTGAACGTAAGGGATGTGCCCAGCTTGCAGGATGCCATGCCCTGGTGTTAAGCAGCCAGATTTGAATGGGTTGTTCTAATTGTTGGCACTGTCATTCTTAAGTTGTGGTATTTGGTAGATGTAAGAAAAACCCAACAAGCCCAGCCCCAAAAAACCCAACAGCAGTCAAAACCTGTTCTGTGAGACTCATCCTCATGTGTTGTCTTAAAACATGCAGCCCCTTGCTCTAATCCTCTTCCAAAGCTTCCAAATTGACCTTATCCCCACCATCTTCCTTCTGCTCCCTTTGCAGCACCAGGGGGACACTGCTCATTGTGTTAGAAGTACACCTGCTTAAATTTTTCCAAGTGACTTAGAGGCTGTCAGGTAGCTGAATGGCATCCAACTGCTGTGTTATGAAGCCCTCTGTCTACAGGTCTGCTGTTAAAAAAAAGTTGCAGTGGAGGCTATTACTCATGTATTCATGCTGAAAGGGTCTTTCCATTATATTAAGAGCTGCGAATAGGATTTGGATGAAGAGATTTTGGTTCTTGTTTTTTTGGCTCACTGTTCTAAGCATGTAGTTGCACACCAGTTGCAGAAATGAGGTGGTCTGTTTGCTTTACTGGGAGTAGGTACATGGTGCCTTACAGGTTATTCTGTTGAATATCGTGTTTTCATTTCCAGCTTATGTGTATGCCTGCAACCTGGTATTTAGAAATGATTTGTTAAATCTGAACTGAAATTATTAATATCACCGTGGTCCAAACTGGAGCTGGGTTTACCAAGTGTGAACTGGCTTTAGGTTAAAATGAATTGTTTAAAAATAACTCCATACCTTCCTTCCATATGCAGCATCCTTCTCCTGCTTGTCCACTCTTTATCATGGGAGAGGAGGAGCTGCTGTACTGCAAAATGTGTCTGACGTCCAGTGCTAGATCTTGGTGCAGCAGAGAGTTCGGGGAACAGCAGGAGCAATCTTTCTTAGGTTTTTTCTGTAACTGGATATTCTCTTTTTAGTAATATTTCTCCAGAGTTTTGCTGTTAGGAAAAATCTCTGTTCTTCTGTATTGAAATTTAGCCTGGGGTTTTTCGCTTGTAGATGTGCTGTATTATACTCTGTGACAATTGCTGCTTCTGAGGCTTTTTTATATGCAACAGCCATCTGAAACTTCTACATTTCTGAGGGTAGGTAAAGGAAAGTGAGTTGGAGAACAGAAATCCTGAGTTTAAGGAGAGTTAGAGAAGGAATGCATGATTTACAGTTAGTAGTGTTGAATGTGTATATAGCTTTTTTAAAAGAAGAAGTTTAATTTGGCCATACTTCTAACCCTTTTTAAAGTTGATTCTTTGTGCCTAGCAGCTTTCGCTGCAAGTGGTCATAATGCGGGTTGCTGAGTCATTGACCCTTGTAAGCAACAACTTATGTATCTTCAGCTTGTTTAGCTTCATATCAAAAAAGCAGTAAAAAAAGTGATTCTTATGTAAAATCACCAGGTGAATAAACTTGTTCGTGAAGGAAGAGCTTTAATTTTTCTCTGGTATGTCTAATTTTTTATTATGTGTGGACTTACAGAATGTGCTTAGCTGAGATTGATCACTGGTGTGTGAAATGACCAAATTATAACAATGGAGAGTTTTCTGAGGTGGGTAATATGTTTTCATATGTAGCTTCCAGCAATGAGTTTAATACACTGAAGGCCACATTTTCAATGCTTCTGTTATTGAAATGTAGTGCTCTGATCGTTTTTCTGCTGAACTTCAATTTAGAGCTTCATCTGGAAAACATCCAAGGAAAAAAGCATCAAAGCAAAATAATAAGAATTGTCTCAGAATGCAGGAAGATCTTTAAGTAGAAAATTAAAATATGCAGCAAGAGCTTGAAAAAGTACATACAACTCCTTAAAGGCTAAATCTGTAAGTAAGAAAGGAAAAGAGCTTTACTGGCATGTGCCTTGAAGTAGCAATAGTTTTCTAACCTTGGATGCAGAAACTAAAATTTTACGTTTTTCCTTTTTATAGCTTCATTTCCCATTTCACATCTTTTGGCTTTGCTTCACCTGAAGGGTTGTTAGCATTTTAATGATAGATCAAGTAATAGTACCTGAAGTTCTCTGCTCTGGTTCAGAGCCACAGGTAAACTCTTCCAAATATTTAATCAACTGAGTTATGATACTCAAGCGACTTAGCACTATGTTTTAGTTAACTTTTCCGAGGCTTAGAATTGGGACTTTGGCAAGAAGAGCACATATGAGAAGTAAAAAACCCTGTGATTAAAAGAAGTATATGCACAGTTGAGAATCAGTTCTGTCTCTTTAGCATTTTAGTTATGACAACGTGAGTAGTGCTGTTCTAGGTACTTTGTCTGTCTGGCACAGTTTGTTAGTAGTGTAGTAATAGCCGTGGGAGGATGTTACAGAGTGTGTGCAACTTCAATAGCTGGCAACTTTTCTGTTTTCTAGACCTACAGTTAAGAATATGGTAAAAGTTGAATTTCGAACTTATTTTATTGTAAGAATAATCAAAGAAGAAATTTCTTCTATATTGTCCAGGAACACCTTTATATATCATGGTAAAGTCATTCTCTCTTTTAGGCTTCCCGTTTGGGATTGTCCTTTCTTTACATTTGGTCTGTATCTGTCAAGCATGGGCTCGGATTCTTCTTGAATTGTTCTGGCAGCATCAGCAGGTGGTTTCCATGCAACCTGCAAAACATATAGAAAGTTCTGCAGACAACAGATTTTCTAGAGTTTTTGTTTTTATTCTGCCTTTCAATGTACGTTAAAATGTTCAGGAAGTTTAGCGTACTTCATATTTATGCTGGGCACTGGAAAAATCCTGCTGTAGCATCTGAAAGCAGCTTTTCATCCCACCCACAAGCTCAGTATACCTGAAAAGTCCTCTGGAAGGCAGAGATCTGCTCGTCAATCTAAATCTTAGCAGACATAGGGATTTTCTTCACCACTTTTGTTACAGAGGAGTCTTCCACTTGCTTTAGTTTCTACCTTGTCTTTCCAGCTCAGCCTACATGTTTTTCTTGCTTTTCTAGGAATAGTTTCCCTAGATGACAACACCAGGGGCTGGCAGCTGTGTGCTTGTTACGCCTGGGGAAAGAATCCTGGCTTTCTGAAAGCCCACTGCCTTCTAGCAGGAGCAGATGTGCTGTCATTGTTAGGAGATGTGAGTGGCAGATATGTGGTAGTTGTGTCTCTGGATAGCTGAAACACCCATCAGCTGGAGCAGCTGAATGGATACTGGTTTTGAATGAACATGATTGATTAGTGTAGCGGAGCAGTGCTGTGTTAAATATCCCAGTTGCTGCTGCCACAAGTTGTTTTAGGTGCTTGCAAGTATTGTCTCCCATATAGGGTGGAAATACTCTTGATTTTCTTCTTCATGTGTAGAAACCGTGTAGTAGGCCTGGATTAGACTCTTGATTACAGAATCACCTGTACTTTCTTGCTGTCTTTCTGGTCACCTCCCTATTCTGGATCAATTGTTTGCCTGCGCTGTCTCCAAAACAAATTTTGCTATGGAATAGACACACGGGGAGCTCCTCAGAGACTCTAGGATCCACCCTTCTGGAGTAAGATTTTTCTTGATTTCTCTGTGTTTCAAAACAAAGCACCACCCCCAAAACAGTTCTTGTCAACTGAGTATTGGTGTTAGTTTTCCTGCTTGAGGTAAAAAGATGTGTGCTAAGATAGTTTAGTATCAAGAGTCAAGATAACAAGAGAAGAAAGGAAAGCAAAACTAAGTATGCCAGCAAAAAGTTGAATGATTCTCTGTTTCTCTGTATCTGTGTTGGAAAATATCATGATCTGTGATTCCAGCCTGGAAAGAAAAAAAACAAGGAAAGCTGTTCCAGTTGTGTAATGTCATTTGATTGCTGCTTACTAATCTGCATTTTCTTTCTTACAAGAAGGATCATTTCATCACAGATTGCAAGCAGTGGAAAGTAGATGTCCTTGGAAAGCAAAAATTTTAGTAGAAGGGTGAATTAGTTGCTTTCTACCTACAGCACCGGACTTGTTCATTTTGGTGACAGCAAGATGTTTAACTCAGCTCCGCCAATTTTTTTTATTTATTTATTTTTTAATCTGACTCTAATTTACTGAGTTTGGAGACTGCAATTATTTCTGCCAGCAGGAGACCCTTGTTTCTTTTTCAGGTTTAGAAAAGAAATATCTGTTTACTAATTGTTCTGTTATTTTTAAATGTTGCTTCATAACGTGCACCATTAAACTTTGTATGCAGGAATAAGAAGTCATTATTTCTTCTTCAGTTGGTTTACACTGAAATAGCCATAAAACTCCTGATCTTCCTCCCTACTTTGCAGCTTGTAAATCATTCACATTGTGCTTCTAGTGCAACATGTTTGCATAATTCTAGTATTGATGTTGATGTATTATTTCTACTTCAGTTTCACTTAAGGCGTGTGTAGATAACGTTACAGAGTTGCAAAACAGTGGGGAAATGAGCCTCCACAGACTAAGGCATCAGTTTAATTTTTTGGGGCAAATGAAGGGGTTCTTTGAAGCCTGATCAAAGCCCAGGCTCTCCGGTTGCCCGTAGTGTAAAGTTGGTGGTGTCTGAGAAGAATCTGTTGCCTTCAGGAGTTTTTTGATTTCTTATTATTTGAGGTTTACATCTCTGGAAACCATATTCAACATATTTCTGGAAATGACAAATGTACTGCCATATGGCACACCAGATTTCAAGCCACTCTGAGGTGCGTGTGTGAATTTTAGTATGTCTGGAAGAAATGAATGAAAACCACTTTCTCAATTTTATCTGTTGATGAGCTCTGTAAGCAGAGGAGGGGGAAGGCTTTGAAGTAAATTCTGCTGGAGGGATTGCATGCTTATTTCTGAGCTGCTATCCTAATACAGCAAGGTGTAGATGTAATTTATCTTTTTAAAAACACACTAATTTCAGCATGACTGTCCGTTTACATGCCACAGTGTTTAATCTGGGAGATGCTAAGAAATACTGTGAATCCTTTTGCTACTGGCAACTCTGTTACCATTTCCAATACTTCATTTTCAAATGCTTTTGTCTATAAACCTCTCTTTTCAGGCTGTAATGCTTGGACTTAATTCTTACGTATTGTTCAACTGTTATTTTTATATATGCTGTGTCTCTAAAAGGTCCTATATTCATTGTACTTCATGAGTAGATTTCCTAAGCTTTTGTTGGTTAGTAAAAGCTGAGAAAGCATTACTGGAGATATTTGTACCAAGGTTATTTTTAATCCTGGAGAGTCTGTGAAAACTTGTTAAAGGCAGAAAAGATGTTTGGGGAATTTGTGTCAGGTTTTGGTTAGAAAAAGCATCTTCCAAATGGCAAACTAATAAGGTAATTCCTTATTAAGATGAGTTGTGTTCATATGAGCTTACACAAATTATATTAATTTTCTTGATAATCAAAGATCATAAATTTTGAAATTTTCTCTCTGTGTAAAGAAGAACTGGTGACATACATAATTTTAATGATTAATATTTTGCCACAGTAGCTGCTTAGCTGGTAGAATTAGTTAAAATTAATTCTGTTTTCCTGTTCAATAAGAGAGTTCACAAGGGAAATAATGTTACTCTACTAAATCCTTTCCCCAAGTTTTTCTTTTAATAAGTGTTATACCTTGATACAGTAATTGTTCATAACTGCTTCCACAGCCCTTACCCTCTTTCATTTGTATGAAACTTCAAGGCTTTTGGCGAGGTTGTGAGTTTCCTGTATGTTAGATCATCTCCGTGCTTCAGTTTCAACTTGCCATGTGCCAGTTAATTGCTGTTTCTGACCTTGAATGAAAGCGGGTGTTGTGCTCTCCACTTACAATAAAAATGTGATGGCGAAAGGAGGGTATTGCAGTTCTACATGTGTTTATAATTACCAACAATTCTGATGTTCTTAGTCACACAGCCTTCTGGTGGAAAAATGTTTTCCTTCCTCTTGGAAAATACGGATTCATTAAGCCGATGTTGATTAGTAAATCAGTTTGATGAGGATGGATTCTCTCTTGAGAGTTAAGAAGCAGGAAACTGCAGTTGTCCTGTGTCAGGCAGGAGGGCCATGACCTGCTCCTGGGATCTTGGTGTGCGTGTTCCTGCTCTGGGCCATGGGGCAGCTCTCCCCCATCAGAGGTCATGGTCAGGAGCACGAACAGAAAGTGTGGGAGATTCCTAATGCTGCAAGCATGTCCTTTTGTAGGGGACAGTGGGTAACTGACTGAAAATTCAGTAAGATGTCTAGGAGAGGAAAACTGTATATTCTTCTTTCCTCTCTGAATGGGCTTTTTTTCATGTGTGTGAAATCTGTCTGGGAAGTATCTTCTTTCTGGAAAGAAGGATTTTTTATTTTTAAAATTTAAGCAAACTTTTAGTGCAGAATCTAGATATTGCAAGTAATGGCAGTAATACAGATGTGATAGCATGGTCTAGCCACTGGGATATATCTCTGGTAGATTTGTACTCTCATTTACATATCGGTACTGTTTGGAGAAGCTGTTTGTAGACCTGAAACAGAACTCATGCTGCCCTCAGGACACTGATTTACAGATACTTACAGTTCTGCAAGTTTTCTTTGAAACCATACATGTGTGGGTTTTTGTTTTGGGTTTTTCTAGTGAAGAATTATTTTGTAACAATTTGTGATAATTAGCTTGAGTCAGTCTTCCGAGTTGTGGGGGAAATCCTGCCCTGCTGAGAATTACAGAAGTCCTGTGGTTGATTTTTGGGGACCCTACAATCTCATTCCATTTTTCCGTAAAGCTTTTGCATAGGTATGAAAGATGCCTTCAGAGTTTGCAGATATGTATATATTAGTCTTATGGCTCATTTTTTAATTTGACATAATAAATTCAACTGAGTAACGTGTCAAGAACTTTTTAAAGTTGGTGTTTATAGCAGATTACTTACTCTTCTGCTTGCCTGCGTAACTTCTTCGGGTAGCAGGTCTGGGCAGTCCACTTGCCTCAACTCTTGGGAGAGCACTGATAGGAAGGAGAAGTGTTTACTTAGGGGTGTATTGAAAAGATGGAAGAAAAAGCAATTGTCCTCCTCTGAGGTGATCGTTCCTTCAAGAGTCTGAACTTCCATGCAAATGGGAGATGTTTTTGCTCAGTGACAGCTTTGGGTCTGGTTCTGAGATCCAATGTGCTCATTTGAAGATCCCATCAGGTTGCACTCTGCAGAATAGAGAAGTCATGTTTCTGTAGTGAAGCCAGCCAGCTTTTTTAGGTTGCAAAGCTGAAACTGGGTTCAGAAACACAAGTTATGCAGAGCATGTAGCACTTAGCTTTACAGTTTTTAAACGTAGCACTGTCTGCTTTGAAACTTCATTACTGATCAGTAATAGGCATAGAAACCCCTGATAGGGAATTTTGGTGGGTATGTGCTCTGAAGGGTTGCTTTTTGCCCTCTTCTCTATATCCTTTGCATCTCACCAAACAAGACAGTAATATTGCCTGTAATAAAAATAAGTATGTCTGAGTTGCTTTGTTTAATGTATATTTTGAAATGTTGAATATTGATTGACCTTTCTTGAGATCATTAATGCATGTCATTCGCAGGAAGGGCAAGGTAATTTTAGTTGAACAAATAAGCTTGCACATGTAAAGTTACTGTAAGTTAGTAAAATGTAAGGTGAGAGTTGTTTTTGGCATAGGAATGGATTATTTAATGGCGTACTCCATAAAGGGGCAAAACCAGTACTAGATGATACATCATGCTTTTTGTCCTTGGTATTGCTTCACTGTGGTATGTTTATTTCTTAATGTTGGACCAGACTATCACTAGAATTTTGAATTCTTCTTTCCACAGGATGTCTGTTCCTGGACTGATTTTTATATATATATATATATATGTATGTATGTATGTATTTGTGTGTTTGTATTTTTTTGTCCTACTGTATGTCAAATGTGTTAAGAATTTGAAGCTTGTTGCACTGCTTCCTTAAGGTACATAGTGCTTCTAAAAATATAGAAGCTATAATTTAGGCACATGATATATTTGTAGTCTGTATTTAGGCTCTAGCTTTGAAAATTCTTGATTTTTACTAGGAGCTGATGCTTTGTCTGATGCTGATACTAGGAGCTGATGCTTTGCTTTTTCTGCTTTTGTCAAGCAGAAAGCATTTGTGGCATCTATGATATCGTTTATTTAAATGGAAGGTTGTTACAGCTGATTTTTCAAACAAAAATGTGTTTATGCTTTAGCAGTTGACAGTGGGTTTCTGAAACTGTTACACTTAGGTTTCATGGCAATAGGCTTTGTGTTCTGAAGCATGTGAGATATTGTACTCTTTTTGCAGCTCAAGAGGCGTAACTTCCCAAGAGAGTAAGTTCTTTTTACATTTATCTGTGTTTGCCATCATAGCCTGCTGAAAGGACTGGTAAATACAGTGAAAGCAAATATAATTAAAATCACGTAGAAAGGAAGGGAAATCATTCTGCCTCCTTGAGAGTAAATCAGAGTTTTCAAAGTTATTCAAGTATGCAAGTATATATTAGTGTTTTCTTTATTAGATTTAAAAACTAAGAGATTATACTCTTAGCTTAATTTTCAGGCAAAGACATTTGTATCATGAAGCTGGCATCTTCATATTTTTGTTGAGTGAAGCTTATCCTCCTTCAGGTCTGTTATATTGCTCGAAGTTACAAGCCGAGTTAGTTAAGCGTCAGTGGTCTTTCTTTCTTTTTCCCCAGTGTGGGCTGCCCATAGTTGTAGGTACAAGATGAAGATAAATGGGAGGGCTTTAAATTGAAGCAAAGTACAGGCAAAGCAGGAGTGAAGGCATTTTAAAAAGCATGCAGAAAAACCCCGTAGAAGTACACTAGGAAAGACCGTGTGATTGAGTAATATACATGGAAAAATGCCTCCGCCTTTTGTTTCCTTTTCTAGCAAAAACTAAAAAAAACCACCAATTATGTCTTTATAATCTCCACACAACGAAAGCTCTGGCCCAGATTTTCCTATTCTAATTGCAGAATTAGAACACAAACCTTGAAATAACTTAATTACCCTCCTTCCCCCTATCAGCATCCTCTCTCCATCAACCTGGAACTTACTTGTTTCTCGTGGTTTTACTATTGGTGATGGAATTGTAAATGTCAAAATGTAATAAAATTACAACTAAAATTGTTAAATGGAATGACTGAAGTATTTAAAAGTCTGTTCTTGAAACTTTCAAGCTTTCTGTCCTAGCAACAAAGAGTCTTGATGAATGTTTGAAAGTGGACAGCATATGTTTTCCTGGCTTTTGTTTTTTACGAACAGCTCATGTGTTTATTAAATGTTAGCATGACATTTTGATTTCTAGCCTGCACAAGGAAGATGATTTAGTCAGGTCAGCTATTAAGGAACAACTATTCAGCAAGGTTCTTACATGTTCTTCAGAGAGCTTTGACTGTGATGACTGTTTACTACAAATGAGGGAATTTTTTTTGTTTGTTTTCTTTGGACTTTTTGTGTTCCTAGAAGAAAGGGCAGACCTGGACATCTATAAACAGTAGTCACTGGGTAGTGAGACATGCTTGAGAAATACTGTGATGAACCTAGAGGTGCACATGATTGTAATATATTCATAAATTAACTGCACTGAAGTGGTGAAATATTTAGAGCTTCTTAAAGTCGTGCATATTTACTTTGCAACATTAGGCAGTGATAGTTTTTTACATCCAGATAGGACAAGAGCTTACTTAAAAATGCTATGATCTTTTCAGTACCCTTCAGATTGGTGAATTTTGTTTTTCTCTCCTCTCCCTGCTTCCCAACCTAACATTACCTTGTGTCAAAGGGTGTTTTTGTTTGTTGTTGTTTTTTTGTTTGGTTTTGTTGTTGTTGTTTTTGTGTGTGTGTGTGTGGTTTTTTTATTTGTTTGTTTTTTAACAAAAAAAAAATCACAAACAAAAAAAGAAACCATGATACCTTTAGAGCAAATGTTGAATTCACTAGAAGGTAAATGGGAGGGTGTGCATGTTTTTTAAGCACTGAGCACCATGACAAACTTCTGTGCTGCAAGCAGAAGGCTCAGGTGTTTAAGAAGCATGAAACAGAGATGGGCAGCTGGCTTCTTCAAGGGAGGGTGGGAATAAGTGGTGTTTCCCGAGTCTCCCAGAAAGGCTTGGCAGAGAAAGAGGAAATACAGAGCTACCTTCCCCGTAAATGAGATTTTACTAAGCTCTGATTACCATCTATGTCGTACTGTAAAGATGGTTGAAAAAGGTGCTGATGCTCATTTCATTCAGTAATATACTGAAGTATATATATATACACTAAAGTGAATTATTATTAAAAAGTTTATTTAAAATTACTGTGTATTCTAAGTTATAATTTAACATCAGAAAATGTGGCGGGTTACTGATTTGAATTTGGTCCAAACTGGTAATAACCAAAATTGCTGGCTTGCAAAGGGATCTCTCTGCATACCTCTAAAAATGATTTTGAGATTAAATACACTGGGTGGGTCATGGTGGTAGTTAGTCTTCATTGGCACTGCTCTGAATTAAGGCTGTCTCGAGTTGTGGAGTGCAGCACTGCTTTGGTGTATTACCCATTTCCTTGAATTTCTTTCTAAATTAGCTGTACATTCTAGAACTTTGCAGATTTTGACCAAAAAGCTGCTTTTTTTCAGACTTTTCTGACCATCCCTAATGACTGTACTCGAGTGAAAAAAAACAACTGAACAGCAACAACAAAAAATACACTTTTAACTGTGTGAGTCTGATGTAAGAAGTGGTGTAAGAAGCAGAGTCCAGGATGTGCAATACTAAATATAGGCCCATTCATAATGAATGTTTTACTGTCTTCTGAATTTGATACTGTGTTGATAGCAGAAGCACTTGCAATATATGGACAGTGATTTCTGTCCTTATCTTTGCAAGCGTTCTTTCTAGTATACAGATGGATCAGGATTAGAAACCCTGGTTTACTTATCTCTTCATAATAGAGGTAAAGGTTTCTAGTTAAAATGTAGTTACTAACCAATATATATTTCTCTTGAGTAGTTTAATGTAAAAAAAAAACTTGTAAACTTGTGTTTATCTGTAGTTTCAAAAGCAGTTTTTATATGCCTGCAATGAAGAAAACAAAAATTTTTTTTTTTTCATAGTTGAATGAAAAAGCTAATTTTCCCCAACCTTGATTGTTGTCTGTTTTAAAACCACAAATAAACAGAATCCTGTGGCAAGGCTCAGCAAACTGAAATTGCCATATAATAAAGCAGTAACACAGACACTTCCAAGGCAAAAGGGGAATCAGCAGTTACAATGGTTTAAGGAAAGCAACGAAAGCAGCAAGAAATCATACTCTTAAATTAAAAGCCCTTAATACTATTTGTCACTGCTGCTTAGTACTTAAGTGAGGGAGCTTACTATTTTATGCAGGTCTTAGATAAATCTGGTATGTGCTTCTGAGAAGTTGGCATATTCCAATACTGCTCTTGATATTTGGTTGGGAAAAAGTTCTGGAAAAACTGAAGTGGTAGTGGAAGATGTCGAGGTAAGTAGAAATCTTTTAAATTACTGGACTCACTACATCTTATTTCTAAGAACTGAGCCTGGAAGCTATTATCTTGGGGGACAAATTTGGACAAGGTAATTGGCTTTGACCTTTTGCCAGATGTATAACAGTTCTCTTTCCTCTCTCCCTTGTGTCCAGATAAATGTCATGCCTTTAGGTTTTTGTTCCCTTGTTCTGGTTTCAAGTGTGGAGCTGCTTATGTAGCTAATCTGCTTTTAAAATTATTTCCACTTCTAACCCCAGTAGGACTCTCTTTTGGGGTATTCAGACAGAATTGACATAATTGGATTTCTGCCCAGATTCTGTATTTAGATAGCTTTGGAGATGTCATTAATTCGACAGCTGTCATAGGAAATCTTTGTTTTGACTATTGTTACAGGGCCTGCAATGTTTCTATTGCATTTTCATTTGTAGTCTGCCACTGAATTGGCATGATTAACATGAGTAGAATAAGACACCATCAAATGCGTATAAAACATGAAAGAGAGAGCATCAGTGCTGAAAACCTCAGAAGGTGGGCTGTTGCCAAATTTTATTTGGGTATTATGAGATTTTGGAATATCTAGTTATCTTTCGAATAGCAATAATAGCAGTGCCTGCGGCTAGGGCTGCTGTACGCTGCAGTGGAACCAAAGCTGTGTTAATGTTTCTCTTGCTGTCAACCTAAAGCAAAGTTTCCAGGGGAAGTTCAGCCAAAACCTGCTTCAACAGATTCTGCTTATTAAATTGGGAGAAAAAGCAGGTGTTATGGGGGACCCTGTGTTTTTGGGAACTAGTGATCCTAGCAACTCAGGTGTTTGTTCCTTTTCATGGATCTGAGGAACCTAGCAGTTTTGTTTTGATCTGCACATTAAAGGTGCTGGCTTTGGGGACTACTGTTCTACCATGTCAAAAGAAGACAGTCATGGTACCAGACACTACTGACTAGCATTTAACATCTACCAAATCATGTAGGAATGAAAGCAACTTCTAAGTTGCAAGTGTTTGTCTTCCACTTACCTTGGGCTCTTTGTTGTGAGCTCCAAGTTATGAGAGTTTAGTACTTGAACTACATAAAGTTTTGTGTTTTTTTTTTAATTCAGGTAGGCCATCAGCGGAGACTCAGAAAAACTTAACATCTGGAAATGGCAGTTTTTTTCCAGCCTTTAATATGCTAATTTATTGGGACAATAAATGTCTTGGTCCTTCCAAGGAAGATATTTTCATAAGTTTATTACTGAACTCTGACACCAGGTACTATTGGAGCCTATTCTGGTTTCAGTAAGGGATTTTGTGTTGTGGTCTTTTTTTTTTTTCCTTTCTCTCAGTTTTACTAACGGGTTCCATTTTACCATCTGCTTAGATGAGTTCTGCAGCACTGTGCTTTTCAACATTATAAATGCCAAGTTTGCATAAACTCTTAATCTTTCTGCTCTTTCTGCTGGTGGTCATTGAGAGAGATTTCTTCAACTTGCTCCCTCATCTTAAGTCATTATAGATTTCTTCACCCAAGGGCCAAGGCACATAGACTTGTTTCTGCCATCCCTTCAAAGTGCTGTGGCTCTCATTTATGCTGACAGTACTTCAGATGCAGTTTGCCTTAACAGATTAGGGCACAGCTTGCATACTTTTCAGGAAAAGATACTGTACTTGGACAGTAATGCATCATTGTATACTGGGTGACTGTGCACCTGGAGGAAGAGTAAAACCCAAACACCCTCAGCAAACCCGCTGAGGCACAGGTAATTATTATTGCAGCTGCTGGTGATAATGGCTTTTGGGAACAGATGGGGAGTGCCCAGAACACATCTCCTTCCATCAGCATAATGTACCAAGCTGCCACCGTGCAGTTTGAGAGTTATCAAGAAGTTTCTGACAATGTTTTCCTTGAGGATGTCAGTCAGCATCTGCTCTGTGCCTTTCCTCCAGTTCCCTGTATCTGCCTCGTGATTTCAAAGACAACCACTGACCTTGACCTGTCCCTCTTAACATCACTGTATGCATATATTTTAGCACCAAGACAGTAGTGGCACTGTTGTTTCAAATTCAGACAGTGCCGTGTTGAATGTACACATAGGAAAGATTTTCTTTAGACTAAGAAAGAATGAATAATTTACCAGAACAGGAGCTCTAATAAGGGTTGCAGTCAGCCTTTGACTTTGAATTGCCAGTGGGCTAAGTCTGCCTCACTTGAGTTTACTGTATTGGTGATCTGCAGTTTCTGTGTAGCCCCTGCTACAATCCATTTTCTGTTACATCTCACCCCAAAGCAAATCTTCTCTAACTGTGTAGATGTGAGATTTATTTGCTTATTTTACACATTTGTCCCCCTAGCCAAGAGCGGTGACTAGGCACCTCTGCTTAGTGTTTCTCTGATAGTTAGTGTTACATCCTTCTGTGGTAGCCAATTCATCAGAATCTTGTGGTTTTCGCTTCTCCAAAAGGCATCTGTGAATGCCTTTTTCCAGTGGAGGTGTGCATTTTCAGTAATTTACACGTGCAGATTACTGGGTTACTGTAAAGAGTATATTAATATGCTGTTTCTAATAATCTTTCACAAGCCCTGAAATCCACAAGTATTAAATTAAAAGCTGTGACTCTACTATAGAGAGGTTTGGAAGCACTGATATGATTCAGTGGATCGTATATGTCTTTATGTAAAACATTTTAATGGCAAAGATGCAAAAGGAAAAATAGATCTATCGAGGAGCTGCTTGGGCTGATGAGTTGTTAACAGTGCGGGTCCTGAAAGACTCTGAGCTGATTTTATTTAGTGGAAAAGACTGTCATTGTCCAGTTTTTACTTTTTTTTTTTTTTTTTGTATCAGTCAGAAAAAGGCAGTTAAGCCTACCAAAGATTGAAGTCTAATCCTCTTTTTTCCTTAAAGATACTGTGATACAGAGTTTAAGAACAGCTTTGATAGGTGAAGTTCCCTTTCTGCTTATCTATCTGCAATTGTAATTGGTAAGTAGGTCAGGTCTTTCAGCATACATTTTTGAGGGTTGCTGAGATGCTTAGAGCTGTCCTAAACATTACTCTCCTTAACGTAAATAAAAGAGGAAAAAAAGGGAATTGTGATAAAATGGAGTTTGAATACTTTGCTTTTCACAAATTGCTCTTGAATAAGGAATGCCTAAAAAGATGGGCTATTTTGGTAGCACAGTATCTTTCTTCTGTGCCTCCTTCAGCTTATAGAGTGACTGGACATGGGAGACTGCCCTGGAAGTTTGCAGCTCAGCATAATAAAATTTGAATTAGGTCAATATCAGTTAAGTATCAAGACGGAAAATCCGTCTTACACCAGGAATTAAAAAAATCTGCATATTACAGTGAGTTGAGGTAGTACTTTGGTATCAGTATTATTTTTTTCAATAGCTCTGACTTTTGGGGGAAAACTTCTAGCTGAGAGAATGTAAGAAGCATGTGATTCCTTTTAATAAAATAATGGGAATCTGTACAATATACATTGTAGAATTCTTTGCAGATGCAGTCACTAACAGATGTAACCCTCCTCATTTCTTTCTGATTTAAAAATATGCTGGTCATCCATGTATTTGGGTTGCAGCTACAGAGGAAGCTGGCAATAGAAGTTGGTTTTTGTAATACAGTCTTTATTTTGAACATTGATGTTATTTAGAAAATTAACTGTTTGTGCTTCATGAGTAGATTGAGAGCTGGTGGTGGTGCACATAGGTGTAAAAAATGTTCTTGTTTTTTGAAAATGTACCACATACACCAGAGCGTGCACAACATATGCATTTGACTGCAGCAGCTAAATGAGAATATAGGTCAGTGCAGCCTCTTTTGATTGCATGTGGTTGAAGTGTGAGCCACTGCTCGCTTTCTCTAGCTGTATTCCTCTTCCTACCCTCCACCCCCAGGAAATATTTACTTAAAATAAAAATAAATATTTGTTTGAGTGACCAATGATATCTACATGTCTAATTGCTTCCTCTTTGATACAGACAGTGGGAAGTATACTACAGCTCTTTCATGCCAGATAGCTGCACAGAGAAGATACATAACTTCCTGCACATGCTCTGTTCAGAAGAAGCATGAATTTCTTTGGCTAACCCTTACATGATGTCTTCAAACCTGGACCACTTTAAAAAGCCCATTTAAACACAGAACTTGGTCTTTGCTTCAAGGCCTAGTGTCGTTTTCACAGCTGGCATACAGACTTAAATCTTTTTCAGTATTTTAAGTATCTGGCAGGCTTTTCTGCAGGCAAGGCAACAAACCTGTTCTTGTGCCCCATTTTACTTTCTTCCTTGCTCTTGAGGAGCCACAATCTTAAAGGAGAAAAAGCTTAGTTGTGTAGAGTATATATTATGAACGGATTTTATTTTGTGTGTTTTCAGGATGTTATGCATATTGTAATGCAGCATTGCATTTTGCTACCTTTTTGAAACCTTAAATCCAGTCTTTCCTCTGTGTTCTCTGTGTTCCGTACTTAATTTTAAAATGTGGTATTTAATAAATGCCTTATTGACTTTAATGCCTTGAGTTAAAGAATAGTTGCATGTTTTATTACCAAATTTTTCTTAGCTTTAGAAGAAGGTAATACAAAGGGAGTTTTGTGAGGGTATACATGACTAGGAAGTGAAAATGCAAAGCATATACTAGAGTCTTGCATAAATGTGGTGGGTTTCTTCTCCTTTTAAGCAAATTGAGGCACTGAGGCTTTGAGTGCTTAAGCTGATCTGTCTCCTGCTTCATGGATCTGGGTTCTGCCTGCCCAGTTGTCTGCATAGTTAAGATATTTTGAACATAGCCTATTTTGATGTAACTTCATTCGAAATATCTGCCTAATGGAGAAGCCTTAATGGAATACTTTAATAGCCCAAAGTGGTTACCTGCAATTGCTCCAGTGTATTTCAGTCAATTATAAAGGATGGCAATATTTAATGTTGGAGTGAAGCTAGATGGTGTAATGAACTGGCAGATTGCCAGCTTGATCTTCTCCACGGGAGAATTTGTATTAATGTGATGCTTTTCATTTGTTCTCCAGAAGGTCACCAGCAATACATCAGTTGTTGAATTTTATCATCATTACCACAGCCACTTGAATGCCTTACCATTGGAGTTAAAATTTGCACTCTGTGCAGTACAGGTTTATGGTCGGGTCATTCTTGTGTATTAGCATATGAAGTATCAACGAGATTATTTTAGCTATTTCATGTCAGAATTTAAATAGGAGGTAGTAGGGTACTGGGAAGAGAGCCTGAGAAAATTGTAATTGAAATAGTCATTGTAAGGCTGAAAAAAGGGCACATTAGAACTATTAGTGAAAGGAAAGGTGGTTAATAACTTTGAATGTTACTTGTAAAATAATCATTACAAGAGCATTGATTTATTCTTGAGGTTGTAATCTTAAAAAATTACACAGTTAAATATAAGAATCTTACTATATTAGATATTTCTGATATTTATATTCTGGTGCCTGTTTGGAAGCATCAAGTTCCAAACTTTTATTTCAGCTTCTCAAAAGTGCATTTTACTGTGGGACTTGTATAATTCTTCTGTTTGGAAGAGCTTGGTCTACAAAACAGTGTGACTGAAGTTGCTGTTCAAACACAGACAGATTTGTCTTTCTAACTTGCATGTTTGTAATCACATGTTCATCCAATTCCCATGCTCTGCCATTTCATTTCTGTTCCTTGTTGTCTTCTGTTTCTCTGCTCCGGGCCTCATGGTAAGCGTAGGATATGAAAGGGCAGCCATGCCCAGGTTCCCAGGTAAGGAACCATGGCATTTTGCATGCAGCAGGGCTGACATTACTGCAGCGGTGTTGTTGATACTAGGACTGAGATGCAAGTGGACATCCCCCTAGATGGTACAGAAGAAATTTTGGGCATTGGTGATAGCACGGGACACAACTGTCCAACTCGGTGCCTCTGTTGACTGCTGCCTTTCAAAAAGGTGTTTGTTTTCATTTCCCAGGTTTTCTAGTGTTGTGCCGTTTTGGGTCTACAGCGTTTGCCTCATGTGCTCCAAGGCTTTTGGAAGTTGATGGAGATTACTTTGTACTCTCTAAATTTAACTATTAATTCCCCATCCTGACTTGGCTGTCAGATAACAGCTGTCTAGAGTCCTGGCTGGTAGGATGAAGCAGCAGAAACAGAACACTTTACCTACAGTACAGACCCTCTGCCTGGGGGCAGATGGTCCCAAACCCTAATCACTGTTTCCATTTATTGCCCTTTGAGAAGAAAGATCTTGAGCTTCTATAACTGGAAGACTGTTTCAAGAAATATACTTGAAGTATAAGTGAACTGTTTGCTGTCCAGGTTTCCGTCCTGAGGTTGAGTCACCCTGCAAGTCACAGCATTGCAGGCAGAGCTTTGATCTGCTATAGGGGTGTGTGATGGAAAATGGGGAAATTCTGGGGAAGTGACTCTTGGTGTGACCTGTACCAGAAAGATTCCTCTGGCTCTTCCATAGCAAAGTAAAGATTTTTTTTAACAGGAAAGAGAAAAAAAAGCAAACAAAGGTTGAAATGCAGTGTAATTGCTCAGAGAGATCAGAGTCGAATGAGTCTGCATCTTGCACTCATGTATCTGTTAGCTTAACAGAACTTTATTTTAATCAGTGTTGGTAGGAATGAGGATTTTTTGTGCATCTTCTTCCTTCAACTCTTTGCATTATCACCGTTAGCTTTCTGAGCTACTTTTAATGTATGTTAATTGAGCTGCAAAGACAAAACCATTCTTGCTGTACTGAAGGAAATTAGCATTGTTATACTGAAATAAACACATGACTCATTCTTTTCTTATGTGTTTAGATGGACTCTTATTTTCCCTAACTGTACTTCCTGTTCAGTAGGCTAATACATACAAGGTTAGATTTTCAGATATTGATGATTAACAGTATTGTTTTTCAGCTCACTTTCAAATGCAAATTTTACACATGAACATATACTTGCAAAGGTGGGAGCAATAATTGTGAGAGATATTGGTCATTTTTTTTAAAGGACAAAACCGAAAAAAACCTCCTCAAAGTCAGAAGTTTGTTACAGTACTTCAGTGGTGGACGGTAGTGGGCAGTAGAAAGGGGAAAGACAGTACTCTTCAGACCGTTTTGTAACAAAACCCGAAAATTACTTACCTTCTCACTTTTTCCCCTTTATATTAAAAATGTTCTTGCATTACTGACAGGAGAAAAACATGTACTACAAAACATTCAGCCTGGAAGGCAAATAGATCTGCCCTGCCTCCATGTTTTAAGCTTGTTTTGTTTATTAAAAATCTTTCCCATTTACTGGACATCTGTCCTGTAATTTCAAATATAGAGCAGTTTTCAGTGAGAACACAGTTAAGGTCATTAACGCTGTAGGCAAATTGATAAGCAGGGTGGGGGTGCCTGTGGTCTGTGTCTGAGGGAAGCTGGAAACCCTGACTGGGTGGTGGGGCAGCCAGCATTGGGGCAGCCACCCTGCAGAGGAGAATGGGATAGGTTAGGTCCCATCCTGCCCTGTCTGCTCTCTGCTGTCACAGGGTTCATCTTTATTCATACACTGAACTGGATTGAGAGAATCGAGAGAGCATTCTGTTGGAATAATGCTTCCTCACAATTTGCCCTCCTCCAGTTTTTTTCTTTGTGTGTTTTGGGAGGGCTTGCAATGCACTGGCTCCCCTTGCAGCTGCTGGGAAGCAGGGGGTGAGCTGCTGAGGGGCAGTGACTCTCTGTGCATTACCCTCTAACTGTACATTTATTCTTAAATGCTTGTCACACCATTTACTAATGGGTGAAAGACTTAAATCTCACTTACAAACATCTGTGTAAGGTATTTATAATACCTTTGTCAATACTTCACGCGGTTCTTCGTTATGATGCACAGGATCATTGGATTAATTGCTCTTTTTACTAGAATTTCTTTGTAGGATGCTTTTGTAGAGTGGCAACTGATTGAAATCTGTTCAGAGAAGATTTTGAACATTTGTGCATGAATGGCCTCAGTTGAGTATGAGTTAGTAATCTGTTGTCCTTAGAAGTTTGGGGTTGCAGCGCAGGAAGATGCTCAGAATTTTTTCCTTCTCTTTGAATTGGATCTTAACTGTGTTTAAAACTGCCTAAATTTGTTAGACATCCTGTGGAGTTAGAAGCGTAGTTACAAAAAATAAACAAATTCTTAAATATTTGGAATAACCTTCTGAAAGGTTACTGTTGTGGCTAGAACAGAGCAATGGAGACCAGGAGGGACCTCTGGAGGCTTGTCATCCAGCTTCTGGCAGGATTAAGGCTGCAGCTGGGTCCATATCTTGGAGAATGTGGGACTATCCCAGGAAGAAGGTTCATCACTTCTCAGGGGACACGTGGCCATGCTTAGCCACCCTCGTGGTGAAACCTTACTTTTTTACATCCACACAGGACTTCCATTAGCCGAGTTCTCCAGCACTGACCAAATTTACTTCCTATATCAGAGTTTGTCTCATCGGGTCAGTATCTCTTGTGCCAGAGGGCCCCACACACCACATACATTAACCCAGCTGGATTACACATCCAAATGTGTGTGAATGCCTTCTGGGTGGAAACAGTCATGTCCCACAAAACTGCTGGCTATGCTTTTACTGGGCTACCTCAGTTTTCCATGTGTGTAAGCATTTTTCTTTTCTTAGGAAGTATGGGCAAGGTAAACTGAGAAGTATAAAAGTGAAGGGAGCAGTAATTAATTGTGCTTTTAAAAATGTAATATTTCTAAAATTGGATTGAATGTTTAATTTCTAGACTGATTTTTGTATTGTGATGGCCGAGTTTGTAGTTGCTTTCTTTGCTGGGTGGTTTGGATTGTTTCTGGTTAAATAGACCTTGTATTCTCGAGAAAAGTTAAAAATTAAAATGGATTCTATTTATGCTGAAGAAGTGGATCAAGTTGGGCTATTCTGCCTGCTCTTCAGTGTCTCCTAAAATATTTTGATCACATGAAAACTAAATTATCTAGCTAAACGTCTTCTGAGTTTAGTGCTTAAACTAAAATATGTGTTTTTTGTTATTTCAGATAGTGGTATACATAACGTTGTTGAAGAGTCCTGCCTTTCACTGCCTGGATCCTTACAACAGCGTGCCAAAGGTGAGTGGTTCAAGTTCAGTGGCTGTTTTTGTAAGCAAAGATAGCAAGTGGACTGGAGGTATTGCTTCGTTTTGCTTTTAGGTAGTGTAGTACTTTTTTTTTTTTTTTAAACTGTTGGATGGCTGATTAACTAGCAAGCTTTTTTCCTTCAGAGATCTGAGACAAATCAGTTTTAGCTCTTAGTTGCAAAAGAAGACAAAAAAAAAGCATAGGCTCAGTTTATTAGTTAAGCCCTAGATCTGGCTACCACTGGTTTTTGGCTCATGTCTCCTTTTACTTAACTGCTCTGACATTTTCCCCTGAAGGTGCTGTAGGCAGGACATGGTGGTGTGGCAGGTATGGAGGAGTAGCACCCATCCATAGCCTGTGGTGGAGCAGGCTTAATATTATTCTTTGATTGAATTCTAAAAAACAAGTAATAACTTAGAAAGTATTGAGAGGAAAGGTTTGTGGATTTTCTGTGAGAGTAGAACAGGATCATGCTGGGCTGTCTCAGAAGACCTGAGGTAACCTGAAGAAGCTGATATTTTCCATAGGATTCATTTTGAGGTAGAGACTGACTATCATCTTTCTGTTAATTCACGTACCTTGTTGTCTGTTTCTAGTAAACATCATTGATCTCTGTAGCAGAGATTAACAGAAACTTTTAACAAAATGAAATCTCAGTACAACTTTACTGAAAAATAAAAGCAAAAAGGCAGAACACTGAAGCACAGAGTGGAAAACTTTAATTCATTATTTTACCAGGTGGATTTATAATTTTTAACTGAAATTCTCTGTTTATAAAATAAAAATGATGTTACCTTCTTCAGAAGGAAGTTCTGAAAGCTAATTACTGACATTTTGGAGCCTTCAAATGGAAAGCAATGTATGAAGCCATCATGTGCCTTGATACTTGTGCGCTCTGTTAAATACTTGTTCAATGAAGTGTTATCAGATGTTGAAATTAGACTTAATTTGTTTATTAAAATGCAGGTGAACCAGCTAGAATTAAAAATACAATCCAGTCTTAAGCATAATATCTACATATGTTTTTGCAATAGATTCAGTTTTGTTCAAACTGAATAGGACATTCTGAAATGCTAGAGTAGAAACTGAGATGCTACATTTGGGTTTTGCATTACATTTTCAATTATCTGATATATGTCTTTAAATGTAATGGACGGAGTTATAACCCAGGCCTTTCCAAATGATCAGAGTAGAGCCTTATGTTAGTGTTTAAAGACTAATAGTGAGAAATCTTTTGTAATAGTTTTCTGGAGGAGAAATTCTAGTAACTTCTATTATCCTTTTTGTGTGTTGTGTAGGTAGCAAAATTAAAATATTCTTGAAAGGGCTGTTAATATAAAAACAAACCAAACACGCAATCCTAAAGCAAATGATTCATCAAACTGTAGACTTAATCATAGTAAAATTAAAATTTCTACTCAAAATTACGTTTGTATTTTATGGACTATGGCCCAAATTTTGTATTTCTTTCATATGTGTAATTTCATATGTAACTCTTAGAATTTTATCTGTGGAATCTCTTTCTTATCATGCTTTATAATAGTATTCAGTTAAATGTTCTGTGAAAATAATTTAAAAATAAATTCACTGCTTTGTTCAAGGAAATAGGTTCTTGGAATCTGGGGTGTGTATTTAGCGTCATCTTTATTTGTTGAACTTATTCCTTTGGTATTTGGCTTATAGACTAACTTTTTCTTCTACCCTTTGAAACAAGAAGGGAGGGAGTGGAACAAAACATGCCCAGAGTGAAGGTGTTTACAATAGGTGAAGATTTTATGTTCTTCCCAAAAAGACAATAAATAGGTAATAGCTCACTGATAGAAGAGAGGAATAACTATTTAAACATCTCAGTTGGCTGCAGGTGTAGGGTTGTCTCCTTATTTATTTATTTTAAGTGTGGGTACCCAGAATACTTGCTGTGTCCAATTAAGCAACACTTAAATCTAAATTTGTTAGTGAGATTAACTTCTGTATTTATGTTTTATGTCTTACATCCTGTGTGTGCATGTTTCTGATGAACTGTGTTCACCTTGTTGAAGGTGTGATTCTGCAAAACGTGGAGCATTCTAATGCCTTTCCTGAAAGGAAATGAATGCACAGGTGTAAGTTCAGTAAAGCCTACACACAGAATGCTTTGTTGAACCAGAACATGGTGAACCTTTTCCCCTTTGAAAAGGAAATGCAATTGGCAACAGAGTAAATATTTACAAATTACACTCAAAATGTTCTTAAACTTCACCAAACTGTGGACAATAATGTGCCCTTACAGGATTTTGTTGAGTCAGGACTACAGTGTGATTAGTATGTGGTTGTCAAGATCTGCCAGCTGGTCTTTTTATTTAGCAGGGCAGGCTGGCTTTTGTCAGTTGTTTGTTTCTCTCTCTCTCTCTCTCTCTCTTTCCCCCCTCCCCCCCCCTCTTAAAGAAGAGAACTATATGGAAAGCACTCTTAAAGCCCTAAAAATCTCTTATTTCTGCAGTTAAGTATGAAGGTACAGATTAAGTCTAGTGTTGTGGCAATTTTTTGCAATCTCTCGCCTGTTGCACATCTGAAACTATCCAAAATGCATTTAACCTATTTTATATCATCATATTGTATGTAGTGATGCTCTGTACTGTTGAACTTGTTTCTCATTCACTTTACAGTCTTTACATCAAAAAATAATCTTGAGTTTCCACAATAGAGTATTTTGAAAAGTGACTGCAATGTTAATATGAGCCTTTAGTAGTTCTTTTTTGTATTTTAGTGATTAGATAAAATCTTCTGGGAAATGTTCTTTAGTAGTGGAAGTCTTTGGGACTTCATACACCTTCATACATCGTTTGGTTCTTGAGGGATAACTCTGTAAGACAGGAGGGAGATAGACTGATGAGATCAGAACCAGCAGGTACAAGCGAAGTTATCAGTGGCTTAGTACTCAGCAGATTTGCCAAACTGTGATTAGATGTCAATAGGTACAGAACCACAGTGCTTGAGAACCAGGACTCTCGGTGGAAAGCCTCACAATTGCCTCACAAGTACAATTGTGAGGCAAATGCACTTCCTGGGGGCTCATGCACAGCTTCTGAAAGACTGATCCTCCTCATTTAAAGAGGAAAAAGCATCACAGACGTTCAGCTTTGTGGGAACTGAGATTTCTCTGTCACATATTTCTTGGCTTTTTTTTTTTTTTCTGTGGATCAGTATGTTTGTAGTTGTTGATTTTAGAAGAGTTTAAACCCAAGGAAAACAATACCTATTCTTAGCATTTCTTATGGGTCACTTATGGGAAATTTTGATTCTGACAGTAACTAAGAGAATGAAAGGTATGTACTGAGTGGATACCTGGATTTCTTTCCCTTAAAAAACCCCCACAATTTTATGTAATTATGCCAATTATCCAAGGTGCTTAAAGCATTGATTCTAAACCTTTGAATGCAACTTTTAACATTGCATAAAAATATTTTCAGACATTTAGTGTAATAAGTGAATTCACAGAATACTGCCTGTTACATTACGCGAGTGACATACTTTCTAACCCTACCCCCCAGATAAATTGGTCTTCCCTGAATTAAGTAATTTCAGCACTTTCTTTTCTATTTTTTCTGTTTCTCTTCATAGTAATTGTAGTTCTTTTCGTGAAAATGCAGGCATGCTTTTATTTACAAATAATATCAAAATATATTATTAAGAATCGCTTGCCTATTTTTTTTCCAGGTTTGCTAGCTTCGTGTGCAACTCGTGTGTAGTTATCAATGGTATCTGTTATGGCCCAAAAATGGCCTTTGCAGTATACTTTAGCTGCAATCCATATGGATTGCTCATCAGAGAACACTCTACAGTTTTCATCAATACATGAAAATTCAGTTCAGTAAAACTGATATGATAACCATGTTTTTCCTTGTTGGAAGTACTTTTCTGGCTTGATAAACCAGTATGGATTTTGGCTGTCTTCTCATCCAGCATGTCACTTTTTCTAAGCCAAAAAAAGCTTTGCATCCTGAAAGTAATCTAGCATGTTGCTCACAAATGTAGCTATGAGTTAAGCTCTATGTTAATATTTATATTTAAAAATAGGTATATATGAGTAAGCTAAGGTTAAGCTTGTGCCCAAATATATTTGTGAACAGAATAGTATCTTGACCAGTGTTCAGAGGAGTGTCACTGGCAGAACCGGTTACTGAGCTTCTATTTCTGTGGTTTCTAAATAAACATATCGTTGTTTTACACCAGTTCTAACTTTCAGTTAGGAGATTTAAATATAGACTGCACTTTGGAGGGACAACTGATGTGGCTTAGAATATGATGCTGAGAAACTCTTCAAGATGGCTTATACAGTTGAAGTACATCAAAGAGTCGGTATCCTGAGATGCTGAAACCATTCGTGACTGAGGTGAGTGTTGTACATAGAGGCATACCTCAGGGAAAGTCAGCTTGAGGGATGTGGAGGCTGGGAGCAGTCCTTGTGCCAGCACCATACAGTGCTGTAGGGCTGTGTCGGTGGATTGGGTCAGTGATCCCAAGCCTTCCTGCAGGAGGAACCAAATTGCAGCTGAGGTTAACGGCACCCTGTTACTCCCAAAATCTTAACTGCCCCATAAAGGAGCTGTTGTCATCTCCTGCTTGCAAACACCTCCTGGAGATCTGCTCCTGTCAGGTTTCTGAGGGGTGCTCTGTCTGGTTTTTACTCTTTAGGGCTGACTGCTTTAGCTGGTGCTTTGTAGGAGCAGGCGTGCAGCCAGTGTTGGCGTAGGTCACTTATAAATCAGTTGAAGGCTTGTTCCTCTGTTTGATAATGGCTGGAAGGCAGTTCTGGTTGTGGAGGCTTTAAGAGAACTTTACATGATTTATTGTTCATATAAGAATTGGTGTGTAGTAGTGCTCTTGACATATTCGATGTAAGATCATACTCAAACTGTATGTATTACATCAAATGTATTATGATAGTAAGAAACAGTTTGGCATTCTGAAATACTGCATTTTAATGAATGGGAAGAGACTGTGCACGCAGTGTAATCTCATTTCATATCTGGTAAATGGATTTGTGTATGTTATCCAGAGGCACTCTGGATAACTACGGAAGCTGGTGGATTTCACAGACCAGAAAATATTTAAATTTGTGGTATACTTACTGTGGAATTCTGTTTCTGAAAATTCGATTAATCTTGGATTATGATTAGTGTTTGCACTGTGGTAACAAAGCTTGAATTGTACGAGGCAGAGAGGACTGAGAATGAGCTTGTCCTGTTTATTTTTTGAGTGAGAAGTAACACAAAGCATGGAAAACTATGCATACAGATAGAAACCTTTTACAGGCTATTTTTGTTTCCCTTCTGTTAAGTTTGAGAGTCTCCTTGTAAGACATCAAAGGCTCCTTGTAGTCTCCTGGGTTTAACCCCTGCTTTCCTCTGTGCTCTGTCTTTACACCCTTTTGTTTCAGGGATACCCTGCAGCTCTCATCCCTCCTTATTTTAGAGGCTGTTGTCTGTGTCAACTGCTCTTATTTGTTCCCCATAATAAAACCTCTGCAGCTTATTTTCTACCTGTTCTATCACACTCATTCCCCCTTCCCTTTCTTTCAAATGAGCCTACTCCTGTTTTTTGATTCAGCAGCTGTATGTGCAATCCTTCCACCAAATCCCTCGCTGTCATTGCTACTTACACTTTTCCCTTGCTAGTCTTGAGTCCTTGCATTTTTGTTTAGCTCTGCTTTTCTCTGTGACCACTTGTTCCACCTCTTCTCACTGTCCTGTAAAATCTGAATCCTGTTTTTTGTTGTTTGGTTTTTTATTATAAAATACTGACATCTTAATAGACCTATGCCTATATGCAAGTTAAGTCTCTACCTCTGATGCAAGCAAGCTATCACAGGTGATGTCAGAGAGATCCTTTGCCTGAAGCAGCAGGTCATGTGGAGGATCTGGATTTTACCAAGAGGCTGATTTTGAATTTTCTATCTTGCAGCAAAATCAGTATTTTTTTGTCTTTCAGTGCTTGGCACATTCCCTGATAAGCTGGGTTGTCTCATACCATTAGTTCTCAAGTTATCACATACCAGCCCAAAGAATGCTGTTGAATGAGGGTTAGACCTCTCTTTATATTTGATTGCTAAACTTGTCTTTCAAGATTAAACACCAGAGTATTAGTTTGCCATTCCTAGTTTTCCCTTAAGATTGTTGAATGGCATTTTCTACTACCTCTGGATTTGTGTAGGATCTGGAAAGTTCTGTTCCATTATTGATAGAGAGAGTGCTGGTTTATGATGATGAAGATCAGGATGTTGGGTAAGCCAAAACATTTATTTCAAAAGAAAAGGGTGTGACATCCTTGGGTTTACTTAAATGTTTTGACTGGAAAGACAAATGGGTGTGGGGGTGTGAATGTACATATGTTTATAAAACTGGTTGTGAAACTAGCTGTAAGCAAAGTTTTGAGAGTTACACTCTTTAGAAACTGAATTTGCCATCAGAGGGACGATGGAATCTTGCATTCTGAACTGCTTGACTTGCTCTTCAGGGACTGTTCAGATGCATGGCTGCTAAAAGGTCCTTTCTGACTGCAGTAAATTACTGAAACTTCAGCAAGTCTTCACCTGTGAGCTGTAACCATGTAAATGGAAACACATCGCCGTGTAGTCAAAATGGAGGCTTCCTGTGTGTATGCTGGCCTTTTGTCCAGTTGTGTGTGGAGTAGCTGGTACTGTATATTGTTCAGAAAAAAGGTGGCAGCAGAGAGGTCTAGGTTTTTGTGACCTGTTCCGTGTTTATGGTTCAGGAGAAGCCAGGGAAAATGAAGGCACAAAGCAGGCCACTCGACAGACTAAGGATTCTGGCCTGTAAGTGGTGGCTGGGCATCTCTGCATCCTGAGTCAGTTCCCTGCCTAATTCTATAGAATCCTTAAAAATAAGAGAAACAAAAGCCGAGGGCAGTGTTTGATGCAATGACACAGTACTGCTTACCTTTTTGGAATGACAGCTTGGTTTCACGTTTGAGTTTTTGAAATTAGAGGTACTGTACAGGAGCAGCAGGAACAAGGCATCAAATAACACTTTAGTCCAAGACCTCAAGGTTTAATTTGCAACAAAGAGTTTAAGAACAAATAGAACAAAAATTCTTGGTATTATTCACTTGAAGCATTCAGAGGTTCTGTGACACAGGAAAGGAAAAGTAATCTCTTTTAAGTTCTCCCTGAGGTCCAGGGGTAGAGGGAGGGGATGCATGTTTCTTCCCTGTTCTCTGTATTTTCTTCCCTACCTGGAGGTAATTTGTGAATTTTATGTACTTGCTCCTAGTTTTGATGAATCAAGGGATTGTAACTTGCCACCCCTTTAATACGCGGCTTCATAGCACCCAATACTTGTATATGAGATTTCTTTAAGAAACCTTTTTCGTTGAGGCCTGATGGAGATTTGTTAACACTATTGTCTTCTCTCAGTAAGGTCTGATTTAGATAATGAAGTAATTGTCGACTTCTCTTGTAATAATACAAGAGAGTTGTGGCATGTCATTATTGAATTTTGACTTCAAGTAATACTAAGATATTACAAGAATCTGTGAGTGGCTCTCAACTAAACTTCTATATGAAGTGCTGGCATAGTCACTTTTATTTAAACGCAGTAGCAATGTGATTTTTAAAGTTTGTATCAATCTAGAAGTAATGAAAACTCTGACTGAACTTCCACATTTCAGACCTAGGGTTTTGAACCTGTTTTTCTTTTATTTAATCTTGGTTCTAGTACAGATATTAATCCCCACAGTGTCTCTCCATGTTTGGAAATTATTTGGCTACTAATATTTCTCTTTCACATTTGCTGATGCATTTTATTGTTATCTGGTGGGAGTGAGGAAGAAAATGTGTCCATGAGCGTGTGAGGATAGAATGTCCCATCAGTGTAAAAGTACACAACATTTCTGGCTGAAAGGGAATGTGATGTAGCAGCCAAAGCTAAATGTTTAATTTTGAACTGATTTGTTTATTGCAGGGAGATTTTATTCAGAAAAGTGAGCTGTGGAGGAATTCCTGGCAGAAGAGAAGACAGTAGGAGGAGATGTAGAGGAGTTTGGAAATCAGTTTTGTTCAAGCACTGGAGCTGAGAGAGGGGCAGTAACTGAGAACAAAAGTCTGGCATCGCCAGGCAATATTGGTCTCTATTGAATGTATACTTTGCTTACAGAAATGTAGACTTTTCTAATTGGTTATTCTTGGTTTTGGGTAATTGTTTGTATGGAAAAAGTTAGATACTTGTAGTCTTTATCTGGTAAAAGTTTACTTTCAGAAGCTTATGTTTTTGAGCAGCAGTTCTGGTAGTAGCAGTGGAACAACTTTTGAGGTTGTCTGTGTGAGCTCTCTTAAAGCTGACACCTGAACTGCAAGGTAAGAGAGTTCAGGATAAGGAGCATCCTCCTAACTTGCTTACAGCAGCCTGCGTTTTTTGGAGCGTGCCTGGCAGAAGGGTTTCAGTAAATCTCCTTTCATCCTTCTCCTCATTTGTTCTAACTTGGTTTTATGTCCCTCCCCTTGAACTGAGGAATTAACAATGGCTTGCTGCTGTAATCATTTGGCAGAGCACTCACAAGTACTTTTTTTTCGAAGAGGAACTCATTTGAACTGGAGGAAGATATGTAAGAAATAATTTGATAGAATCAAATGAACGCTGCTAACATTCTAGACCAACAGTGCAGTCTTGACTTAAAGCCTTTTTGAGAGCTGTAAGATGGCTTATTTTGAAACCTTTTATTTGGAAAAGTGTGAGGGAGTGCCCCTTGCATTTGTGTTTTCGGAGTGGCAAGGGAGGATGGCTGTCTTGACTCCTAAGAGCTGTTAGATGGAAGGGGAGCAGATAACTTGCAGGGAGACTGGGATCTGGGATGGCCTTTTCTTGCCTGGGCTGATACTTTCCTGGTTGTGTACCATCAGCATAGTAGTCAATCTGACTGACAAGAAACCTAGGAAGCTGCAATATTCACTCACTCACTTCATACAAGATCCAAGAGTATCTCTGCAGTTAAATTGTGCTTTCTCTTGGCATATGACCTATCAGGAAGTTAAAAGGATGACTTTCTGAGTAACCATCTCATGGTCCTGTCTTCTTCAGGAAGGCATGCAGATTTATATAGGAATAAAATTAATGGTGTTAGTGGTTTCATAATAAAATCTAACACTGTATATATTTCAAGCTGCCTCTCTGGTTACATGCTCAGGCGCAGAATCAAGATATCTTGTGTCCAGTGTTTATTTTTACCTGTACTATTCAAAAGCCTTGCTTCTAGAAAGGAGCTTTTTGTCTGAGAAACTCTACTGGAGATGAGAAGTAGATGTTCAGTAACCTAAATTCAGGTAAAAATCTGTGGAACTTCAGAGTTACCTTCAGAAGTATCTTGATTTTTATTTTTTTCCATTGTCACATGTGCCTTTTTATATTGGATACAAATTCTGGCCCAGATGACCTAGTAAAAAAACCCAAAAGAACAAACAAACAAAAAACTCACAAAAAAATCCAGAAGTCTAAGAATTCATTCAGCTTTTGAAATGACAGAAAGTGGAAAACTCATAGGAACAGAGTCTGAACAGAGCCCTTAAGATAACTGGTGCTCTGTGAGCTAGAAAGTTAAAAATTTTCAATATACATTTTTTTCACATTTTCCTACTGTCATGAGGTATGTTGAATGGGGTTTTTTGTAAAGCAATTGATAAATTGCTTAAGACTATAAAGTGAACATTGTCTAGAAATGGACAATGTGCTCTTTTTTTTTCCTTAAACTGCTTTGGTTTGGAATAAACGTGTGTTTTTTGAACTGAACAAACATCTCTTCCTCTTTCTAGTTAAAAAGTGATGATTTTTCTATTGGGGAACATAAGGTCAGCAGTTCAATTTTATTTTCAGCATTTTGTAGACAGTTTAAAGTGAAATTCCTTGAAAAGTAGGTAGGAGTGTTTCAAGGGATTAGCAGTAAAATGTAGCAATCCACAATGATTCTGAGCTTTGTCCTTCTCTGTGAGATCAAGGTTAAACTGCTTATGTCTGAGGACTGTTCTTTGTTTATACAGTACATAAATGCACGATCACTTCCAGTGAAGGCTAGTTCCTGCAGACCATTGAATGTTAGAGTTAGCAGAAAAGTAGCAGCAGTGGAAGCAAATAATTCAGACACTTTTTTGAATCTTGAAAGAAATTCAGTGATGTCTGCTTTATAAAATTTCATGTGTGTTCACCATATCCTGAGTGGCTGGCTGTTTTAATTTAAAGGTGAGAAGAAAGGTTTGATAGTAAGAATGCAAGTTCATTAAGAGCAGTACACTTAATTTGTTTGCCGCAGAGCATGTTTCACCAGTCTGTCGTAGAGATATTTTTACCTATAGGTAGTATGATGTCTGGTGCTTTTTCCTGTGATCTTGTGTGCTTGGATCCCTCCTATACCCCTTTTTGTAAGGGACCGTGGAGAGGTTGGTAGGTCTAAAATTATTTGTAATTTTGTCTTATCTAGACAATTAATGCACATTGGATTCCTCCTGTACTTCCCTCTCTCTTCTATCTTGTTATTTTTGGTTGGTTGGTTTTTTTTCCCCATCTATTTCCAAATGTATAGGTAGGCTTAAATGTTGTCTGCAGGGAAGAATGGAGAGATAACTGTCCTGTGCAACACCAACAAGCATTAAGTTTATCCCTTGCTCTGACTTAGTATAAACACCCATAAACCAACACTGAGATGCGGCCATTAATCATTGTTCCTGTTTTAGAGGTGAGGTGATGTCTTTTCCCAAAAGTTTCCTTTAGTGCAGTTGAGTTGTTAGTATCTGTGTGGCTCTGCTGAAACTGCTTTGAAAGGCATTCAGAAAAAGGTAAACTGATGCTCTTTTCTAACCCTCTCACTGTGTTTACCGAAATGTGAGGCAGTGTGTAGGGTTCTGTTGTGTTTGCCTTGCAGCCAAGAAACACAGGCCAAAAAAGCTGCTTCCTCCTGCTTTGTCTCACATTCTTTGCAGCTGAAGAGTCTGAAGATGTCCCCTCTGCACAGGCTGGGTTTTACCATTGCTGTCTAGTATGTGAAAAACCATCACTCTTGATGGCCGTGCCTTCGAAATAAAAGAAGAAGCACCTTTTTTTCTTTAATAATGGCCAGAAGTCACTGCAGATGAGGCCATCCACAGTAGTTGCATCTGCATAGGCTGCTGACAGAGACAGAACTAGAACCTGCCGCTGCTGCCGGCACCTGCCTGAGCCCTGCCTGCTGGTGGAGCTCGCAGCAACAGATGGAGGAAAAGGAGGTTGAGGGCAGGTTGATGAGCATCTGGTGGCTAAAAGCTGGAGGAAGGGGTTGGTTGGAAGGGGGATGTTAGCTCACTGTGTGCAGTTGAAGTTGCTTTATATTTAGCCATTATTTTTTTCCCCTTTTAGCACATTAAAGCCAGCAATGATAACTTAATAATTCACACTTCTTGTGTTTTCTTCTAAGAATATAATCATAAGACATAAAAGGATGCAATTTTGTATAGTCTTCAGGAAATACCTTCTTCCAAAAATACCATCTAGGTTAGATGGAGTACTAATAAAATCATCTAACTACAAAAATCCTCTCAGCTTTTTTTGTGCTTGGTCTCTAGAAGATTGTCAGTACTGTCTGAATCTTTTTCCTGCTTTCCAAATGAAATAAAAATGCAGATTTCTTTAAAACTTCACCATCTACCCCCCCAAACAAACTGAAATATGTTTGCTTGGTTTTTTAACTCCTTAAGGTTGTGCTTTACTAATTTCTTAATAGTTGTTCCATGTTTATGGAAAGACTTGAGCCACGTTTTTCTTATAAGCCCTGTGCCCTGTGTATTGGTGACCATACTCAGTTTCAGCTTAGCCAGAAAGCTAACTTGTTCTCATTATCTATCCTTTAAGCTTAGGTAAGTTAGAAGGTTCCTAACTAGTACTGCTAAACTTCAACATATGTTAATATAATATCAGCTTGTTCCTGTAGAATATCGGCTTTTAGTCCTTTGAAATATAATTTTAAATTTAAATAATCTGTCAGAAGCTAAAATGAACACTGCCTACTTTATAAAAGGCATGCTGTTCCAGAAATGGTATAGAAATATCCTTTTCTTTTTAAGCAAGACATCAAAAGATTTTTTTAAATCTTAGCTTCCTGAAAGGGCAGAGAGGGCTTATCACATAAATAGGAGACAGTGCTTAGCATTGTGTGTTTTAAAGACTGTCACATTGATTAAGCATTTGTATCTTGAACTGCCTAAGACCAGGAAATTTTGTGGCATAGCAGTATTACTAATGAAATTTTAAAAATACTCAAATGGGAAGTTTAGCTTCTTTGAAGGTCAACACATGAAACTTGAATGAATGTATTAAGTTACAGTGGTATTGCATGAATTAATAGGCCAAAATTCAATTTTGTTCTTTTAGTGCGCAGTGGCCTACCTACTAACAGCCCTGATGGCTTTCTCTTTCTACCAGTAGAGAGGGAGCAGGCTAAAGTATCTGCTACTTTCTCAAATAAATGTTAGCGATGTTATTCTCATCCACTCATGTTTTCCAGAGTCTTGCTGTTGTGACAGCATTGTGTCCTTTTCTTGTAACTTCAGCTTTTTCTGAGACTGCGTTCCTCAAAACGATGAAGCTGTATTAGTCAGAATAATGAGCAGCTGTGACTGTGAGGTGTCCTTGGCTTACAAGAAAGGAAGGAAGATGTGAGATGGTGGACTGCCCTCTCTATGTTCATTGGCAGTCTCTACTTTCAAGGGCATCCAAGCTGCTGTTGCCTGGTAGACATGGGTGAAAAGCCTTCTTGCTGGAGTGGGCTTGAGGGACCTGCAATGTCATCACCTACAACCAGCAGAGATGGTGGTCACTGTGAAGAGTCTGGGCTGAATGGAAAAACATAGGTGGGTCTTGCTGAGGAGATATACGCTTTGTGATTAAAACTATTCCTTAAATTCCTTTACATTTTAAAAGATCATTTGAAGCAGTCCCAGCTTGTTTAATCTGAGCAGATTGGTTTGTGTGGTAGGTGTCATGAAACATTGAGTGGAATTTTTTTTCACAAACCTCCTTTTTATGTGTTGTTATATAAATACATATCAAGTGATAATTATTTTTTTGTAAAGTGCTATACTGACTCCGTAGCATTTAGGGGTGTTTCTAATCTGTATTCTCGTTTATTTCTTCGTATGTCTTTTAAAAAGACTGTTAAGCCAATCACAAGACAAAAAAGAAGCTTTAACTTTGGTGCTCTAGTGGAGCTACACAGAAATTCGTTACCACTAAACTAGCCTTGAGGTTTCCTGTTTGCAATTGCTCTGTAACGCTAGATACAACGCTAGATAGATGGAGTGTAGCTGCAGTTGTATTAGAGATTGGGAGATCAGATATGTTGTGGGGCTGAGAGAAGCAATCATTTGCTTAGAAGCTGTCAGAGGCATCCGGTTGAAGAAATGAACCCCCAAACCTTCCAGCATTCTGCCCTGAAACAATGGCAGGCGAGAGAGGGGGGAAGGTTTGCAGTGTGCGGGGGCAGGCAGTTGGGAAACATCAAGATGAAGTTGCTTAGCTAGTACATTTCAAAATTGTTGGTTAATTAAGAATGATCTTTCACTATTTTTGAAGCTGTACAGCCTGCTTGTATTTTAGCAAGAGGTATTGTCTAAAAAAAAAAACCCCATGCTTGCAGATCCCATAGGAGTGGGCAGTGGCAGGGCAGGCCAGCCTGTCATGCATGGGCCATGGCACCTCAATGTGATTAACTGTTTCACCAGGTTGTCTTGCTCTCACAGTTTTATCTGTAATTATTGTGGTTGGTTTTTTTTTTCCCCTAAGTGACTAATAAGGAAACCAAGCAGTTTTGCACCTAAGAACAAATGTCTTGGGGCCTGCCAGAAAGGCTCATTGTGTTGTCTGAGCCTGCCTTTGAAGTCACGTCTGTGGCTGGGCCTGCCTGGCAGCTGGTTGTTAATCTGGTGTGGGTTTGGGGACGTGGGTAGACCTAAATCAGGTGCTCAAATGAAATTAAATATGTACAGAAAAAATAGCTTGTTAATGCCTGTCTTCCTTAAAACCCTTTAAATAACTGCTAATTACACTTCTATAATCTGCTAGTATGCTGTGTGTTTTTTTTGGGGGGGTCCTTTGTGTCTTTATTTTTCTTTAGGATTAGAGTTCATCTGACTACTTAGTGATGTTACCAAGGATGTCCAATTTATGATTTCAAATCAGTGTCACAGCTGTAATTCATTGTCCCAATTTTTCCTCAGAGTTGATGCTAAAACTATAAAAGCTTTTTGTGGACAGTTCTGCTATCTTGGTGGGCATTTGAAGATTAAAAGTTTTCAGTTTTTCACTTTCTATTCCCTAGTTAATAAAAGACGAAAATGGTTGTCACTGTAAAATAATCTCATAGTTTAGAAATAAGTATTAAACACTTTGTTCATACATCACATGCAAGAAACTTAATATTCTGACTAATTCTGTACTTTTTCTATTGCTAATACTTAATTTATTCCAGGTGCAGTTTATTACTTTAGTATAGCTCTTAATGAGCTGAACTGCATTTCTTCTTATACCTTCAGTTTACTTTCCCTGACGGTTGCTGTCATTTTTTCTTCCTCAGGAAGGGACCAGAGAGAGGGGACACGGAGAACCTCTAGATCTTTTTACTTCACTTTTTAAATAGGAATATTTTTTTAAACATATCATAAATGCTAAGTTGTGAGAGTAAGTTAGGAAATGTAATAAAACTGTCCTTCTTACCAGTGGATCCATTTATTTCCATCTTTGTTCATGTGTTTTCTTTACAGCTTCCACTCATCCTTGCCTTCAGCTTTGGAAAACCAGCCCTCCTAAATTACAGCAGCTTTTATCGATTGTGACTATGTCTTCAGTTTGCACATCAAAGTAAATTAGATGATAATCACTTGCACTTCCTCAGCTATCGCTTTTAGTTCAGTAGTCAATGCATCTTAATGAGACCTAATGGTGAAATACTCAAAATTAATTGTCAAGCTTCTGTTAGAACAGTTGGCCACCCACGGATGTGGGTTTTTTTAATGCTCAGGTATTGGTTTGACACCTCAGAACTGCATAGCCAGATGATGAGTGTTTGGTCACTGCAGGTATTTAGCTAATTTTCTTCACAAGATGGGGCCAGTATTCTTACTATAATTTTTGGTGCAATCACCTCTCCGAAGAAATGTGTCCCTTGCAGTGGGTTGGCACACATTATATGCAATATTAAAGAGTTAAACTAGAAGCAGTTAGACAATGTGGCCATTATGTTATCCATCTCCATTTAGGCTAAGTAATAGCCCATGTAACAAACTGTGGCAAGGTTTTTACTAGTTTTAACAAAGGTCAACAATTTGCCATAATTTGGATAAGCTTATTTACCCTTTTAACACCTCTGCATTCTGAGGTTTTCTTGTTACAGTCATTAGAAAATGTTTTGCTTGATTTAAGTTGACTTTGCCTTTGCATGAAGGAGGCTGTTATCCTGTTTTTTTCCAAACTACATATAGTTTCAGAAATGCTGTGTTCTACTGAAAATAGGTAAAAGTATTATAAAAAAGTGTATTTTTTCACATGTTATAATTTGAATTCACATTTCTGTTCTTTTTAATGCCTTCTGAGTTCTGTCTTTGAGTTTGGTGCTTTATCAACCCCCAAGAGCCAACCCAGATAATCTCAAATGTAAAGAAAGCCATGTTTTTGAAATTTTAGTATATGTCAAAACTATTCATCCAGGTGGCTTAAAAAAAAAAAAAGTAACCACACACCCACACAGGCAGCAAAAAAACCCCACCCCTATAAGTGAAAACGAAGCTTCAAACCTCCTGAAGCAGTAGGCAGACTAACCAGAGATTGCATCTTCATAAATCAGAAAGCCTCAGACTTAGACTGTACTTCAGATGAAGTGATCTAATTCAAGTTATTTTATTAATTACAGAAACAGTAAGCACATCCACTTACTGTAGAAGAGGCCTTGATGGAAGGAGACTTTTTTTTTTCCACTACTGCATTATGCTAGAGGACCAAAATAAGCTTAAAGAGAGGAGACTCAGGTTGGACATTAGGAACAAGTTCTTTCCTGTGAGGGTGGTGAGATGCTGGAACAGATTGCCCAGGGAGGTTGTGGATGACAGGTCTTCAGGACCAGGTTGAATGGGGGCCTTGAGCAACCTGACCTAGCGGGAGGTGTCCCTGCCCATGCAGGATTGTTAGAACTAGATGATCTTTAAGGTCCCTTGCAACCCAAACCATTCTATGATTCTATGGTATTTTTGCCTATTTACTGTAGTTCATGAAAGATTAACCAAGCAGACACCAGATTGCTGGCCCATCAGCAACATGTGCTACAGGTTTCAAAACCTATTTTGATTTTCAGTTTGGGGCAGGAGAAGGAGAGGTTCAGCCTTGAAAATGTAGAGGAAACTGTGGTATGTCATTAATTATCATTTCAATTAACTAAATATTGTATAGTAATTACGTTTTGTGCAATATCGAGCAATTAAGTGTTTTATGCACATCAGTGTCATATAAAAGCCTCTTTATTAATTTAGTAGCTTTCTTTCAGTGTGTCTTAGGAGAACATCCAATTCCAGAACAGTCTGTTATATCAATTGTTGTTTCGTATTAATAGAATTTTTGTGTTCTCTTGGTGATGGATTAAATGCCAAGCATTACTGTCAGTCACTTTTCAGCCATGTTTCTGTTTTGCAAAAGAAATTGTGAACTGAGAGAGTAACTGCTTCTTTTCTAACTGTGTCTTCAAAGCTCAACTGTATTTCCTGTTTGTAAGTGTATTGCTCACATAACTCTGAGTCTGCCTTCTGAAGGCAAGAAGAGATGCTGCTTTTCTGCCTGTTGGGCCAGGGTGTTAAACGGAGTGTTAATTTATGTCAGTCTACCAGAGAAGGTTTCAGTTCAGGTGGCATGCTGGAATTAATCCATTCTTACCATTGTAGGGGAAACACTTGTAGGGCCTGGTAGAAGAAAATGAGATCCATGTATAGTTTGATATTTCAAATAACAACAACTGAACCAGTATTTTACATGAAAAACCACTAGCAGATGTATGAGTTTGTGGAAACAAATTCTCTGAAGTTCATCTGCATTTAAGTTTCTGTAATGTCAAAATCTGTAATTGTTTGCATGATTCAGTTTTAAGCCATGACTCAAAATGGAATAGGTGTTTTTCAATCTTTGGGTTTTTTCGGCCTTTGGTAAATTCTTGAGTCACTGATATTTTATTGGACATAATTGTTTCCTTTGTGAACTTTCTTCTGATAAAGTCTATACTGTACTAGATATTCCACTGATATCTGCCTTTGTTCTGTCTTAAAGTTAGCTAATATTCTTCACCTGTCTAAGCAACCTTTCAGTACAGCCTTTTTACAACTGACTTTACCTTGGCTAGGTTCACTGCCTTTCTTGCCTGACAGATTTTTCAGTTTTTCCCATTTGTGTTGGAACGTTTTCATTTGTGCTTCTGCAGTAGTGCAGCTGCCACTAAAGGCAGGACTCCTCTCCTAACAAAACCTAAATTGGAGGGAAGAAACAAAGAAGCTGATATTACCTGAGCTTAGTCTGAACTAATTGTAACATTTCAGCAAATACAATATAGGTAAATCAGTTGCCACTGCTAGCAATGCAGGAAATGCTGGCTTAAAAGGGGTTGGAAGTGTGCATTGGTCACATAGTTAATATACGAATAACCTGTTGAAGGTCTGGGTTGTGAAGTTTTGGTTTTTTGCTTGTTTCACATGGTGTCTTTGTTTTTGGGAGGGTTTTTTTGTTTTTAAAGCTAGAGTTGGAAGTTGGATTGCCATTAAAAGTAAAGCAAATGACCACTTGTTACAGTAAGCCAAAACCCAAGGCTTCCAAGTGAAACAGTCTTGTACTGAGAAAGGGCTGTGTTGCATTGCATAGATTTACACTTATTTGCACAGATATTTTTAAGTTTTCACTGGTGCTTTTAAAAATGGAGAGTGTTATCCTATAGAGTATGAGAAGAAGATTCTGTATTTCACTGCTAAGACTTTTGAGCTTTTTGAGGAGGAACATTCCAGAAGACTGTACTCTCTTAGCAGGAATGGATTTTAATTTTCTTGATGTGAAGGAGCCTTGTGTTAACATTAGAATCTATGGAGACTGGTATTTTTTGTTGTGCAGTCTATAATAATTGTGTTTTGAGCCCATGTCAAGTTTTATGAGGCACGGGGATGCTTTGGAATGTTGTGTTACTGTTTTTTCTTTGTTTTTCCCCAAATCTTGTTGTAATTTGCTTCTAATCTTTGGCACACTGCTGTGTTGCAGAAGCATGTCAAAACTATTAATTCTACAGCCCCTCTTTAAGAACAAATGTGTCCTTATTCACATACAAGGAAATCTTAGCTCTGCAAATGTCACAGGAAGAACCTTTATTGTCCTTGATGGAGCCACTCTAATGATGTAACCAAAAGAAAGTAATTTTAAGAACTTTCATACTAGCTTCCACATTTTAAAATGAAATAAATAGAAAAACATGCCAACAAAACAAAAAACATACCAAAGTCAAACGTGCATGCCCACCCACCCCCAAAAAAAGAACCCTAAAAAACCAGCACAACCAAATTCCTCTACACACACATACACAGCTTTAAATGGACAGATGTTTAGCTGCGATTACATGATGCACTTTGACTCTATAAAAACTGCCCTCCGTTGGTAAGAATGCTTGTGACATAAAACATTCTGCAAAACCCAGAGCAGTTTACTGACTTAGGTTCTGAATGAGTGTGCCACTTGAGAAACTTGGCTTCCCTACACTTCTGCCAAAATTGCATCATGCAAGGGGACTGCTTGTGAAACAACATTGTTTCTTTGGCAGAGTGACAGTATTACAAATGTTCAGGTTGGATGGGGCTGTAAGCCAGCTCATCTAGTGAAAAATGTCCCTGCCCATGGCAAGGGAGTTGGAACTAGGTGATGTTTAAGGTCCCTTCCAATCCAAAGCATTCTGTGATTCTGTGGCAATAACTAGAATTTTAGAAATTGGGTAGCTCAGGGCTCCCTCTGAGTGAATTTCAGAGGACTGTATTGTTCCAATCCCAGTTTTGAGACCAGAATGTCATGATGATCAGAGGGCTGGAGCACATCCCTGATGAAGATAGGCTGAGGAAGTTGGGGTTGTTCAGAGGAGGCTCCATGGTGACCTTAGAGCAACTTTCCAGTATCTGAAGGGGACCTACAAGAAAACTGGGGTAGGGCTTTTTACATGGGTGTGTAGAGAGAGGCCAAGGGGCAATGGTTTGAAGCTTAAAGAGGGAAGATTCAGGTTGGACATGAGGAAAAAGTTCTTTCCTCTGAGAGTGTTGAGGTGCCAGAACAGGTTGCCCAGGGACGTTGTGGATGCCCCCTCCCTGGAGGTCTTCAAAACCAGGTTGGATGGGGCCTTGAGCAACCTGATCTAGCGGGAGATGTCCCTGCCCATGCAGGATGGTTAGTCCCTTGCAACCCAAACCATTCTGTGATTCTGTGACTTTATTGCTGATGTTGCCAGCTCTGACACATGGTCTCCTCCTTCTGTCGTTGCCCGATACTGTGGAGACTACTTACTAACTCTTAAAATGGGGACCAAATAATTTTTTATTTTTCTCCAGAGGGTTAGGGAGAGTTTAAATTTTCCATCAGTCACTAGTCAAATATTACGCTTAATTTTTTATTGTTATTATTAATATACTGTAATATTGGTAGAAGTTTCTAACTTGCCTGTGTTGTGAAAATAACCTCATTTAAAAGTGGAGCTTGTGTGGTAGGAGTACCAGCCAACTTCATTCATGGTGTCTGACATGGTTTGGGCCCAAGACGACAACAAAGAACCAGCCATGTGGCCACTCACTCAGTTCCCTCCCTACGCACACTGGGAGGGGGAGGACAGAGGCCAACTAGAAGATCATGGGTTGAGACAAAGGACAAGGAGGGTTCTTCACCAATTAAGGTCACGGGCAAAACGGACTCCGCTTGGGGAAAAATAATAATGTAATTTTACACAAATCAGAGGGACACTGACAACACAAAGAGCAGTGCTTACATGTATTACCCCACTCCCCCCTTCTTCCCGGGCCCAAATCACTTTGTTCCCGGTTTCTCTCCCTCCTCCCCCCCAGCGGCACAGGGGGACAGGGGATGGGGTTTAGAGTCAGTTCACAGGCTGGTGGTTCCTGCTGCTCCTTCCTCCTCAGGAAGAAGGATTCCTTACAGTCCTTCCCTGCTTCCCCACAGGGTCGCTCCCGTGGGAGAGAGTCCTCCAGGAACCTCTCCTTCATGAGTCCTTCCCACGAGGTCCGGAGCTGCTTCAGCCTGGGCTTCCCACAGAGTCAGGGGCTGCTTCAGGAACAGCCACCTCCCCTGGCACTGGGGTCTTCCACAGCTGCATAATCAGAGTCCACTGGCCACAAAATCCAAATCCAGTGGCAAAGTTCACCCCTCCTGGTGTCTTCAGGTAATGTTCCACCATGTTCCTCCATGAGTGCAGGGGGACAGCTGCCATCTCGCCATGGGTTGCAGGGAAACTTCTGCTTGGACACCTTCTTCCCCTTCTTCCTCACCAACCATGGGATCTTCACCCCCCGGCACTGCCTTTCACCTCTCCAGCACAGCTCTTCTGGGGGGAGCTCTTCAGCTTCTTACAGCAGCCACCTGTGGGGCCCCACCCCCACTACCAAAAAACCCGCCAAACCAGCACAGTGTCCTATTTCTTCATGTTCTTCCTGTACCTAGGAATAGTAAGAATTAACCATTTTGCAATTGCTGGAATTAAATTAACTGATCTAAATTGGAGAGAGAGATTACACTGACAACATCGGCCTCCAGAACATGCTTGATTGCAGTTCCCCTGTGGCTACATCAACTTATTGACCTGTAGGCTATCTGTCCATTTTATGTGAGTCAGAAATCAGGGCAGTTTATTGGAGACTGTGGTCCAAAGCTCAGGCTCTCCTATGTCGTTGTGAGATAAGATTATTATTTTTGGGGAAAAAAAATATTTTGAAGGCCACAGTGACTTACTTCTTGTGAAATCATTGATGCGACTTGCATTAGTCACACCTGGTTTGAACTGTGAGGGTTGTGCTGCTTCTCAGTTGTTCAAAACATCAAAACTTGTTTTTTAATTAATCTTATGGCTTTCAGCTGTGCAAACTCACATTTGAATAACGTTAATTGTTGTATGTTCCTTTGTGTTTTCTAATTGCAAAATGAGAACTTAAGCTTGTTGATTTCTGCTTCAGATTTAAAATGTTATCCTACCTTGGCCATGAGGGGTGATGTTGCTGGTGCTTCCCAGAGCTTTGCTGTCTTAATAGTTTAGCAATCATAACTCAACCCTATATGATGCTGTCCTGGAAACAAAAATTATTATAAGAGGAGGCTATAAAATTATACCATAGTCCACTATTGTGTCTTATGATTACAGATTAAATAAGGAAAACTCTTCTTCTGGAACAGGCTGCCCAGGAGGGTGATAGAGGTTGAATACCCTGGAGGTATTCAAAAAACGGGTGGACATGGTGTTTCGGGAGATGGTTTAGTGGTTAGGGGTTTAGAGGCTGTAGGGCAGACGGTTGGACTTGAATATCTTGAAGGTCTTTTCCAACCTTGATGATTCTTTTTCTCTGAAGAAGTATACTGTCACACTGTCTAGCATGTAGTTTTCACAGCTTCCGTAGCTAAATGGAGGAACTGTGTGCGTGTGTTCACAGACTGCAGAAGAAACCCTTTCTGAAAATAGGTGATATAACTTGTGTGCTGAACAGAATTTCTGAATGAGGTTTGCTTTTTTTTAAAATTACCTTTCTGTCACATAAACTATTAGGTATAAGAGATCATAGGGTTGTGGATTGCTAAGAACTAGGCAACAATGTCAAATCATGTTAAAAAGATCCTTGGACATTAATATTTTCTGGGACCCATTTCTACTAATTTGTAATAAAATGGAAATCTACAGCTTTTACTTAAAAAAATAAAAATAATCTGCTACATTGACCTTCAAATATATTCTCACCTCCCACTTTCTCCTGTCGTCCTCCATTTCCCTCTCCCCCACAAATCCCCAGTAGTTATAAAAAAATTTTAGGTAGCTTCTCAGAATTGAGAGAGTAAAATCAACACGTTTTGGTTGGCATTATAATATGTTTGAATGGCCCTGGCACTGGCATGGGACTTTTCCTTGCATGCCATTATGCTCCCTCACGTTGTTCCTGCTAATTATTGGGATGCGTAGGAGAAAGTGGAGGCATGCAGCTGTCTTTATGCAGCTGACAAATAGCTTTGGAAATGATGGTTCTTGTTACAGGTAAATTTAAAAAAAAAAAAAAAAAAAGACTCATTCAATCTTAACAGAACTCTGGGTAAGTTTCAGGTAGGGAAGAAATGAGATGTTGTCCAGGGAAGTGATCTGGTTACTCTTCTCCACACCACTGACTCGTGCCTGGTGCAGGACTGCAGTGAGCTGGGACCTTCCTGGGAGTGAAGAGAGAACAAAGGCTTCTCCCAAAATGCAGTCTTGTTCTGCACAAAGGCTTACTAAAGACTCCTCTTCTCGAGGGAAGATTTTCCTGCTGAGTTCTTCTTGAAGTATTTTTAACATACTGCCAAAAAAAAAGAAAAAATAGCTAACTTTGTTTAAACACAGAAAACTTACGGGTAATACATTAGTATGAGGGTGGGGAGTTAGGGCAAAAGGAAAATACATTTTTTGAATGCTGCTGTATTATTTATATTCCTCAGATCAGAACTTTACATGGGATAGTTTTATAATGCTATGTGCAAAAATTAAATGGGTTTCATAAATTAGCCTTTGTTAATGTGTATCTGAATAGTATTTTATATACAGTCAGGGAAAGCAGATGTAGGACATTATGACTAGAACTTATTATCAAGGTTTTGTCATATTTTAGTGGCAGAAAAAGCAAGAAAGATCAATATGACTTACCTTATTTTTAAAAGAAGAGTTCCAATCTAGGAGGTCTTTCTCTGTATGGCTTTCTCATTTTTCCGTACCCTTTTCTTGCTTATTTCAGAAGAACTAAAAAAACTGAGTAATAATTATGTGATACAGTGTACTGATAAGCTTTTTTTAATATTTTGTTGCAGAAGGACTCCATGAAAGATGACAGAAGAAGTTATAGTTATTGCAAAGTGGGATTACACTGCACAGCAGGACCAAGAACTTGACATCAAGAAAAATGAGCGTCTTTGGCTATTAGATGATTCCAAGACATGGTGGAGGGTAAGAAACGCAGCCAACAAAACGGGATATGTGCCATCAAATTATGTGGAACGAAAAAACAGCTTGAAGAAAGGTTCTCTGGTTAAAAATCTAAAAGACACATTGGGTAAGTCCTTCTGTATTTTACGTTTTTCAGATTAGGAATGTAATATGCTTATAAATATTTTTTAACATGCTTGTTTGGGTTTTCTTAATTCTTAGTTTGAGTTGACATGGTGGATGATTGAGGGAGGGAGCGGAGGAAAAAATGATGTAAAAGAAAAATCTGGAACACGTTTTCTTGCATCACATCCAGGAGAAAAATATTATTTTTGTTCCAATTCGTCAGAGGTTGTGTATTTTCAGTGGCTGAAGAACTGTGTTTTCATTGAGATATCAACTGCTGAATCCTCTTCTCTCATGCCAAATCCCCTCACTTAGAAACAGAAGGATGTAAACTGGATTGTTCGGCATAGCTACCATAGCAAAGCTAAATCACTTTCTAAATGGGATTATATGATGTGGCTATGTGCAGTTTCAGGGGTTAAGTTTTTGTGGTCTGAGATGTTTCTTATGCTTCCGTGTCCTTAGTATGTACTCTGTTTTATACTTGCACATAAAGTCTTCCTAACGGTGTCTCATACAAAAAATATACCTTTTAAAAATGTGTGTATTTTGAAGTAGTGTATTTGGAAGACAGGCAAAGTACTTTTTTTTTCTTTATTTTTGCAATGATCTTTAATGACTTTTAATGTACTTTGCATAAAGCTAGAAATGGTTAAACATGGTGGTAAGTGATCATTTTACATATAGAGACCAAAAAACCTACTAGTTGTATTTTAGGATGCAAAGAATAAAACAGAAACAGATGAACCCTTGGAGGTGTTTAGACATAATATTTTGCTTTTGTTTTGGTTTTTGCCTGTGTTTTGCAGAGTTTTACATGGGGAAAACGTATTCCATTGCAGTTTGCTGTAGAAAATATTGACTCTTCAACAGAAATGTTATCGTTTGGGACTGGATTTGTTAAAAAGCAAGAAGGTTCACTTGAAAATAACATGGCAATAGCTCGTGTAGGTTTATCACAGTTGTCCTGTGCTAGTGTTGTGTCTTAACAGGTTAGATTTCTTGATGACTTCTTCATTACCATGTCCTACATAGCTAAGCTTCCATAAAGTACATGAAAACTGACTACAGGATGGGTGGAAGGCAAGCAAGTTTATCACAAGATTTCCCACAGTGGTGTTTAAAACCATAGGCTTTTCTACAGACACTCTTGGAATATACTCATTACAGTTCCTTTTCAAATGTTTGTATAAAGAATAAGCTCCAACATAATTAACTAGTTAAAATGAAAATCCCGGTTGTGACTTTAAACTCCTTTTTATGTGGATTTATGTTGTTTAATATATATATATATTGTCTAAAAGCTGCTTTATGAAAGGATTCTGTTTCTGTTATGATAATATATCAAATGTTTATGTAGAATGTGGACGGCATTTACCTGATGTAAATAAACATATTTTTATTTATATCTAACAGAAACGTGTTTAAGTGAAGGAACAGAATGTTCTCCTAGAATATACACGTTTAACTCCTCGATCTTAAAAAAGCTGCATGCTGCAGAGTGCTGCACTTTACTATAGTGGCAACCGATGAAATGGTGTGAGAACAAAGACTGGTGGTTTCATGGTTGAGCCTCTACTTATGTTGCATCTTCCAGACTTCAACTGTTTGCACTCGTGTACGTGGGCTTTTAAGTTCTGAGGGACCATTTTTACAATATATTGATTCCTCTATACCTTTTATAGTAGTTTTCTCTGTAGCTTGTTTGTTGAGCGGAGGCAAAAAATACCATATGGTGGGGCCTACCTATTTTTTTTTTTGCTGTGGCCACATGTTCCTGCACCTCTCGTGCTTTTATGCTGTTACATCCTGTGATGGTAAGAAATTACCTAAGCCGTACCTGACCCACAGATTGGCTGAAGACAGTCTTAATAACTCCCCAAAAACGTTGGTGCCTAAGAGTATTCTTTTTTTATGGTTTAATGGCTGTGAACTGCTTAGCATAATGAACCTGATGTCTGTGCTGTGCACCAAGGATCTGTGCAGTTTTCTTTTTACCTTTCCTGAATTGGAGTCCTTGACTAAACTATAGACTTAAAGCCTTGCTTGTCTTGCTGTACAGTAATTTCCCATTCAGAACAAGGAGAGCATGTGTCCTTCCTTAGAGGATCCTTTGTTTTGAGCAGTGATCAAGAATGCATTATTTTTTTAAACAAAGGCTTGCAAATTGCCAGTCTGATGCTTGATGTAGTGAAACAGCTTTTAAAAGTTTTGCTGTGCCCAGTGAAACAAGTTCTTAAGTTCTCTTTATAGAAGGATGTCTAATGTCTCATCAAACATGCCTCTCCTAACATCACAAGAAAATTCACATTAAAATACCTGCTAACCCAGCACGGATGGGAACAGCAGTCATGAGTATTAGTCCTCAAACCAAATCTCTTTTCAACTTTGATCTTATAACTATTACCAAAATATCAGGTACTGGGGGAGAAAAATAATAAATTAATAATCAGACAATAATTAATCATTAGTCTCGTGAAATCTCAGCAGACCCTTAGCTTCTTCCAGTGACAAGGTTGGTAGGCTTTAAAGAGAGGGACCCTCTGACGTACCTGGACCGACCTGTCACAGTTTAACTTAGGATCGGCAATTAAGCGAATTACAATAATGCTCTCAGTCTCCTCCCCCTCCCAGCTAGATAGGGAAAAGAAAGGGAGAATAGGGAGAGAGACTTTTGGGTTGAAAATTAAGCTAAACAGCTTTAATGAAATTCTAGAAATAAAATAGGTACAAAAACATAGAAATATGTGCAGGAATGTTCAAAACCCCTCTTGCCATCCCCCACCCCCAGCAACTCCCAGTGTACTTCCCTGAGCTGGGGCAGCCTCAAGAAGGTCCCGGACTGCTGCAGGAGGTAGCAGCAGAGTAGACAGGAGCTGAGGCTCAGGTTGTGAGGGTCAGGAACACACGAGCCTGTGGATCAATGGTGATGGATGGATAGATGCAATCTTCCCTGGAAGCCAGTCACTGACAATAGAAGGAAGAAGGGACTCGACTTCTGTGATCCCAGAATTTATACTGAGTGTGACACACATGAGGATGGAATAGTCTCTTTGGCCAAATTCTGCCATCTGTCTAGTCCATGCCTCCCTACAGGCGGGTTGTAGATACAATTCTTCTGCTCCTTTAGTGTCTGAAGCAGCAGATTGAAGTGGCCTTGGTCTCAGCAGTAACTATAAACATTTGGTCTTTATCAGTCCACTAGCTGGAAAACTTGCTGTTAATTTCAGCAAGTGTGCTGCTTGAAAGAGAGTTCACTAAAGAAAAAAAATCGGTAACAAGAACTTTGGCTTTGTCCTGGCTCAAACTAGGACACCACCTATTATGCATGTGGTGCTCCAGCCAACAGTTGCTCTCATGGAGATGCACTTTTCTCTGCCTCTTCCTTAATCAATTGCATTTCCTTGTGTTCAAACATATTTCATCTGAAGGCATTGTTATTGCACAAATGATATAGTATGTTGTCTGTGATTGCCCACAGCTATGTGCCACTCTTAGGCTTATCCACAGTAATTACCAGTGGTTGATTTATGCTTGCTTTGAGATATTCAATAAATATGAAAAGTGCCAACCATAGTTCAAATTGTGGCAGACCCCATAAGAGCTATTACTATTTAATTAATAGTCCCCATAGTTGGCTGTTGAAGATGCATCATCTAAATAGTTCTTAATTCATGTAGTCTGTGTTCTAATGAAAGTTTATGGCAGCAATTAATACATCGGTGTGCTGTACTTAAAAAGCCAAATACACCATGAAAGTTTACAACCTTTACAAAGTTGCCTTTATTAGGAAAACTTTTAATCTTGTCTGAGAAAAGGTCATGCCTGTTTGATGTTGGAAACTAATTTTCCCAGAACTCTATTGACTGTCATTAATTGAATCTCAGCTATTGAATACTTTAATAATAGAATCCCATCAGCTTTACTGTTGTTTGGCTTGAGGTTGGTGGAAGGTTAATGGGCATGTGGGTACCTAGAACATGCAGATTGATGGTTTAAAACATTAGCTTGTTTTCAGCAATGTCTTAAGGAATTTCCGTTGTATTTCAGCATTTTTTGAAAAGAACATCAGCAAATAAACCGAAAACATTGGGTGCATATTAAAAGGCTGGTTAACACTTGTTTAGCATATGTTAATTAAATCAGTTACTTGTAGACTGAAAAATAGCTTACCTCATATCTCAAATGACCCTCTGTACTTTCTGACTAGATACTTTCAGATAACCCTACATCTTTTTACAAAACAATTCACTTTGTTTTTCCCTTTCTAAGGGCTTACTCCTTTGTACTGTATCATCTTATAATCCTGTCATCAGGGAATTTTTCCAAAATTTTTGTTTTCCCTAAGTGACTTGGACACTTAGGGAAGACTTTTTGGGACTTGTAATTTTTCTGTCGATGGCAGTCTGTTGCTTTTTAAAAAATTATTTTTCAGTTTCATATGCATTATTTCTGTGTTCTTAAATGTCTTTCTTGAATGAATTCTAATGGATACATAGCTACAGCAGCTTGGTTTTAATTATGGAATTGTAGTGTATGGGCCACCTAGTAAGGATTTTAAATGATTCATCTTCTAATTCTCTTTTTTGTCTTAACTAAGTGAGTAAAAAGTTAATGGCAATTCAGCCATTTCAAATTACTGTCTTCTGTTTGCCCATGTTGAATGGAATCTGGTAATTATTACTATTACTGGTAATTATTACTATTCTTAAGGCAAAAGTCAGCTTCCAGGCCTGCAATTAAAATTTCATCTTCATTCATTATAATAAAGTTTAAAATAGTTTCCTTGTACAGTATTTCTTTTGTGAGAAGTGTATTTTTTTTTAATACATTTCTATTAAGTCTTACTAAGCAAGACACTTACAGCATGTATCTTCCAAACTGTAATTTTCTGTAATATAATTCGTCCCATGCACTGTGGGTGGGAAGGAATTCCCATACTCATTTGGATGGAGCGGGTGTTTGCCAGCACCGCCCCCGGAGCTGCCTCTGAGTGTGGCTCCACGGGTTTCCCCCTCTTCAGCAAAGATGATCTCTATGCTTGCTGCCTCATCTTTGTCATGCCAGAAACCTTATCTGAAGGAAGCAAAAATAAGAAGACAGTTGTTTGTGCAAGCAAAAGAAAGCTTTTGCATCTTTTCCATCTCTTTGCAAATAATTTTCCTGGCAACAGCACAACTCCCCAGACAGCAGCCTGCCACGGGTGGCTGATGTGTGTGAGCCAGCAACAGGGTGCCATTTTCATGGGAATCCATGGGTTTTGGAATGTTACGGCTTTTCCTTCACAACCAGCACTGCTTAGTAGAGTTATCTTAAAGGTGTCTTGCTGCCTTTAGTGAACAACCACATAAGAAATCTTGGAAACACTTCCACTTGGTTCTTGGTGTGTTTTTTTGGAACAGATGCCCAGCAAAAGAAATGAAGTTTTTATTACAAGGTACTGAAAGAGATTGGACACCAAGAATACAGGAGATGTGTTTGCAAAATGCGTAGGAACAATAGAAACACTAGAGATGAGTGTTGGCAATGGTGGCAAGTAACAGTAATCTCGCTAACACTGCAAAGATGTTTAAGTTGCATGAGTGACTCTTCAAATGATTTCTTTATTATGCTTCTCTAAGTCAGTAAAAAAATTCTGTAACATTTAGTGTGTCAGATTTTCCTGTGGAAAGTAAGAATTGCCAAGTGAGATGTAAAGTAGAGAAACCAGTCCTAACTTGCATTGCTGTTCTTAGTATGTTATTTCAGAAGTGTTGTGAGTGCCCGGGAGTTTCTCCTGTGTTCGTCAGCTTCCACAGTGTCTACCTGGGTCAATCTGAGTTCCTGAGTGCTACATTTAATGTCCCTTCCAGGAGTCAACAGTTTTACACCTTTCCCCTTCTCCCCTGGTTATTTTTCTAATTATTTATTTATATGAAAAGGTGGTTTTTTTTTCATATTTCCCATTTGAGAGCTTTCTGGAAATTGCTGGAGAAGTTAGCTTTTTTTTTTTTTTTCTTTAGACAGCACATAGTAACAAGCAGAAATACGAAACAGGTCATTTTTTTATGCCATGTTTTCTGTAAGATTGGGAAACACTGTTGATTAAGAGGTTGGATGTACTTCCTTTTTTGATACAATCATTTCAATGCAATTTTAAATGATTACCATCATAGTTCTTCACAACATGGTCACAAAATATCGTTCTCCAAATAAGTTATCAACCTTTAACTTCTTGTGTGTGGGTTAGTGGTCTTTAATTTTTATTTTGGCTTTGAGTTATTTCTCTTTTGAAAGATATCTTACTGTCCCAATTTCAGCAGTTCTGACATGGTGTGTCTAGTAGATTTAATTTTACAAAGTAGTATTTTGACATTCATCAAATAGTTTCTAAACCTTGTTTTGAGTACTGAAATTCGGTTACTACTTAAGTCTTCCACTGTGATTCTAATTGTTGTGGTTTTTAACTGAACTTTTTCTGGTTCTTTAGCACTGGTTTTTATAAGTGTAATCATGAGAAGCATACCCAGTATTTCTAGCACAGTTGTAACTATAAACTGAGTTTTCCCTACTCTTTGCTCGATGAATTTGTGTTTGTTTATCAGCAAGCTACCTTAGCCATATTAGCTGGAAGATCACAGAAAACACATTAAGTCAGTAATATGACCAAATACTGGTTTGAAAATATTTGTATTAGCTCTTAACTACTTGTTTTCAATTTTAGCATTTTCTGGACACCATGTGGGTGTAAAGTTTACTACAGAATGCAAGAATGGTGTTCAAAACAAATACGGTATCACTGTATAACAAATACACCATTTATGACACATCCTCTTAAGCCTTGTAGAGCTCATTAATAAAAACAGAACTGCCTTAACAAACAAGTTATTTAATCTCTTTGGAACTTCAAGTTCCCCATGTTGTTTGGCTTCCTTGTCAAGAGACCTGTAGGAAGTGATAGTCTTTCCACTCGAGCAATATTCTTTTTTTAAAAAATAAATAAAGAACCTTCAGAACTTTCTACAGTATGTAGGCATATGTCAAATTATCATAAGTAAAGGTATCTAAGAAGGAATGATAGGAAGTCTTTTGTCTAGCCAAACACCTCTGGTTGAAATTAGCAGTAAAATCTCCTAGTAGGAATTCAACACAAAAGTTTTTTTCCTGTGTCACTGTTTTGAAGCTTTCTAGCTTGTCAGAAAATGTGAGCATGACAGTAGTGGCATGTCTGTCATGTCTCTTGGAGGGCTGGATGAAGCTAAGTCATCTGTATTGGCACTTTTAAGCAGTCAATATAGAGGAATTTAAGATCCTCTGCACAGAGGGAAAGCAGTTGAAGTTTTTATACACAGCACAAGCTTTTGTTCCGTTTCTTAGAACCTGTGTATTAAAATAGCTTATTTGTTGATGAAATTTGTTCTGCCAAAAGCACTTGCTCTGCTGCACTTCATCCTGCTTTTCAGTTGCGTTGCTTAAAGTAAGCATGTTTGTTGTGGGGTGGCAACAGTGGTGACTTCACCAGGGATGAAATTGAGGAACATGGTTTTGTGGTAGTGAGAGAAGCTGAGGGAACCTCTCTTCGGGTGTGGTGTCTGCTGGTTTGGGGGAGGGGGGAAAAGTTGGGACAATTGTGTTTCTTCTATCTTCAGAGTAATAATGGATCAGTCTGATTACATGGATTACTGTCATTAGATGCTGAGAAAGGAGAAATGGGAGATGCTCTCCATTATTTTCAAACACAGGGAAGACATTTCTTCCATTCCCATCAACAGCCTGTGGAGTTAGGAGCTGGCAGGGCTGATACTAATGGAGTGGTAGCAGGTGATTTGTGTGATAAGTAATTAAAATGTTTTGCTACTTTGTGGAACCATATCTGCCTCATGATCACCATCATCAAAACCTAGGCGTAACTTAGGCAGCTGTTTACAGTTCATTGATGATCTTTGGACATCTAGAGACATGTTCAATAGCAGTAGTTCTGCATATGGAAAATTTTACAGTGTTCACACATTAGAGTCTGCTATTTCGCAAACAATTTTATATATACATAACGGTAGAAGAATGTATTAATTTTGAATTAGCATTACTATTATGCATGTTAAAATAGTTACCCAGGATGCAAAAAAACCCTCACAAATTTATGGTTATGGATCTACTGTACACCTGTAAAAATGTAAGTAACTTTATGTCCAGTGAAAGTAGCATTAAAGGAATTGAAGTCTGCTTTGGAGAACTAAAATCAGACTTTATAAAAAAATATAATGTTATAATTTCTAAAAGAACATGTGCTTAAGAAGGAAAACAAGTCTAAAATTACGGAGCAAACCATGTGAAATAAAACACCCCGAACAAACCACAAATTCCATGCTTTGTTACCTGCAGCAAAAAGACTTGAAAGCAAATGAAATGGATAAATACTCTGGAGAACCCAAGGTACAGAGTAATGCTTCTTTTACCATGTGCTAAAAAGACTTTATCTGCTGGATGTGTGCATTAGGCCCTTTATCTGATCTAAGGTGAAAAGCCAGAAGCAGCAGCAAAAAGAGAACCTGCAGCAAAAAGAGAACCTGCAGCTTGTTGCAGTGCCCCAAGCTCCAATGCTAGCTATGGTTGGGAGAAGTGGTTCACTCTTTTTTTCACTTTACAATTGCGTGTACTACAGGCTGCTGAAAGTTTGTCTTCTGTGAATTATTTATTGGGGTGGATTATTTAAAGGATTTGCTGCTTTAGGAGTTTGAAACACATAATGGAAACCATGATGTGTCATAACTTTCAGCAGATTTTTCTAAGATGGTGGTTGCGGTAAAATGTTGCAAGGCTGATGGCACAAAGAAATTTTGCTGGTTTAAGTCTACATTGAATGAATAAATTTTAATTTGTATTGTATTAGAAGTTTTGTGTAATAAGTACTACCCCCCCCCCCTTCCTTGCAGAGTGTGTGTGTGTGCCTGTAGGTACAATTTGATGTTTACAGATAGCAGAATGAGCCTTTACTTTAGTCATAATTCTGTTTTTAAAAGATATATGGATCATCGTAACTCAGTGTTGCTGCATGTGCTGTTGTCTTGGGTGGTATTACTCCCCGAACTGTCACCTTTGAGGACTCTTGGCTTTGGCCCTCTGACCCATTTAGTTTCAATATGTACTTGTGTTTGGCCTTAGAGTAAGCCCAAAAATTATCTCCCAAAGTAGTTTCATTATTCCCTATTAAAGAGAGTCACCCCATTGCTGGTAGTTCCTTCTACACCCTGATCCAGCTGTAGAGACAGTTTTGCTCTCTTAGCATTAAAAGTTTGTATCTTAACTCGACTCTTCATTTTTTCCATAGAATAAAATCCTTTAAGCAATCTACTAGTTATGCCTCGTCTTTTGAGGCATTGAAAATAGAATACTTTTTTCCAAGTAGTGCCTTGTACTTGATTTCTTGTGTTGTGTTCCCTTATGTCCTCCTTTCCCTCAGGTTCCTGGGAGGATCAAAGTCTGCTGAAGCAGCAGAACAAGAGTCACTGTGTGGGTCACCACAATGCACCCTGGTGCCTGGGTTGGACCCTTCCCATAATCATGTGCTTACAAGGGGATGCAGTGACCAACAGCTTTTCAGAAAATGTGATCCCTGTGTGCTCTGTGTACTGTCCTCTCCTTTAGCTTCACTTCCTGGTACATGAAGGTGGTAGCAGAGAAGAAGCAGTCAACAGCAGCTGATTTTAAGGTCTTGCACATACCTTGTTTGGTATGTATAGCTGGGTCACCCTTCTGAAGACCAAAACAAGAAGGCCAGCAAAAATCAATAGCTCATTTATGTACTCTCAGGGACACTATTTTCCAGAGAATTCCAGTGACTCAAAGAATGAGCTATTTTTCTATATTGAAGTAACAGTGACTGCTCTTTCCACTGTCTCAGCATCATTGGGGAATTCTTCTTATTTAGATGTGGGTATTTGCTCCAATATGCATTCCTAAATATTTATTTCAGTATTACTGGATCTTTTTTTGAGGCCTTGGGCTATCATAATATTAATCTTCCAGAGTCTTTTGGAGTATTAATTTATTTCTTTTACTGTCAGTAGTCCCACCCATGTTCCATTGCTTTCAGTTTCTCAGGATTTTTGAAGACCTGAACAATAGGTGGCTATTCTGTGACATGTTTTCATACCATGGAAACAAAATTTCTAAATTAGCATTCATGAAAAAAAAGAGCTTTGTCTTAGAATGTCCAAGAGATTTCCTTCCTTTTTCTGTGTCTTAAATTTTTTTTTTTTTTTTTTTTGTGGAGTGTATTTGTAAAGCAGGAACTGAACTGAGATGCATGCAATGTTTGCATAAATCTGCTGTGTAAGAGAAAATGCCCACCTAAGTTGTGTTTAAGGAGGGGAGCATTCCATTGGCAGAAGTGGCTTTCTCTGAGAGTCAATTAGTTTCTGTGGTCTCAGAAAACAGATTTGGACAGCCACCGCTCTTGATGAGAATGGGTGATGAGGTTGGCCAGGTGGACATTCAGGGGTACTGTTTCTACTGGTTCACTGTTTGTGGCTGTATTTTGCACCAGAAATCTGATTTAGGGCTTTGGCTGTAGACTGTCTGAACTGTACACAGTCGTTGCCCTCTTTCCTGTTTAGCAGACTTTGGAACCTTGTAAATGAAAGAAAATGGAAAGTGAAAGAAAGCATGGGAAAATATATTTGGATATAGTGAAAATGCCATTGTTCTTGTACGTGGGCCCTAGCAATTTACAAACCTTGAGAAACTTTCAAAATGTTAATTCAGGAGGTTGTTCTCCAGAACAGGAGCTAAATTCATTGCGATATTACTTACTAATTCATTATTGACTTGTAACCTACAGAAGAAATGGTTTTGTGTGAGTCATGAGGTTTTGTGTTCTGGCTGTGAGAGCCAAGCCTCAGAGGAGATTGGCTGATTTAAGTGAGCCCTTTTCCCCTGTTACTTCCCCTTCAGTGATGGGGAGATCTGGTTTTGCATATATAGTTGCAAATAACCTTAGAGCCCTGGATTAATGAAACTATGGGCTTTGCAAATCAGAGAGGAAGGTGGTAAAGAAAATGTGGTATTTACTTTGCTTTCCTTTCCTGAAAGGGCCTAGGAATAAAATTGCAGTATCTACAACAGACTTTTGAGTTGTTCTGAGGTTTCCAGAGAAAAAGGTAATAAACACCTTGGGTTTTCTTGTAATGTGGTATTTAATGTTAGAAAACATGAGTATAGTATAGCATTGTCATTCTGACCTTAGAGTAGAATTACTAAAGCTTTACATAATGCTGAGTGTTTGTATGGGCCAACTGGAATAGAGCATTATAACCTCAAAGAATAGCTGACCATGTTACATTCAGGAGGGACTGCCTTGAGCTTTTTGATGGTGTTGAGATTGCCCTTAGTCACTATTTGCGTCCTTTTCTTTTAATGCATTTCTTTGAGTTGAGTCTATATTTGTAACTCCTATTAAGCCTTTCATTGTCATGTACAGAACTGGGAGCAAATTTGAGCAAACAAGAAGTGAGAAGACCCAAGTTAGTACTATAATTGCCCATATTCAAAATATAAATATTCTGTCTCTGTTATCTGGAAGAGTCTTTAAACTTATCTTATATTCAGGGTAGTGTTTAGAACTTGCTGTATTATTTCTCTTTTTAAAAAATAAAAACTTGAGTCGGTTCATGTAAGCAAGTAGGATTTGTATCCCAAGCTGCCTTGTGCACCTCTTTCACTTTGTATAAATGCGAGATAGCTAAATATTAATCATCTTTCCATCAAATGCTGGAAGGGAAGGGGGGAACATAAGCTGTTGTATGCTTATGGAGAGACAGGGGTATGTATTGGGATAGGCAGCTTGGAGCACCACATGCATAGTAGGGATTTAGAATCATAGAATCATTAAGGTTGGAAGGAACCTTAAAGATCACCAAGTTCCATCCCTGCCATGAGCAGGGAACCCTACCACTAGACCAGGTTGCACAAAACCTCGTCCAACCTGGCCTTAAAAACCTCCAGGGATGGGGCGTCAACCACCTCCCTGGGCAACCCATTCCAGTTCCTCACCACCCTTATAGTGAAGGATTTCTTCCTAATATCTAACCTAAATCTCCCCTCTCAGTTTAAAACCATTACCCCTCATCCTACCACTACACACCCTGATGAAGAGCCCCTCCCCAGCTTTCCTGTAGGCCCCTTTCAAGTAGTGGAAGGCTGCTATAAGGTCTCCTTGGAGCCTTCTCTTCTCTAGGCTGAACAGCCCCAATTCTCTCAGCCTGTCTTCACAGCAGAGATGCTCCAGGCCTTTGATCATCTTGGTGGCCGTGCTCTGGACCCTTTCCAAGAGGTCTTTATCTTTCTTGTGCTGAGGGCACCAGAACTGTACACGGTACTCCAGGTGGGGTCTCTTTGTTAATTTTCTGTTAGTGAAGGAAGGGTAACAGTGTAGTTTTCCTTCTCTGCATCAAGGGAACAGAAAGAACTGGAAGTCCTACAGGGCTATTGTGCTTTCTTTCCCATACCTTGTCTTTTCTTAAATTGGTAGGGCTGCCTTAGGTTTAAGGTAGTCCTGTTGTTTTTTTTTTCCTACTGGGGCGTCCTATAAAATAAAGAAAGCATCACTGATAAAATTACAAAGGAGGTAGAAATATCCTTAAAATATCTCTGTTTGAAAGCAAAGGCTGTGTATTTAAAGCAGGCTGTCTTCAATTTAAATTTGTAGACAAAAATTGGAATCATAGATCTTGAGAAATCCTGTTCATTTTATATGCTTTCTATTTGAGACTGAAACAGCTGTTTTCCTATTCCACCTAGGACTTAAAGCCCAAAGGCCATTTTAAATTTGCCTAGTAAGACTTAATCCACTTCCTTTTTTCCATTGGGGTAAAAACATCTATGAGGTGGCTGGTGGAAGCCTTCAGATCCAGCCTTCAGATTATGTGTTTGTTCTGCCTTTTGAAAACTCAGTCCACATGTTTCCCTGTAGTACATCTTTTGTTTTTACCTCTTGCTCTAACATGCTCTGGGTACAGGAAACTTGTGTCACACTGGAATTTGAATGTACCTTTCCTGATAACAGACAGGCATGTTTAACACAGTCTAAATTACAAGAGTTAATGCAGTAGTTTTTAATATGGTCGAGTTGATTTCTTTATGCAAGCCTCCATGCTAAATGTGTGTGGAAAACTTTGAGTTTTGCTGTATTTGAAAAATACAGTGATAAAGCAGATAGGTTGTTGAAATGTCAGAATTTCACTTTAACATTTAAAGAAGAGTTTCCATTTTCTGATTTGTTCTAGTGTAGCTTCTCTTGATACTGAGCTTCTTGAAGAAAATAAAAAAAGTCATTAATAGAGCTGTAAGGCTTCATTTCTGTATCACAAATGCAGTTGAAAATTTCTGGAATTTGTATCAGTGTACTTTAAAGACTGCTATTGATGCAGACATTGCTTCTGAAATACTGACGATCCCATATCAATCTTGGCTTTTGGAGGTCTGCTCAGAAACTGGACGTGTAGATGGAGGGGGAGAAGAAGAGGTGAGAGGTTGAAAACTGGAAACATGCAGAGATGTTTGGGTTTTCTTTTTGTGTAGCAGAAGGAAGTTCACTCTGCTGAATTCCTTTATAATAAAGAAGTGAAGGCAAGTTAATTTAAAATAATAATAATAATTTAAAAAACTGTAAAGCTAAATGAATATCTGATCTGGACATTCGAACTATAAAGAAGTTACGTGTTTATCTCTGTATTGAGTGAATGAATTTCTTTAATATATACTTTTGTTTTAAGAAACACTGTACACTTTGTATACTTAAGAACTGTATACATTCGTTGCAGTTCAGAGCCTTAGTATTAGGAGATAAATGCCTTATTTGGTAAATAGAAAAGGATATTTTTAACTGCATATTTGTGAAGCCAAATGGAACTGCAATTCTATTAAAATGCACAAGAATAATTATTTTTAGTATTTTAAATTATTTTATTAAATTATTTATTAAATTATTTTAGTATTTTAAATAAAAATTGGATAAAATGTTGAATAAATTTTACCTATAAATAAAATTTGGGTTTTGCTCAACTTTTGTAACACAAAACACTTTATTAGTAAATTCAACAAGAATTTCTGGTTATGTTATTTTTGAATTTTTTTAGAAATATGGGAGTTCTTTAAATTTTGGGTATATATTTGGGGAAATAAAACCTATTTCAGTCTCAGCTGAAATTGATTTCTTAACGTTTTCTGTAAGTCACTAAACTTAACAGAAATTGCTAGAAAAATTATTTTTTAAATTCTTTCAGAGCTTACTATTATTATTATTATTATTATTCAGTATTTGAACAAGCTTTTGCTCTTAGTATTTATGCTGGGAGTTCTCCTAGCTCATTTGTTTGACTTCCTTAAATTCATCAGCCTCCAATTTGTTTTACTTGAATGTTTTAGTGGTTTAATGGAAATTGTCTTAATAGATTATAATAATAAGTTTTTCAGCTCTGGAATGTCTTCTTTCAATTTAAAGTATAATGGTTTATTTTTAAGGAAGAAAAACAAGATTTTAAAGATCTGATTAAAATGAAAATATTTTCATTAAAAACATGCTATACTTATTCTATTTGTGGTGGCTTCTTTAAGATTTTTAACCATAAAGCAAATAATACTGTTTAAAACTGTTTTACTCTAGAAAAAGGGTACAGAAATTGAGATGCATTAAATTTACAGTTAACTACTTTTTAAAAAAAATCAGGGAAGAATGGCCAGTAATGTTAAGAAATTTTAGTTACTGGGCAATTTGTAAATGAAAGATCCTTTTCAGAAATATTTTTTCCCATAAGCAAATTTTCAAGCACTCATTCATGTTATGCCTAAAACCCATGCTTGCACAGCCTGTGCAGAGTTGTGGCAGAATGGATAGGATTTAAGGCAGAAGTTGAAGGAACTGTGTCCCAGAATTTTTGTCGTGGTTTGGGCCTAAGATGACAACAAAGAACCAGCCATGTGGCCACTCATTCAGTTCCCCCCCCTACACACACTGGGATGGGGAGGACAGAGGCGAGACAAAGGACAAGGAGGGTTCTTCACCAATTAAGGTCACTGGCAAAACACACTCAACTTGGGGAAAAATAATAATGTAATTTCACACCAGTCAGAGGGACACAGGACACAGACAACACACAGAGCAGGGCTTGCATATGTTACCCCACCCCTCCGTTCTCCCCTGGCCCAAATCTCTTTGTTCCCAGTTTCTCTCCCTCCTTCCTCCCAGCGGCACAGGGGGACAAGGGTTGGGGTTTAGAGTCACTTCACAGGCTGGTGGTTCTTTCAGCTGGTTTGGGCAACTTGGGGTCTGGTGGGGAGCCAGGAGCTGGGAAGGCAAGGACGCTAGCTAGCCCTTCCTGTCTTTCCAAGTGGGCAGAGCATCACGTTTCTGTTTCTAGAGAAATTAGAAAATAAAAATAGCTACAAAATTTGAGGCATAACATTGAAATATACCTTCTTTTTTTTTTTTCTGTACATAAGTGTGCTTTTCATGCAGCTCTAGTATCAGTTTCTGTGTTTTGACAAGGTGATAGAGCATAATTTAGGTTTTTAATTAAGAAAAAGCTTATTGTATTTGTAAGCAGACTATGAAATAAAGTATCTGGCAGTATTTGTTGCACTGTTAATTCAAGATATATATTTTATGACCCTTATCATACTTAAGTTATTTTTTTCTGATCTACAGCTTTGTAATAGTATGTAATAACTACTGGAAAACTAATTTAAAACATAAAAGGTTTAATACATGATACAAAAATCAGTTCTGACTTGTTATTAAAATGAATCTATTAAGATATGTAAACATAGCAATAAAAGAAGATACATAAAAAGTTGATTTTCTAATTACCACAGAAAGAGGGAAGGTAGCAGCTTTACTCAGCAGCATATGTTGTTATATTTTAGCTGTGCATTTAGACTTAAAACTAGCTACCCCAGTAGTGGTACAGGGTGTTTGACACTGTTTAGTAGAAATCTAGTCCCTTAAAGAGGAAGTCGTTTCCAAGAACTCAATTGTATTGAGACACTTTTTTCGTTGGTTTTGCAGTAGTTTTCATAGTCGCCTACTTGGGGGGGGGGGGAAGTTGGGAAGACAGGGCATGTCCTTCCCTTATTGCTCTTGATTTTTAAAAGTTGTTGGAGGCTTCTTAAGCATTTGTATCTGGCATATTTAGTGATCCAGTCTCCTTCATTGAGTTCTGGATTGAGAAATTCTGTTTTGTAAATTCTGTAATGTTGTCTTTATGATTTCTGAAAGCAATACAGTTTTCTTGTATTGCACCTTTTTTCTGAAGGGCCTCTTTTTTTTTTTGTCCTGTGTATTTGATTTGATGTGCAGATAAGCTACAGAAAATATTTTTGCTTGTGATTTATATATTAAAATCAGAGAAGATTTTAGAAAAAACAGGCTTGGAGACTTAAGATGACACTAGTTCCACTTGCCAGCTGTTTTTCAGAAATTGGCTTTAGATATCAACTAACCTATTTTTTATATACAAAATATGAGAGACTAGAAAAGTCAGTAATTTGAGGTATCAAATAAACTTAAAATTCCTTTGGAAAAGAAATGCAGCTGTATTTATTCTATTTAAAGTTAAGCAACAGGAGATGTAAAAAATTTAGGGAGCAGTCTTCGGAAGGGGATGCTAGGCGATTTGACTGCAAACATCTTCAGTATTTAATGCATGTTATTCTTAAATAGATCTTAATAAAATAAATATGAATATGAATAATCCTGTGGAGATGCATTGTGCAGCCATGTCAGAATCTGTTCTGTCACCTCTGGGTGTTAGCAAAAGCAGTTAAAATACAAAATGTGGTCGCTCATCAGTTTCAGGCAAGGACACCAGCTGGCAGGAGCATGGAAAGACTCATCAATTAAGTCTTCCTAAAGATAGGAAAAAATACCTCTTTTGTAAATGGGCTTTTTCTGGTAAAGGTAGTATGTATTATAAACTGTAATTGGCAAAGGGGATATGAATTTTGACTTGCAGTAATGTTCCATTTGATAAAGTGTGTGTCAGGATAAAGTTTAAAAGATAGTTAAACTTGTTTATTTTAAGCACCAGTTTTCATAAAGTTTGTAGCTCACAGCCTTGTTTCAGTGCCTTTGCTAAAGGCAGAAGGAGAGAGAAGTCCTTTTAGCCTGAAGGCTGGGCAGTTGGGGCATCTGTGCTGTCTGAGAGGCAGCCAAGCTTTGAGTCTGGAGCGTGTCCAGCATGGCAGAAGGCACAGGTCAGAGTAGGGGGACCAGCGCTCCCACAGCGTCAAGTGAAAGGCACTGATCAGAAGGAAATTCCACCACTTTGAGGTTTGGGGGAAGCTCAAGAGATTTCCTGGGGGAGCTTAAGGAGCACGAGGTGGGAAGGCTGCAAGTGCTGCAGGGAGAGGGTGTTGGAGGTGCAAGGTGGTAGACCTGTGGGTGTGATGGGAAGGCCATCACACAGACGAGCTGATAATGAAAGGGTGCAAAGCTGGGGTTTGCACAATGGCGACTTATGAGACAGGATGCAAATTCATAGGAAGCTGGTCTTCCTTCAGCCTGCTGCTTGCAAAACAAGCTATTATTTAAAGCTGCAACTGAGTGAGGAAAGGAAGAGGGCATGAACTAATGTGGGAGGCACGTTTCTGAGTCTCCCTAGGATTAACTTCAGGGCTACAGGATTTCTGTCACTGCCGGGAGAAGGAGGATTTGCAGTGGATCCCTTCTTTTGGAAATGATACGAACCATTTATTTTTAATCTCAGCGATATATACACCTACGAATTAAGCATACTTACATCACTTGGCGACTTGTTTGTAAGATTGAAAACAAACTAGTTTTGTGTCAGCTGCGGATTCTGAACAGCGTTATTTCCTATGAGACGCCATAACATAAAACAGGCTTTCTACTGCTTCGCAACACTTCTCCTCCCACTTTTCCCCTCACTTGAAAGCTAATCTATTGCTTTATGTTTCTCCTTAGGACAACTAGTTGCATTACAAAGGATTAAGGCTTCAGGTCAACTGTAACCAATGAGTCAGAATGGGAAAATAGGCTTGCATTTCAATGGTAGATAAGTGTTAATTAAAACAAAGACAGTAAAAATGCCAAAATTATTACTGAGATCTCAAGTATATTTGACTTTTCCAAATATGACTACCAAAGTGCTTGAATGTTTTATTTTCCATTAAATTCCTTCGTTTGTACATTGGGTTTGAATGGGTTTAATTTAATTTGAACATAACAGGGATACCCTTACAAATAGTAGTAAGTGAACATTTATGTTAGTAGTGAGCCATGGCAGTATTTACTCTTCCAGAGATGGCTCATGTCAATTGTACTTTTAATTGTGATTTTTGTTGCAAATGTATACAAAGTTTATAATCCTTCTAACTTTATTCTTGCTTAGCTATGATGAGCCATCCTACTAAAATATATTTTTAGACTTGTTTCCTAAGGAAATGAAGCTTTCCCTAGTCATGCTGTCACAGTCAGCTGTCATTGTCCGTCCATCTGTCCACCCCTGATAACTCAGCCAATTTTAAACAAACTTGACAGACTGGCAGAGATGAAGTAACTGGCTTAATCCAACTCGGTGCTTTGGAGGGTCATTGCTGGTGTCCCTCACTGGAGAAGCCAGAGCAGTCCCAGCTCTTTCCTCAGTCCAGGCAGGGCTGAAAGGCAGTGGGGCACCGGGCACCGTGCTTGGCTGGCCAGCCCAAGAAAAAAGGTAGGGAGGGCAACAGCAGGAAAGATGGAGTGTGTTTTGAGGGCAGTTTGGAGACTGCAGTGGGGAGTTGGAAGTATGAGAAGGACCTGGGGATGTGAAGGCAGTCAGATGGTAAGGGGGCTTATTGTGGATCCTGCAGGAGATGAGAGAGGCATAGGAATACTGCAGCAGGAACACTGCAGCAGGAGGTGTAAGGAGAAAAACAGGAACAGATTTCCTTCATTCTGTTCGTGGAACAACTTGTTTCCTCTTCTGTCATAAATGCAGTTATGAATGTTGCAACCTCACAGAATAAAATGAGTGTTAGCTAATGTTGTGCGTGCCCTTCGCAGTGCTTGGCTGCAGATGGGTCTCTGCATAGTTACTTACTGTGGTCAAACCTGCTGGAAACACAATCTTTGATGCACATCACTGCTGTTGCTCAAGGCTAATCATTAACATGCTATCAGCCTTAAAAAGTTTGATTACATTAAGTGTTTAAGCTTAACGTGAAGAGCTCCTACTGCCTTTATTGATAAAGGAAAAAAAAAAAAGTGAAGGAAAACATCAGAAGCGGCACTGGAAGGTTTTTCAGGAAAATATGCAATTTATGAAACTCCAGGTGAAAGAAAATTCCTGGATTATAACCTTTTTGCTAAAGGTTTAGACACCTTTATCAGACATCAGAGTGGGTGTTTTTTCTTGTTTGCGGTGTTGGGGTTTTTTTTGAGAAATGTATTTATTTCTCCTGTTTTTTGTCTCTAGATACTTCAGTTTGTGGCATTCTCCTGTCACACTGCATCCCCGTATTTCACGGTTATCTCTGTGCTCTGATTTTCGGCTAGGTTTCTCCTGGCCACCTACTTAATCATCTGCTGTTTTTTTTTCTTTTTTTCATTTTATTAGTTCTTCTACTATAATTCTAAGAAGCAGTGCTGCATATACAGAGCACATAAAAACTTAAGCTTTTAATCTGGAAGGTTCGGTCTTAGTGTAGGGCTTTATGTAGAGTGATTCTATTGAAATACAGGTGCTTGTTTTTCATGAAGTTATAACAATTAATTTCCCCCCTTCCCTAACAAATTGACCCTTAAGCTGTGTTTGTTTATATCACTCTAATTTAATGCTCCTTAGATCTGATACACCCTTGTCTTTTGGTTGAAACTGATCTCTAAACTGATGAAAATTTCCAGTCTTGGCAGAGATCAGAGCCTGGCAAGCTTCCAATTAGTGCTTGCTTGGACACTCTTTTCCTGCAATTGTCTCCCCTAGTACAATAAGCTGCTCTCCCTCGTTTTGCCTCGAAATGCAGCCGCCGGCTCTCGGCTGAAATGATGTAGTTAGAATGAAATTAGGATGTAAGCAGGCTCCAGCAGGAAGCAAGGAGCTGCTGGGAAAGGTCAGGAAACACTTTAGAATCACTGGAGTTTTCTGCCGTCTTCTGAGACTTTCAGACTGTATTAATTAATGTATTTAACCCTTGTAGTTGGCAGTCCTTGTGTGGTTGCATGTGTGCTGTTTGTTTGTGCTGTACCGCTAACCCTCTGAAATATACCAGGTAGTTTTGCACTGAACAAACAGCTTTGCTGAAGATTTTCATTGTATATGCATGTACGTGTGTGTGTATATCTTTTAAATATGAACACGCTTTTCAGTGGTGGAGTGGCCAGGTTAAATCGTCCTGAATTGTTAAAAGGAGCCTCTATCAGATTTTTGAAGAAATAAAAAGCAAAGTCCTTTTTATTTACTTTTTTTCCCTTCAATCTGCCATAATTGATGTGTACTCAATGTGTCTCACGTGAATCTCACCTGCCAGCAGGGATCTAGAAGCATGGAAGCTTGGAAGCTCCTATTTCCATATTTGTTTTTGCTTTCTGTCCCCAGCATGACATTTTGTGTGTGGCTTGGTTTGGGCTATATCGAGACTTCGTCTTTTGTTTTCTCTTCAGAACTTTTAGAAGTGAATTTCATGAGAGGAATACTTGCTCACTTTATCTTTTTGTTTATATGTAAGCTTAAGATGACCTTGCTGCTCAAGTTTGAAAAGTACATCCAAGTGTGTTGTGCAGTTTTTTCTTCTGTATTTAAAGACATTAGCATGATTCCTGTAATTTAGGGGGAGAAAAAAGAGTATTTAATGTTGTTATTGTTTCTTCTGTACTTTATATTTCATGCTATAATTAAAGTACGACAGTATGTCAGAATTTACAGATTACAGGGGACCGTATGCAAATTATCCTCCTCACTGTCAGGTTTATGCTTTTATAGTACGTGACGAAATGTTGATGAAAGAGGTGTGGATTTCAATAGGGGGCTTGAAGTTGGAAGGAGTTGCAGCTGTAGCTGCCTGGGGACTGACGAAGAATGAAGAGAATAAAACGTAAACTGCAGAGAAACTTAAGCTTTTATTGCTGTGCTAGTTTATTTTTGGAGATTTTTCTTTCATATGTTGTTTGAGCCAAATTAAATTCATCACTAAAATTAAAAGCCATGATCATTTGGCTGGATTTTTAAGACACGTAACAGAAAGCTGTGCAGCTGTTCCAGTGATGAGCTGTTCCTGTAGTGAAGAAACCTGTTTTTAAGTGTGTTAAAACTTTGGTACTCCTGGGAAGAGAGCCATTATAATGCAGATTACTCCTTACCTAGTGATGCATCAGCTGGATGTTAAAGATAAGCTCTTGAAGGTGTTACTGTTTCCTGACTGTGTAGTGTTACAGAAGAGATCTCCATTTAGCAATGTTGTTGAAGTGACAGAGGAGCATGTCGCTAAATCCAGCGCTTGCAGTCAGGGGACAAGCATTCCAAGTGACCGCTTTGTGTTTCTCTCTTTAACAGGTTTGGGAAAAACCAAGAGAAAGACGAGCACAAGAGACGCCTCGCCGACTCCTAGCACAGACGCAGAATACCCATCCAACGGCAGCAGCGCCGACCGGATTTACGATCTTAACATTCCAGCCTACGTGAAATTTGCCTATGTCGCTGAGAGGGAGGATGAACTGTCCCTTGTTAAAGGTTCCCGAGTGATTGTCATGGAGAAATGCAGCGACGGCTGGTGGAGAGGTAGCTTCAATGGACAGATTGGCTGGTTTCCTTCGAACTATGTGGTAGAGGAGGTTGAGGAGGCAACTGCTGATTCACCCAGCTTTCTCAGCTTAAGGAAAGGCGCTTCCATGAGTAACGGCCAGGGCACCAAAGTACTCCACATTGTTCAGACACTGTATCCATTCAGCTCAGTCACAGAAGAAGAGCTCAATTTTGAAAAAGGGGAAACGATGGAAGTCATTGAAAAGCCAGAGAATGACCCAGAATGGTGGAAATGTAAAAATTCCAGAGGGCAAATTGGTCTTGTTCCTAAAAACTATGTAGTAATCATTAGCGATGGTCCTACCATTAACACTTCCCATCCACCTCAGATAAGCTACACGGGACCATCTTCTACCGGACGGTTTGCTGGAAGAGAGTGGTATTATGGGAATGTTACCCGACACCAAGCAGAATGTGCCCTGAACGAAAGGGGAGTGGAAGGAGACTTCCTTGTTAGAGACAGTGAATCTTCGGTAAGTGGGACTGTGCCCAGCAGGTTTGTTGCACCTGGTGCTTGGGTTAGCCAGCATGACAGTTAATAGCTGCTCTATCTGTAGTAAAGGGCTTTTCACCCTTCAAGAAGCAAGCAGCAAATAGGCTTGCTGCTTCTGCGAGTCGGTCATTGCTGAAATGCAGTGACATTTACACTGAAACTTAGCAGCTGTGGTCTGTGTTATCCGTGGGTTTAATTAGTGGACAAGCAAGTAAAAGTTTCAGGTTTCAGTTTAACTTTTCCTGAGTTTCTTATATGAAGTGCTCCTCCAGTTTACAGGGCTACAAGATAAAATAATTCCTGTGAATTGCAAATTTCGTCATTAATTGGATTTTAAAGCTAATTTGAAATGGGATCCTTGCATTGATGCGTTCTGTTCTGATTTTAATTGAGTAGTAACATAGGTTAATCCCAATTCTTTATTGCTTAATCCCATTTTAATACATTTCTGCTCTACTTAGATTATTTAGGTTGTAATAAGGTAAAGTTATTATTGTATCTGAGTGTTAAGATTATGATATACAACAGTGAGGGTCAAGTCAGCAGCTTGTATGCCTTGTAAATTGAGCCTTGATGACATTAGAGGAATATGAGTAATGCTGATTAGGGATCATGGTAATTCTGAAAGTTCAAATTTAAGATTCTGCTGAAAGGCCTTTCATGTATACTAACGCCAAAGAATTCTTAGGTAAAGCACTCAACATTTAATTATCCCTTGACTGTGATTTTGAAAAGGTGACAGATTTTAATAATTCCCAAATGAATCTTTCAAAAGCTACCAAAAACCTCCCCACGATATGAATTTGTGATTAGGGCTTTTCTGTATTTATTGTTTCAATTGTAGGACTATTCCATTGAAATAAGTTGTTGTTTAGTAGATGTCTCTATCTAAATATTTTGTTGCTTCATATACAAAAATTCAAAATCGACATATTAGTTCAGTCTTCTAATTTGAGCATATGGTATTACTAAAATTAGTCCAACTTATACAGCTAAGGACATCTATCTCTGTGCCATATATATATCAAGTTTCACTGTGCCTATGTTGTGGGCTATTTAGATGATAATGTAGGTTGCAAGTTGACTCAAGCAGTGTCAACAGCATATAGTTTGAGCATAATAATACAGTTTTTTAAAGAAATCTCTACTGTTAACTAATGTATTCAAAGGCTGTATCAATGGCATATATCACTTCTGGTTAGAACCTGTAATATTAGTTATCATCATTGTCTATAAATTGGCGGAAAACTGTTCACATATACTATTACTCATGTAAATTATTTCAGTAACTAGTCAGAAGTAGGTGTTGGCATGACTGCATGCTGTAAAACAAAGAATTTGCTTTAAGTAAGGGGTAAAATTAAGTTTGAGCTCAAATCTGGAAGTGAAGATCCTTTTAGCTCCTGATAGTTTTTTAGAAGCATGTTTCACATTTAGTTTGCTGATTCTGTTCTTCCTAAATTACAATTTCAGCTCTTCAGAAGTCCCAGAATGAAGTAAAAATCTGAAGTAGTATTGAGGCACATTCATATTAGGTAGTATATACTAAAGGGTACTCTTCAGGGGACAAGCAGTGAAGTATTTCAGGCTTCAGTTTGAATTCTCCTGTGTTCTTCATATGTGAGACTGAAGTTTGGGATTGGCTGCCATATTAGCTCTTGGCCACAGAGGTCAACAGAAGCTTCTGGTGACAGCAGAAAAACATCTGAAAAACAAGGAAGTTGTTACTTCAGTAGGATTTTCTAAATCCAAAGAAAACTATGTATTCTAATTTTTGGGGAAGAAATAGATTTTTTAGGAAAATTATTATTTAGAAAATAGTAGATTATTATTATTATAACTATTAATTATTATTTTTTGCATCATGTGTAACGGTATTGACAAAACACAATTCTGTAATAGTTTCAGTATTTTTTTTCTGGGTAGAGGGTTGTTCTGTTAAATTTCAGGCATCTTTCTTGATGAATTTGCCTTGCAAAGGACATGATAGCTGTTAAACTACCCTTTCTTTGAAGCTCTGTGTCATTGAGGTCCTCTTAGTTAACTGCAATCCGTAAAAAAAGGCAAACGCAAACAAAAAGAGAACAGGAAGAAATGTAAGAGACTAAATAAAAAGAAACCAGAGGAGAACAGGAAGAAAAATAGAAATTTGGGAAACATGACTGACTTACAGAGGCTGAGAGGAATCAAGTTTGTTTAGTCAACAGAAGAAAAGACTGAGGGATGAGGTAAACAGTCTTCTAAAATGTAGAAAGCCACTGGAGGATTATGGTAATAATTAAATTACAGTATTTCAGCTGTCTCTTCAAGGTAACGTCCTGTCTGACAGGGACAGGCAGGTGTACTGGGGGTGGTGTACCCTTGATGTGTCCATCCAGCAACCTCACTTTCAGATCTGGATGCTGCCATTTTGGGTTATCCTGAGACTGTAGCTATCAATTTTCTTCTGTCTTTTGGGAAAGTGCCAGAGGACAGTATGAAAATTAGTGTATTACTTAAAACCCAGAAATGTGCAGCCATGTCACAGTGACCACTGTGGTATATGGCTCATTTATTTGCTTTTAAGAGTCTACCTCTACAATAAATAAATTTCCTTGAAAGAACACCATAAACTTTTAATTTAATGGGACTTCATAACATTAAACACACTTGTATTCAGAGCAGTTTAAAATTTGCTGCCTGCATCATTGCTGGAGAAATTGTGGAGCTGGAGCACAAAAAAAATAATTCAGAATGTGGACTTTAGGTTTTTCCAGCATCTAATACATACTGGAATCCCAGAAAGTTTACTCAGTGCATATTACAGTAACTTTTTTGCACATGTGCAAATAAAATATGCTGAATATGGGAACTTACCCTTTTTTTTTTTTTTTTTTTTTTTTTGATCTTGATCTGGTCTTGATGATCCTGAATTTGGGGTTTTTTTTGAGCAATGAGAAAAGCTGTAATGATGCATGTGAATGCCTCCTTTGTCTTAGTACTACTTGAGAGTTTTTTAGTTTTTATTAGGTTTAGAGAAATATTTTACTACATCTCAGACTTTTGTCTGCCCTAATCTTTATGTATCATACCATCATATAATTTGTTTATGTATATGATTCATAAAAGCATTGAGGATTGCTGGTTTTTTTGTGTTGTTTTGTTGTTGCTTTTTTCCCCCTGAAATGCCAGAAGTGACATAAAAAGTGAACGTGCATACTTGATAGCATTTTGAAAGAGATCATAGAAGATCTATTTCAAGCTTGTTATGTATGGAACATTTTTAGAAATAACTCTTAAATTCTTGATGGTTGCCATATTTCACGTGTGACTACAGAGGTTGTTTATGTTGTGGCTAAAAATCACGAGTAGCACCTGCATGATCAGAACGAAAGATCTTTTTAGAGGGACCAGACTGAACAGAGCCGTTGTCATATCTCTAGTTGGCTCATCTTTCCACAAGACCAACACTTCCCATTACATTGTGTCTTGAACCCACGTATTAAAGCTGTGAATGCAGGGGTTATTCCTTTGTAAAAAAGCCCATTGGTGAATGTGAGTCACTCTGCTAATCCTGTGCCTGATTTTTGGCCTGTTTTAGGGTTTTCTATAGCCTTCCATCACCATAGTTATGAAGAGTCCTCTGTATAAAAGTTTTTCTTAGATTTCTTTGAGTTTTGGTCTTGTTACTGAGCTATGAAGAGCTCTCCTTGTGTAGATAGAGGTTTGTGTTATTCTGTGTTCACTTGATCAGGCTGTCATTCTTTTCCATTTCAAATGTTAGTAGTTGAAAGATTTTACAGTGGGTTTTTTTAGACTTAATTTACCAAATGTTTGTCTTACAGCTAGATTCCTTTAGCCAAAAATGTTCTCCTCAGTTACACTTAGATCGAAGGGATGCTGCCTTAATGAAGAATATCCTGAGATTAACTCTGTCAGGTAGCTAGGAGCCTGATTATCTTCATTAATTACATAATACTATTATTAGAACCATAAACTTGTTTGAACCATTTAAGCCCACAGTTTATGTAACAGGACAGTTACCTACTGGTAACATTTTACCAACTCTGCTTTACTTAGGTAATGTCACCTTAGTTTTGGACATGTAAAGGAAGAGTGGAAAATAGCTAGTTAACAATAATGCTTAATTTGTTTTTTCTGGTGGCTGCTTGGTTGATAAAAACAGAAGTTTGTTGTCTCATATAAGTAGCGCTCCGGAACAAATAATGCAGATTTAATCTATGCAGCCTCTGTACAGCCACTTCTTACCCTTTTTTTGAACTGCAGGCTCTTCAGCAGTCAGATTTTTGTTCTTTCTGTGTAGTACTTACCACAAGACAAACAAGTCTTGGCTGACACCGTTGGCCTGGGTTGGGTAGGTGATTGTTAAGCTTTGAAGATCTAAGATTCCACTGGAGAAAGAAGCAAATTTGGAAGGAAGAGGGCTTTTTTTGTTCAGATTCACCCTGGAAAACAAATGTGCTTGCTAGTGCTGTAGCTAACAGGAAGCAGTAATAGGTGGTGGCTGGGGTGATGAGGGAGAGAGGGCGGGCAACCGCACCACACCTCTAGCTTCTGAGCAGGTCCTCTGCTGCAGACATCTTTAGACTTCAAAGGGAGCTTCTGTCAGGACTTGCAGTCCCCTTGCACTCTGCTGTGAGTGGCTGCAAAACTGGTGGTTAGACAAACACCACTGCTTCATAGCCCTCTGATGTCTTCCCATGAAGCAGAGAAGACTGTTTTTCTCAGACCAGTTCTGTTTATTAGCTTGAATGAGCTATGCAATTTTTTTTGACAATTTCAGGAGCAATTATTCTGTAGGAAGTACTGTCTACCTTCTGCCAATAGTGTCACAGTTATCAAATTACAGTAACCAATCCTAAATCAGGTTGCAGAATATAGTTGAAGATTACACTGATTATTATAGACATCTTAAGATAATACTGAGGATTGTAGGTGCAACTGGATTTGTGTCAGTCCTTTGAGATAGCATTTAGCTTCTGTGCTCATTGTCCAGCAATACTGGTAGCAGAGGGGAGAAAGTACAGGTTGAGGGTTTCTGTGCTTTTTGAGATGCTAATTCTGTCTTATTAAGGGTGTTACATATTTTCCTGGGGTTTAAATAATGCAAAATGTTGGATAGAATCAAGAAAATATGGCAACTGTTCAAAAACTGAAGTATTTCTCATGTTCTGTGACATGCTGTGATTGATGAGTAGTACAGTGGAGAGGAGGAGAAAGTTTATCTTCAAAAACATGCTTAAGGAAATATCCTAGTGGTGTATTTTAAATGGAAGAATCGAAATATTATTAGAGATGTATTTGAAGATCAATGGAACCATTTCTAGTTTGTGACCTGTGTAACTGATTTCAGAACATGTTGAATATTATGTAGAGAGAAGGGGTATTTGTTTATATATCTAAATGAGGTGGAAGGAGTAGGGAAAGGAATTTTTAACCCTCCCAGATGGTTCTGTCCAGCCTGACCTTGGATCTTTGAGCTAAGACGTGGGTTTTTTGTCTGCCTGACTGAGTGGCAGGAAGAGTGAGGGAAAACCTGGTTATGGAAGTGGAAGGAGTTTGAGAGCTCCAGGGCAGACTCACAGGTGGGAATTCGAAGGCTCTAGAATAGTCTAAAGAAGGAGTACATGAGAATATCTTCTATGGAGGAAGGTCATTGCCAAGTGGAACTGGATTGAAGGGAAAAAGAAGTTACAGGATCAGAAAAAGGCTTTCAGAGGGAGTTATTTTTCCCAGCATTACCATTCATGATAAAATTGTCTAGTTTCATTCTCAAAAACCTTCTTCCCTGGTTTCACTTGTTTTCCCTTAAATTGATTTGTAACTTGTCTTCATGAAATGACAGTAAAGTTCCTGACGTAATAGTAAAAATAAAGGAACGTTTTTCTATCTCGTCCTCCACATACTGTAGGCACCAGCTAGCCTATGGTCATCTTAGTCATAAGCAAGAGTTAAGGAATCTGAAACAATTCAAAAGTACTACACCTGGACTGAAAAGCTGCAGATACATAACAGCTAATTTCCATTTTCTGTTTTAGGAACTTGCTTAACTGCAGGTCTAGGTCTTCCGAGTTATGACAGTACAGAAATATTCACAGGTTCCCTGCCATGAAGCTATGCTCTGTAATTCTGTTACAAAATCAACTCCTCTTTAGATTTCAGTGATAGAAGCTGCCTTCTGATGTGCCTTTATGTGGTGAATGTGAGGCCTGTATTCCTGAAAAAGTTGGTGTGCAAGCATCCAAATGTAGCAAATAATTTAAGAGGGAGAAGAGAGAAAAATTGGCCAGCAGTTGAAACAGAGTAGCTTAAACAGTAAATAAAATAAACAGAATTGGAGCAAATCCAGGGAGGACAGCAGGGAACCAATTCAAGATGCATTGAACCATCATACTTTGAATTGGTAATGTTAAGAGCAGTAGTTCATCTAGAGATATTTTTAAATAGTCTTTTTAACCGTGATGCATGTTTGTTAGAGAGGGAAGGAACCAAAATAAAAACAAATGCAAGTCCAGTTGCTTTTGCTATTTGTTCTTGAATCCTGTAGAAGTTGTTACGCTGAGGCCAATAAAGGGTTTCAGGATTTTTGCAACAGCTGTTTGAGCTCTTCCATCTCTTTGCACGGGATGATGGCTTTTGAAAGAGTGAGATCAGTCTTTCAGTTTTTTTCTTTCTTTTTTTTTTTTTTAATTAGATCATGAAAAGAATAATCTTTGTAACATATTTTAAGAGAAAATAAGTTATCATAATGTCTTATAGTTATGCATTAATCTTATTAGCAGGTCTGAGGCTGGAAAGAATGGATAGTAGTTCAAGAGCATGTTAATTCATTAAAGTTATAAGTAAAATAGCAGGAAAAGTATTTTAAGGTATTGTGTAGGATCACCTCACAAAGTTCTAATTCTGGCCAGTGCCTGAGGCATTGGACAGTAGACCAGAGCTCTAAGATATGTTCCAGCACCTCTGAGTGTGTCATTAGCACATCCTTTCTGGTCTATAGATAATGGGCCTTAGCAGATACAGGGAGCTTTGAAAACTTTCAGTTTTGTCATGCTAAAAACAACTGTGCTTTGTCAGAAAATACTAAAACGTTGTTGAGCACAAAATGATTATTTCACTTTTAAACCTTTGTCGTAACTTCTTTTCCTGTTCCTAATAAAAAAAAAATGTGTTTTGTTCAGATTATGAACTTCCCTTTTGTAAGTTCTTCTAAATTAGGGCTTCTTGGTTACTGCTTTTTGTTTGGTGTGAGCATCGCCCATGGAAGCAGCAGAACTTAGTCAGGAAAACTTCATCTTGTTTTTTTGAGTCACAAGCAGCTAGTCTGTAAGTGCTGTCTTCAGTGTTGTCCTTGGAGAGACCCTGTGCACCTGCCTGGTAGCCTGTGTTTGTAACACAGCAGTCAGCACGCTGCCCAGAGCCCATGCCCTAAATTTCCCGAGGCAAGAAGTTTAGTATCAGAGCTAGCTGGCTTAAACTTGGAGCTAGGGATGAATGACAGACAGGCCATGGAACGTATCTTGTGTGGAGCATTGGAAACACCAAAGATGCACTCTTATGCACATTTCTTTCCATCCCTTTTCCCTATCCTTCCCAGTCCTCTCTTCTTGACAGTCACAGGGATGTTACATGTATTTTGAGCTGGTGGCTCAAGCACTCAGCTGGAGCTGCTTGATGCCCAAGGCAGACTTCCTGATGGAGCCTGCGCTGACCTGGGCAAGGCCTAGTGACACTGGGTTATAAATGGAAGAAGTAATTATCCTGTAAGTGTTATGTAAAATTTTCAAAGAAGTGTCGCTTGCGGATCTGAAATGTAGTGGTAGAAGAGGGTTAGTCCAGAGGAGACAGAGGAGACCAGAGGAGAGCCAGCTGCTGGCTTGAGCTGTGTGGGAGGGGAGGAGCTGCTGCCTGAAGCTGAGGTGCTGGCCTGGGGAGCTGGGCCAGATCAATAGCCATGGCAGGAGCATTGTTTGCTTTGGGCAGGGCAGGTGGAGTCAGAAGGGAAGGCAGAGAAGGCATCAGTGCTAAAACAACGGAGATGCAAGGGACAAGATTTTGGGATAGGCAGAACATGTGTGGGGCAGAGACCTGCATCATTGCAGGAACAAAAGACAGCAGAAAGTGCTGTCCTTCTTACTTGGGCTGGTAGTCAGTGTGCATCTGACCCCCCAGATGCAGTGTAGAGAAGTCTGGAGGTTGTGGTTTCATGAACTAGAGTCTGGTGACAGCAGTAATTCCCCTCAGCCCGATCCTGTGCTGTGCTGCAGCTGCACTCAGGGTTGTCCATAAAGCGCTGCCATGAACCAGATAGTCCCTTCTAGGTTTTGTTTAGCCTGGACTAGTTCAGGTTCGCAGCACTGGCCCAGTGAAAGCAGCATCATGGTGGGGAGGAGGACCAAGGGAGGGCAGGAAGGCTGCATCTCATGTCTGGCACGTGCCTTCAGCAGTTTCTGACTGAAGCCGTCTTCAGCAGGCAGAGACCCTGCAGCTGCACCTCTGTAGTCTCTTCAGGCATTGCATATGGCCTTTAAGTGCTTGCTACAAACTCTGGTGTGTACTTTTTATTTTTTGTTTTTCTGTTTTTCTGCTAGCTAGTGACACCCACCTCCAGCCAGCTCTCCTGGGACAAAGCCTGTGCTCCTGTTTCTATGGCCAGCCAGCTGCAGTCGATGGCTAGAGATGGGAGTCCGGCTGGCAGCAAGGGACAGTGTGTCCTTTCTACCATCCTACAGCAACATGGGGTGCAGAGAGCAGAATGGTCTCATCCTGGCTGTTGGGATGAGAGTGCTCTCTTTGTTAAAGCAACCAACTGCCAAGACGAAGAGATTTATCATGTGAAATTGATCTAACCTGAATAACTTAATTAGTGCTTACATTTTGTCTTTTGTGGGTGTTGGCTTGATGGTGAGATTTGTACTGTGTCTTTATTCTATAGCTTCATCCTTTTTTTTACAAAAAAGGTGTACTCAATAGGAGAAATTATTCCTCATACATGTGGTAATGAAGATAAAAGGTGAATGTTTTTCTTTTGCAGTGCAAAGAATGGCCCTCTAGTGGTCATGGCTCTAAAAAAAACAACATGGGGAATTTTCTTCATCTTACCCAAGGCATATTACAGTAATTGCTTTCTCCAGGACTCTCTAGCAAGGAAACCATACAGGATGAAATTTTTTCCCATCTCCTTGACGTTCTTATGCTTCTAGATTGAGTAACTAAGATAATATTTGCAATTTAGTCATGTAATTGGCAACTTCAGACTGTTCATTTGGGGAGCTTTCACTAAGCTGACTTAACTGTGCACTCTAATAATGATGGCAATTATTTATTGAATAATAGACTATTGGGTTTCTTAAATAGCTAAAGCACTGAGCTGTGCAACAAAGACTAGCATAAATTACCATCAACTGTATGCCATAGTTTGTTCCTGAAACCACAAAATTATGCCTTCATTTTGTTCACTTTTATGTAATTCTTTTTTTTTTTTTTTTTTTTTTGAATTCTTCTCAACAGCCAAGTGACTTCTCAGTATCTCTAAAGGCATCGGGGAAGAACAAACATTTCAAGGTGCAGCTCGTGGACAATGTCTATTGTATTGGGCAGCGTCGCTTTAATACTATGGATGAGTTGGTGGAACACTACAAAAAGGCTCCCATCTTCACCAGTGAACACGGGGAAAAGCTATATCTTGTGAAAGCACTTCAGTGACATTGAAGATGGACTTGGCCACCTGGGCCTCTTATAACTTACAAGCCTTAGGTCCTAAATTCACTTTTATAGAGCAGAGCAATATCTGAAGCAGGCTTAAGGAATAGGCTCTTTCTAAAGTGTTTGCTCTGTCGGTTGCTGTTTGTCCTTTCTTTTTTTGTTTGCCTCTTTTTGTGTTCCAGTTCTGTTAATCTCAGACCACCTCTCTTCAGGTTGAGAGCTTCCCTTGGGTGGCCATGGCAAGCACTCACCTTCCCAGCTGAGTTCAAAACTCCCCTCTCCTGTGTACGTTTACATAGTTCGCTCAGATCAAGGAGGGGCGTTTTCAATTCAAACCAGTGTTAATCTGTTCAGATTGCTCACACAGGCAGAACTCTCTGTTCAGAGACATCGGGCACAAGTTGAATGCACTGAAGCTGCAGCTACTGAAGTGAGAGAGTAGACGTGACAGTTGTGGCTGTGAGTTCTGTAGCTATATCGCTTACCGAGGTAGTATATTACAAAAACTCCTAGTTCCTAGAAGCACTCTTTACACTGTACTCTGCTATTACATTGCCTCTCTGACTCTTTGTAAAGAGTACACTAATTAAAAAGCATTTTGTAATAGTACTTCTTAAACTACTATGGTAAGATTGTAGTAAAAGAAAACTATCTAGTGTATTTTGGTCTGTAATTGCAACAAAGAGAAAATTTATTTGAAAGTTGATTACTAGAGAAAGAATCATTGAATTGTAAAGGCTGAATGTTTTGGTAATCTACAACCAAATGTGCCATCCACATAATGCTTTTTCCTCTTGCCCTTCTGCTTGTTTGAATTAAATGATTATGTATTTAATTCTCAAAGTAATATGTATCTGTAGCTGATTGTTGACACTAATACAAAAGATTAATAAAAACTGATCTTGGGACGGGGTGGGGTGGGCTACCAACACTATATATATATTTGCTTTAAGGAAAGAAATCTTCAGGTTTTACAGAGGATGGCGTGGTTGGTAGGAAGAGACACACAGAATGTTAATGAAGAAAATGCATTTTTTCTCTTTTCTTTACATTTAAACTCCTTTATGGTTTAAATATACAGTCTTTAGATGGCACATTCCTGAGATTGAAGAAGGGATCGTGAGATCTCAAAATCTTGCATACTCAGTTTTTTGGATATTGTAATAAAAAAGGTATTATGTCATGATGGAGTACTGGATTTATCCTTGGGTGGTAGTCCTGGTGTTGCTTTAGCAAGGTGAAATAGAGCGAATAATGAATTTATTTTGTCTTCGAATTTGTGTGACCTAAAAGGAAACTTCTGTGACTGCAGAGGACAGTTTGATATGAGGCAATGTCTAATGAACTCCATGTTACTTGTTTCGGTGATAAGTAAGTCCATTCATAGCTTCAAGGAAAACTGCGATATGGAGCTGTTTCCTTGGTACCTTTTTGCCTTTAAAACAGATTTCTTACCTATTCTGTGTTTCAGCAAGTGGTAGTACAGCTACCTCTGTGCAGAACTCCAGTGTAGGTTAAGCAGACACCAGCACTGTCTTCAGTTGAAATCATGCCACTGCCAGGAGACTGCACTGGTATGTCTGCAAATGAATTGCAGTCTTGCTCAGACCTGAGAGGCAAGTACAATTTTTAAAGTTCTTCACACATACTATTTTTCTTACCACTCTTGAAATCTTTTTTCTATAGTGATCTGAATTGACAGCTGTATTTGAATTGACAACTGTATTTTTCTGTACATGCATTAACTAAAAATTGGGCAGTGGCACTTCTTGGTCCAGCTTAATGAAGGAAAGCAGTGATCCTGAGCAATCCAGAATGGCCATGCTTTATCCTGAAAAGCACCTACGCATGACTTTCTTCTAAGAACATGGAAGCTTTCCTTAGAAAGCTGGTGAAAAGTGCCAGTTATTTGCAGTTTACCTACAGAAGGACTCCACAGTGGGCTGCTTCTGAAACTTCATAAGTAAATTCTGCAGAGAATGTAGGTTTTTGCCTTCTAATACCCAGTTCTTTCTTTAGGTGAATCTAAGCATGTACCAAGTACGGAAATGATGTTAAGAAAGTCAACTATATATTGTATGAGCATTTTCAGGTTTGAGTGAATTGATTTTCAGTCTCATTGACTCTTTGTACCATTTGGAAAAATGATATATGGGAATGGTTTTCCTTTTCAGTAAACTGATTACTGCAATTACTCTTTCATGCCCCTTGTTCATTTTTCTGAAATATTCCCCATGTTTCCTGTTCCAGGAGCTTTCATATGCCTCTTAAAATCCTTTTTTTCCACTTGTTTAAAATATTCTCCTTTTACAAGCTCTGTTAGTTCCTAACCCCTTTCTTGTCTTAGTAGCTTAGAAGTAAGTCAAATGGCATATAAGTGAAGTTTTTACCATACACTTCATATTTTAATGGAATTCTCAAATATTTTTTTGTTACCTCAACCTGTGTGAACAGCTTCTGTGTGTTGAGGTGTGAATTGTTAAAGTATTTTGTTTTGGAAGCAGTTTGTTAATTTACAACCCAGCAGTGTGAATGACTGTCTTGAGTTTCTTTTTTTTGAAACAAACCTGATCTTGTTTTTGCCCACACTGTATTTAATCAACATGCTCTCCATTCAACAGCCTCATTAATAGTTCAGTTTTTCCCGTTTCCACTAATTGAGATAATTTTCTGCAAGTTTTTTTGCCTTTTTGATCTCATTTGCTGGATTCGGCCTAAGCATTAATATTCTTCAGTACCAACTGCTTAATAACGGGGGAATAGACACAGATTTAATTTTTATTTTCCTATTTTATATTTACCTTTCTATAATTTGGCAAAACCTCATCCTTTTTTTTTACTACTCAAAGCTTCCTTGTCAAAGCTTGGAACTGAGGGTGTGTGTGGTTTTTTAAGATGAGGGGAAATGTGGTGACCAAAGTTGCTTCACCTGCAGTTTTCATTAAAGGCTCAAATAATTTCTGATGGAGTAGAAGTGGTGATTTTTCTTTATGGTTGGTATTCAGTTTTCTTATCATACTTGGTTGGTATAGGTGTGTAAGTTGTATTTTGAAGTATTATTCCTGCACAGATGTTAATGTTTTCTTGCTTTACTGGTGTTTACCTATGAATGTGAATGAGTTGTCTAAATCCATAGCAGTTACTATTTGATGGCAAAAATTTGAGATCCATGTTTTCACTTTTAGCTCTGGGAGCTTGTTGGTAAGTTCCCTCTTCCAGTTATCTCAACTGTTTGTGGTGCCACTGAATAGTCCTATCTTGAGTAGGCACAAAAAGATGGTAAAAATTCTGTCACTTCTGAACTTACACATTATAGCCCATCTATTCTGTAGTGCTCCTCTTCTGAGGATGCTTTATTTAAAGGATGCTGTGGTAGCTGTTCTTCATAAATACCTATGGTGTAGAACTTGGTCCCAGCTTTTATGTTATTCAGTCTTATGGAAGTATGTGTGTATGAGACATGTTCCAAAAGGTGAGGAGACTCGTGTTAGGCCAGCCACTCAACTGGTGTGTAGCCCTGCGCCTACTGGGAGCTGCTGCTTTTTGCACAAGTGCCTGCACTGCCACTCTGCTGGTACTGGTGGTGACATTTGGCCAAAAACATTGGAGCGCTTCAGGGTTTACACTGGTTGGCAGATAAATGTGCACACAAGCTTTGGCACGGGCCCCAAGCCAGGCAGCTGCTCGGCAGATCCAAATTGGAAGAAGCAGGAACCCATGGCATGGTGCTCAGTCTCGGCAGGGAGTGTTGCAGAGAAGTACGGCAGAAGCATTCCGTCCAGCTGTGCAGGGCTCAGCTGGCTTGGAGTGTCTAATAGCAAAATAATGCACAGTTGGGTACCAAGTAGCCAGGGCTGGCCTGATGTAGTATTGAGGGTAGTCATGGATTAGGTGGGGACAAATTATTAAGAATTAATCCAAGAGTGAACAGAGGGCATGCCAGCTAAACAGGCATGGATCTACTGTATTATAAAATTGAAGGGCTTGCTTAGTCTTTGCTTTTGAGGAGAGGAGAGAAAAGGCAACAAAGATGTGCAGTTGGGTAATTAATATGATTATGGACTGTAAAGTCCCACTCTTGAATGATTCTGTTTAATGTTGTCAATTCAGATATTTTTCTGTTACAAATTCATATGAAATCCTTAAAGTTTACAGCGGTTCTTCCAAGCCTTTATTGTGGCTTTTCTAAACTGTAAAGTTTGCTGCCTGGTTTAATGGTTTCACGATGGGGAAACAGAGATCTTCCACACTTAAAATGCTAACTGTTCTTATCAAGTTGAAGTACTTTTAAAATACCGCTACACAGTCTTACTTGTAAAAATGAGTCATCTTACCTAAATTATAAATCGAAAGCTAGAAAAGGGATCACGCTTCTTTTTGTATTAAGTCTGGCAATTTACTTTGCAAAAGCTACTAAATAACTGTGAGGGCTTTTGTTCCTTCTTGTTCTTAAACTAGTAATACAGTGATTTAGAGTTAAATGAAACCCGTGCAATCTCCAGAATCTGCATCTGATGAGTTATGTTTTCCTACTCTAGTGGGACGGGGTGACTCATTTTTAAATGGAAACTTGTTAACATATTTACACTGATAAGTTGTGAAAGGTGTGTTGCTAAAGTACCTCTCAGCTCTCAAAATGCACTAGGAACTGTGAACCTTTCTATTCCTTTCTCTTCAGTCCATACAAAATTCAGTGCCTTTTTTAAGAAGTGGAAAAGTGTAAACCAGCAAGGGTGCAAGTTGCCCAGTCCTGAATGGTGTTCTAGATCACCTGGACCATGTGAATGAAAAGTGCCAGAGTAAAAGGAGGATGCAGCTAAATGCCACTGTTCATTCGCCAGTTCCTCCTAGGTGGAATAGGCTTTTAAGTAACAAGTCGACCCATTGTGCAATACTATTCTAGAAAGTATACTGCAATTGAAACATTCACCAGTTTTAGTATATGTCAACAGTGCCTGAATTTGTGTATGTTCCTGTGCTGATGTCTTGCAAAAGCAATATTTATTGTCTTTTTTGCTATTTCAGGTGGATATTCATATCTATAGCTGTTCGATATAGTTACCGCTTTTTTGGAAAACCCAGCGCAGAATGACATAAATTGACTTAATGTGAAATATAACCTATATATAATATTCTTAAAACTATTAATATTTTCTGGCCCCTTGCATGCCTCTGGAGTCCTATATCACTTTTGTATTTTAAAATGCAAGTTTTCCTGGCATATTCTTGGTGCTTCTTTTCTTGTTATAAAAGAGATTGTCTCCCTGGCTCTTACTTGAAATACCTACACAAGCTCATATGGAAGCTGACTAACAGAAGTGGCATGTAACCATTGGCAGATTAAACAAGTTTTTCCTTGCATTTTCTTTCATATGTGGTAATATTAGATGTTTTAGGAGTGGGAGGTTAATTAAACAGAAAAAAAAAGAAAAGAAAAGAAAAAAAGAAAACTCTCTTAACTTGACAGATTATCTTCAGCAGTGGGAGTCCACAGTTATGAGGAAAAAGTAACCGGTAAGAAATCTCTTTTTCTGTTTTCTTAAGTGAATTTAGTTTGGGATTTAGCTTGACATAATGTGCCACTAGTGCATGAAGTATTAAAAAGGTTAACAAATAAATGCTGACTTGGACCATCTTAATGAAGGAATGGATGGATAAAACTGTTAATGTCCTTCTCTAGAAAACAGTAATAATCTTGAAAAAGGGAGAGCTGTGAATCTAAGGGACGTGTTTGTTGGTTATGGACTTTTTTTTATTTTGATTTTTGAGGGAAGACTTCAAAAGGTGTTTTGCTCCAGTTTTCAAGCCAAAGTTTGCTTCTGAGCTTCATCCCAAGAAGCATCTCTTTGGGTGTGAGCCAGGCCACAGAGAATATGTTAAATGGAATTGTTCTCCCAGCTATAATTGAAACTGTGGTGGTGAATAATGGGTTACTTACTTTTTTGTTAATTTTGATCTCCATTAGATTGGATACATACATCTATATGGTAATTAATTAGTGGGTTCCATGGGTTACTGACTTAGCTTTTCACCTGGGTTCAACTCTATCAACTTAAAATAAGCTTAATGATTTTTTTTTTGTTCCTTTTTATGTCACAGAACCAGTAGTGCATTCAGTGCAATTATAATTTGTAATGCAAAGAAGCCCTTCAGTTGTGGGTGGCTGGTATGCTTGGAATACTAAGTCAATAGATGATGGTGGTGATAATACAGCCAGAAAGAATGGTGGGTAAGAGCACCAGCAGAAGGCAGAGCGAACAGACTCCTAGGATCATGCAGCAAGTATCTGATGGTTTCTCTTTGGGGAATTACGATGTTTGTTTTCATTTGAATATGCATAGCTAAGTTGTAAAAGTCAAACTTAACCCTTTTTTTGGTGTACAGACAGTTTATTCAACAGTAGATTTCAGGAATTAGCACTGCAGGAGGAAAAGTGGATGTTGAGGCCCTAAGAAAAGTGAAGGATACTGGTGTTTGCAGCAGCTTTCCTACTGAAAATTCATCCAGTCAAAGGTGGGACACTCCCCTGTGTTACTTGGCTACTGGCATTAGCCCGACTTCATGTGGGCATAACCTGTCTGCACTGAAGACAGAGAACTGTGATTACATTAGAGTTCCATAACGTAGACAAGGCTTTTTGTCAAGGCTTTTTGTCAGCTGGCTTGGGCTAAGCACAGGGTTCAAGGTGAAGAGAAGAGCCAGTTGTTGAATGAGTGTTCGCTAGTAATGGATGGTTACCATAAGAGAACTCTTTTAATCCAGTTATTTTTGTCCTTTGCCCTTAGTAATTCAGCAATGGGTCTTGACAGTATCAGTGTTTGATGCTGTGTGTTAGTAAGGCACTGACGTGTTGCTTGTGCTAACGGGTAACTTTGATCAGATGTGCAACTTCTCTGTCTTGTCTGTGTGAAATCATTGTGTGATGAAATTAAAGATCATATAAGAGAAACTGTCATTTCTTGTTAGCTGGCATTTCTAATGCTGTAAGTAGCACACCTAAATTGTCAGCTTTCTGATGCTCTTCGGTGTAACCTCGTCTGCAAAAATTAGAAGTCTGAGCATGTTTCAAAAGTAAGCAGTCTCAGCTCAGTCTCTTGCCATGAGGTGAGTGTTAGATCTCCAGTCATGGGCCCCTTGCTGGCAATATCTCATCTTTTTTAACAGTGATCTTTGAGACTTCTCCCTAAGCTAACATCAGATTTGTCTCCTCCGTTCCTTTTCTTTCCTCCCTTCCCCTTTTTCTTGCTTTCTTGCTTTCTTTTCTTTCTCTTCCCCCCCACCCCCCAGACACTTTGTCCTCAAAAATGCACATGCATCTGTCTGTGACAATTCTTTTACTTCCTGGAAAGCCTACTTGGCCACCATTTTGAAACTTTATGGACCGTTTGTGGACCCTTTGGAGCAACAGTATTTCTTTCCAGTGTTGGTTTAATGGGAAAGAATACCCTTCTTATTGATTGCATTATCCTGTGGTGGGGGAAGTAATAACCAAAGGTATTGTCCTTCTTCAAGCTGGTTCTTGTAAGCACTTAGTGCTAATGGAATGAGTTCTGGCCGTTCTTCATAAAAGAAACAAAAAAAGGTTACAGTTCTAGTTTAAATCAAATCACTCTGTAAGTGCTTGCAAATAATTTTACAACTGTGAGAACGGAGAAGTTCATTACATAATGCAATCTACTTCAGTTACTGATGGAAGGAAGAGACTCTTCCTCAGCGTTATGAGAACATTCATTCTGTAATAGTCTCAGAGTTTTTGGAAAACAAACCCCACCACTTTCAGAAACATATTCAAAACCAAGCTGTGCATACTTAGTACAGTTTGGAACCTTTTAGGATAGGGCACCATCCAGTCATCCAGCTTCATTTTTTGTACTTTTTCTGTTAACTGTAATGGTTGTATTTTTATGATGACTCAGATAAATACAATTTTTGTGTGTTTTCTAGTGCAGTTGCATGTGGGGTTGACATTGCTTCCATTTGAGCTGGTTGAGTTTCCAGGAATCCTGCTCGTCCTGTGCTTTGTTATTCTGCACTCCTTCCTGTCCTGTTTGCACTTGCTCTCCCACTCCACCTTTTCTTCTTTCTTCCTCTCTTCTGTCTCTTGTGCTCTAAAGCTTCTGCAGTTTTTCATCTCCTTCTTCCTTTCTTCAGTTGTTTCTACTCCCTCCATTTTCAGCCTTTAATATTTAGAGCCTACCTAATGGACAGGAAAAAATACCTGTATGCCCCACTTCTCCCTTACATATCCAGGTTGCAGAGAAGCAGGCCCACTTCCCCAGGTAGAGCTGTATTGTGCTGAGGGGACAATGAACAGGCTGTCAATCGACTGTATTGCTTGAGCAAACCTATTCTTACCATTCACAGAGGTGATTTGTTGGATGATGTAATCCCAGCTGAAATAAGCAGCTTGACTTTTGGATTTCAGGGTGTGTATTCTCAGTGTTGAAGTCTTGGTGCTCAAACAGGCCACAGCTGAAACTCTGAAACAGGGAGGGGAAATGACATGGTCAGTAGTTCTGCACATTTACACTAAATGTTGCAAAATAGGGGCAGTGAACTTCTTACATTATGCTGATATTTTAGGGCTGAGGGAGTGCAACTATACATGGCTTTGTTGTGGAGAAGGCAATTTAGTGCCTACTCCTCCTTTCCTGCTTGCTTGAGTTTCTTTTGCCTGACCTACTGGATGGTATTTTCCTGTACTGAAGAGAGAAAATACCAAGGATTCCTCCAAGAGAGTTGCAGTTCAGCAGTAGCCGTTTTTGTGAGATCTGATTTGCTTGGAGTACATCAATGCATAGTTAGGCTGACATAGTGGAGATGTTATGCTGGCAATTAACTATAACACTATGTTTAACTATTTTTAACTATAATCAACTATAACAGCTGTAAAGTTTGCTGTAGTTTGTACTGTTCATTGGAACTGTTATGGCGTCTGCTATAAATCTTCATTCAAAAACCTTATGCTGTAAATAAAACCCTTTAATTAAAAACTGAAAAAAAAAAAAAAAATACCCTCCAGTCCATGTACAAAAGGAAGGAACAGCTCAAACTGAAGACAGCAGCCAAAATAATCACTCTGTACCATACAGTGATGATGGAGAACAGACAAAGAGCATACACGAGGAGCCATGGAAATGAAGCATCATAAAAGGGCTGGTGACAGATGACACTATTAGGAGCACGCTCACCCACGTGAATGCAATGATACATATGTTGGCACCAGAGAGCAGGAGGGAAGTTCAGAATGATTGCACAAGGCATTTGCTGAGGGACTGAACCTGGCAGGGCCGTGCTGGAAGAACTTCAGTTTCATTCTGAAGCAGTTCTTGCTTTTTCTCTTGAGATACAGAGGCAGGGTATAAATAGCAGTAGGCTTGAAAAAGCGGTCAGCCCCTGCTTCTGCAGCAGGAAATGAAGACATCCAAGAAATTCCCTTTGTCCCAAATAGATGTGTGTGCACATGTTCGCTTTCCCTTAATTTAAAAAGATTTCTTCAAATTGTATTTGTTCCAGAACGAACTCATCCTTTCAGAATCGATGGATGCCTTTCCGTAGCAGACTGATGTTTGGGAAAGTTTTGATTACATTGAACATGAGTGCAAACTTGTCCTAGACTGCACATGAGTGACTAATCCTTGATGAGCTCAGTACTCTCTGAAGGGAGAGCCAATGTTTGAATAATTTTAGTTGTGCCCATGATTGCATTAAAAGTCCTCTACTCTTCCACCTTCCACATCACACTGATTACCTGGGGACACATATCCCTTTGGCTACTGTGATCTATTTTGCAGCCCTGATACTTTTTCAAATTTATTCCAATTTGAAGTCTGATACTTGTAAAAAAACCCTGGATCTTGCTTCTCATCACTAGCCTTGCTCATTGAATATGAACAGTTGTGTAGTTGTACAGATGCCAGCCACGGAACCTGGCTGTCCAATGCTATAACCAGATGAACATAAAATCATAAAATTGTTTTGGTTGGAAAAGACCTGTATGACCATCGAGTCCAACTGTTAACCTAGCACTGCCAAGTCCACCACTAAGCCATGTCCCTAAGCACCACATCTACACATCCTTTAAATACCTCCAGGGATGGTGACTTCATCACTTGCCTGGGCAGCCTGTTCCAGTGCTTGACAAGCCTTTCAGTGAAGCAATTCTTCGAAATATCCAATCTGAACCTCCCCTGGCACATGTTACCTGCCATCAGCACCCAGAAAATGAAGGATTGCTCCATCACCAGTGAAAGAGCAGTATGAGGCTCTCTTGAACCTATGTCATCCAACATCCACGTGGATACAAGTTGGATTGGGAGCTGATGACGTGTAAAACGTCATGAGGAGAGGTAAAATAGGGTACGTGTTAGTTCAGAATTGGCTCTTTTCAATGCAGATACCTTACTGGCTGAACTGGCCCTCCTATAACTGTACAGTTGTAATAGTAGACTTATCAGTATACATATGTTAGGGTGATGCAAGCCCTGAAGAGCACTAAAATTCACTGTGGTGCTTCTATTTCTAAAGTGGAAGAATGTAATTCTTGCAAAAGCAGTGAATCTGGGCTAAAATACACCTTTCATGTTAGTGGTATTGAGTGATCCAGTCTCTTTACTGGTTCCCTATCAATTCTTGTGGGACCTTCTGACTTCTTGATGGGACCCATCTCCTCCCAGGCAGCGTGGTCAGAAGTGAGTTATGTATTTCTGAACTAATCCTTCCCTGGGCTTTGGACTGCTGTGCTTCCCAGTGATGAAAACCACATCCATCATTTACTGGCCTGAAAAAGAAAGCAGAGATGTTTTCCGGAAAGCTTGGATCTGTGTCAGCAGCAATTAGGAAGAACAGTCTTTTGAAATTAAGCTATGATAAATTGTGATCTAGACAGCTAGAGATTTTCATGCTTGTCTAAGATGACAGATAGCCAGGTCCTGTAAAAATTGGAAGAGTTAATAAAGATGATTCTTTCTTGAAATGTCATTCACCCTTCCTGTAAATCTTGGCCTTTCCAGCCCATAGGGGAATTTGACAGTGTGCCCTTCCCTCCTAACTTCTTGCCCTAGAACTCAGAAAACTGGCCAGTCTTGGTACTGTCTTCTGGTAAATGCTCACACTCCCCACATGTGTTGAATATACAGACTTGGTAATGCTCTTCAGCAAGATTCTTGTGTAGTTATGTAAGCACAGATTCAAAATTGCTGACCCTCAGTGATGCTGCCTGTACTGTTAAGTACACATGCACCTCTGTTTTTGTTTGTTTGTTTGTTTTTGTTTTTTTTAAAAAAAACATTTTTCATTTAGGTATTAGAACATGATAGGTTTACTTAATTTTTTACATACTTTTGTAGACTTCTAGCTGGTCCTTTGTGTACATGGCTGCTTTCCATAACTAGATAGGACATGCAGATTCATATCCTTTATCTGGCACCCTGGTTGTCACTTTGGTCATGCTTCAGTTTCTAATGGGCAGCGGCCATGAGCTGAGAGGCAGAAAGAGAAAATAATATGCAAAGAGCCTTGCAACGTTAAGCTATAACCACGAAGAGTATCAACTTTACTTTGCATGTTTTCTAAGGGCTTATACCAGGGCAGACAAATTTAATGGAAAGATCAAAGTGACTAGACTTGGCTTTGGATCAAACTCGAATGCAATTCATTTCTTCGTGACTTTTGTTTGATATCAGAAAGTATTAAGGCACTTACTCTTATGATTTTAAGAGGCCTAATTTTAGAGGATAGAGGGGATGAGAATTGTTAACTTCTGTTCCAGAGCAGCTGACTGAACTATACATCTGTGTTTTCTAAGCTATCATAGGCAAAGCATATTTACTTTACCAATCTTGCAAAAAGGATAAGAAGTGGAGATGGTGCCAAATCTACAAAGAAAATATCATATGAAAGAGGATTTCATGCTTACTTTGGTATCAACTATTGCACTGCTCTTTAACTGAACCTCACTTCCTAGGTTTTCTGCTAGAGAATTGATATGGCTTTTCCTAGATTTTCTGGTTATTAAAATTCAGCCCTCCAAATCCAGAGCTCCCTTTCCTAATGTTATTTTATCCTAACTAGAGGAAAGTGGTTTAAGTGATAGGTATATTTTTAATGGACAAAACCTTCATCCTATTAAGAATATAAATAATAATATACTTCTTCCAGACTTACAAACCTCAGGTTGGAGAAGAAAAGGATGCCGTTGCTTTCTAGTTTTATTTGTTTTATTTCACCTTTCAAATAATGCTGCAGCTCTCCAGGGAATTCTGTGGTATTGCTGTGTCTGTGCTCTTGAACCTTACATTCCCATCCCATAGGGATTTTGCACATTTTGTTCAACAATAATAAGCCAGCACTAAAAAATAAACTTTGGATATAGAAACATACTTCACCTCAGTCTTCTAGAATAACAGAGCAGAGTCCCCCAGCCTATTCCCAGTTTCAGGACTTGTTTTTGATCTAGTCACTCATCTCATTGTATGAAAACTTCATCAATATGTGAATGAGTTCAAAGGGTAGATAATGAATGCTTGTTTTGAATTCGTTCATCTCATGGTTTTGATGTTTATCTTTGCGATGGTATAGCGATATAATAAATCTTGGCTAAAATTTGGCAGTTTGTTCCTCTTGGGTTCTCTTTGTTTCAGCTTCGAAGTCTTTGCTGCTTAGTGATTTTCCTTTCTTCTCTGGAGCTGGCTGGATTCACAAGCTTAATATTGCAGTAATTACTCCGGAATTCGTGATAAGGTGTTTAGTATCAGAGCATGGCTACTTAAAAGAACAGTGAGTTTCCAGGCAGGGATAAGGTTCTGACAACTGCTGGTAGAAGGATTTAGCAAGGCTACACCTGTTTATCTGCTGCAAGCTGGTGCTTTTTTCTTCCTCTTGCTGCCATTTTCCCACGTCTTCAGTGATTCACAGCCTCCTACACTGTGGTCCGCCGGGACTGCCAGAGATGACTTTGTTATTAGATGATGTTTCTTGGATGATCCAAGTTTTCCTTGTAATATGATTCCACCAAGGGGATCGTGTTAGGCCTCTGGGACTTTCGGGAATGGCTTGCATTGCACACACTTAAGGGAAGCTTGTTCAAAGTGACCTAAAAGCTTAGAAGTCACAAAATAATCACTAGTTTTCAGTTCTGGGACCCAAAGCATGAGCTACTCAAGTGCCTGAGCTCTGTCGGGTGGGTCTGCTTGCTCCCTGCACAGCTCCCCTGCTCTCCTCTCCTCTCAGCTTCTCTCTGCAAGGCAGGGTCGTGATCCCAATTGGATGTGGGGCATCCATGTCAGATGACCCCCAATACTGAGAAGTATAAACACAGCTAGTCTCTTCCTTTTTTGGCTATCCCTTTTTTCTTCTGCTACTGAAGTTCCTTGCAGACTTGCCAAGTGGCAAATTGCTCTAGTGAATGGATATTTGTTCACTTCAGATTGTATTGGTGCTGGCAAAACTGTTTCGTATAGGTCACTGATTTGCTGTCATTCAGTTGATTAGCAATGTTATTAATAATTTCTTTTTGCTTTTGATCTGAGCCATACTTCAGTCTGTGAAGAAGGGTGCAGAGAATGTTCAATATAAATCTGAGCTGTGCAGTTGACTCTTCAGGTACATGTCGTAAGGATTCAAGGAATTAATTCCCTTGCTTCTTCTGCTACAAATAAGATTTAATGTGAGCTGAAGAACTTCAGATGATGTTCAGTGTTTTATTGTGTGTCAGGCAAGCCCAGAAACTTTCTCCATGTGCGCTGTTGACTGTTGAAATATTTCACACACTTAAACAGTGGGAGGTTGTTTAATTAAAGAGAATAAGTAACGCATACTATATCAAACACTTTAATTCTGAAAACTTGGAAATGAGAATTAATAGATTCATGCAGGAGCGTGTGTACAGGGGATTAATGATTTCTGTTAGGCTGGTGATTATTCATTTCCATTTGAATACGTTGCTCTGAGAATACACTTGGGATCTAAAAAATTTAAAAATGGGGATGTGGGGGCTTCAGGGTGGGATGGCCAAGACTGAAATATATGTCCCTCCAGTGGCATGGAATCAAAAAACCTTGGCTGACGCTTCAGGTAACTGTGACTGTCCTTTTAGCCTTGCACATGGCCCCATGACTTTCTGCTCAGTTTTCAAGCATGCTGAGGATAAGCCTTGAAGAGAGCAGTCAAAATAAATGTGTGAAACATTAAGAAATGCCCTATTTCATGCCAGCGGTTGGGAGGAAGCATAGTAAAGGTTTGCATTATGCTCACATGTGCTTTGGTGTGATCCAGCTCTCGATATCCAGATTCCTCCTGCAGTCTCAGAGACTTGGATCAGACCTTGTTTACCTGGATTATTAGCACAACCTCTTCTCTTGTGCCAGGTTAAAAGAAGCAGCTCCCAGTTGTAGGACTAGGATTTAAAACAAATAGGCAGTAGTAAGAGATGTAAGTAAGCCCTTTTTAAGGAGGTGCCCTATAGAATGGTATCTAAGCATGGGGTAGAACAAGAGAAAGCTGGGGAAAGTGTGAGTTTTTAATGCAGCAAGAAGGGGATAGGGAGGTGACCGGAAAGATCAGGAAGAGGAGTGAGTCTCCAGCAATACACAGAAAGTAAGGAGCATTAACTCAGCTCTATTGATTGGCATCAGTACCAAAGTAATACTTTTCCCTTAAGCACAACTCAGCTGTCACAGCTGTTTGGTTATTAATGTCTCCTCCGAACAAAACACATTACCTTAATGCAGAGAGGTTGCTCTAAACTGCAGGCATAACTGAGGCCATGCCATATTTTCAACCATGGTTAGAAGTTTTTTTTCTAGTGCGTTTCTCTCCTGAATGCTTCTGTTGGTATTCAGAGTCCCTCAATAGTTACTGCTCACGTTAAAATGGTAGTAGCAGAGAAGAGTAAAACCCTGTATGATTATGATGGGAGACTCCTTTCCCCCACTCTTGCAAAATCTTTATCAGCAACAACTGAGATAAACATGCGGGATAGGAGAGGCACAAAAGAAGTACACAAGGGGTTAAAAAAGGCAATGTAAGTGGCTGTAGAAAAACATCTTCCTCTCAAATAAAATGCTCTCATTCACAAACCATCTATCTCAGTCCTCATTAAAGTTAGTGGGAGCCTTTCCATTAACTTAAAAGGATATTGGATCAGCCCCAGGTCCTCCATGCTGGGTGTAACGGGCACAGTCTTTAAGCTCAGAGGTGAGCGGGAGGAATTTTATGACTGAAGAGTCTGGTGTGAAATCCCAACCCTCTTGAATCCAGTGGTGAAGCTCCCATTAACTTCATTAGCACTGGGATTTTACCACTAGGCTCAGCATGAAGTGAAATCAATGCAGTGAGAGACAGCGGGATGTTTGACAACAGCAATGCTAGCTGTGTATTTTCCTACAGCTGGAATGCTTAAGCATAAACTGTTTTCGCAGTTAAGGTTTCATGCTGCCATTTCAGTGGCAATAGGAGTGAATTGAGCCTGACTGCAGCTGCCTGTCTTGTACGGAGAGAAATTCTGGCATGGCACCTGGCACAAGCTTTCCTTCTAAAAACAGTTCTCAGGAGTTTCCTAGTTTATACAGAGGTGGCCATATCTGACATGCAGTGGATAACTAGAATATAGTACACTCCCATCCAGCAGCAGAGACCATACCCCTAATTCATACCCAGGTGGAAGAAAGCACAAAGCAGGAGTTAAAATAAAAACAAGGAATTTGGAAGAAGCTTCTAAGAAAGTAATGAGCTGTACCCATCCAGCTGTGCTAACTGTAGGGAGATGATATATTTTCAAATTGGAAAGAGGTGTGTGTGTAAGAAGGAGGAGAAAATGATTGAAAACACATGCGAATGGAAAGGATTTTCACTCTTCCCCAATCTGAAAAGAAAACTGTCTGTTATAATTGCTGTATAAGCCCCAGAAATATGCTGTAGTGTGAGGCTAGATCCCTCCCTGGAGGGCCTGCAGGCAGAGATGAATTTAAAAAGAAGGCACAGGAGTTCAGGGGAAGGTCAATACAATGATTTCAGTTTTTAAGCAACTAGTACAGGATTTTCCAGAAAGGGCTGAAAATCTATTTCCCCTTAAGCTGTTAAAGTTGAACTCCAAAACCCAAGGGCTCTTAAAACCCCGGGTTTGTTTTTTTTTTCCAAAAATGTTTGTGGTTATCAATATCCAATCCTGGCCTGCTTCCCAACCTTGGGTTGCCTTTGAAGTATTGCTACCAGGAGCTGCTCTGTGCTCCTCCCCTGGCCTAGCCTGCTCCCTAAGCAGGCTGTGAAATGGAAGCATCAGTTGTAAGCACGTTTCACCTTTCATTTCTGTGTGTTGTCGACTGGTATTAGCAGTACCTTCGTCACAAGAGAAAGGGATGATAACAAGGTGACACTTAATTGAAATCTCTAAAATAAGAAGGCTCTGACTTTGGGCTTCCTCTGTAGCCATCAAATATCTTTTGTCTTTGGGGAGAGCATGTAGACCTGGATGCTCCATTGCAGTGCTTGTGTTTAGATGGGCTGCCTGTGAGTCTGACTTCTCTTGGAGTTAAATGGTTCATTCCCTCAAATACTATTTTCTTGGTGATGCCAGCAGGTCATTCATGTCGAGAATCATTAGAAGGGGAGGTTTTTTTCCTCTCCTTTTCTGTGTGGTCATGCTAAGTATTTTGGGTGTGTGTTGTCCCTCCCTGCCTCCCCCCTCTCCCTCCCTGCACTCCCCCTTCCCCTCATTTATCTTTCTGAAGCATCCAGAGTGCATGACTTCATCTGCTTGATTATCTGGAGCCTTGGGAATGCTGGTTTTGTCTCTGAAACCAGCAGAATGTGCTGAGCAAACACCACTCCCAGTCAGGCTGCATCAGGGCTGGTGGTTAAAGCCTCCTATGCAAGAAAACTTCTGAGGAGCTGCTTTTCATTGAGATCATCTTTAATGATAGGGGGTCATCTTATTTGAACTGGATTGAACACAAGGACAGTATTACAGCCAAATAAAGGAGTTGTTTCTGAATGTTTTTTGTAGCTTTCTAGGGTTGTGTTTTTGCACAAAAGGGGGTGTTCATTCTTTGTTACGTGTCAGTTTCATCTTTCATACTGACGTGTGTGTGGTTTCTGTCATTGGAAGCAGTTCCAGTAGATTCTGCAACAGATTTTTAAAATGTTATTGGGGCGGGGGTGGCTTTTCTCTAAAAGGGATGAAGAGCTGTATCTCTGACTATGCAGATTTATCCTCAGAACTACATTGTTCACTCAAGTCTGGATATAGATGATCGCTGTTCTTGTGCATCGAGCAGCTGGAGAAAGAAGTTGTTCTTTAGTGTGAGGTTGGTGAGACACTGGAACAAGTTTCCCAGGGAGGTTGTGGATGCCCTGTCCCTAGAAGCGTTCAAGGGCAGGTTGGATGAGGCTTTAAGCCATTTTGTCTAGTGGGGAGGTGTCCCTGCCCATGTAGCAGGGCTGGAACTAGATCTTTAATGTCTCTTCCAACCCAAACTATGATTCTATGGACTAAGGTGAAGCCATGGAAAGTGAAGGATTGTTAACAGGCATCTAATGGGAGCCATTCCACAAAAAATCCTGTGCAGTGAGTGCAGTAGCACTCCATGCAACCTCTCCACCTTGATGAAGGTTGCCACAGCTGTTCTGATGTGCAGTCCCTTGAAAGAATCAACAGGAAATGAGGATGGGTTAGATATTACGGGGATACTAAGGAGGAGTATTATGTTTCTATATTAGCTGATAATATCTAGGCTATGCAAATGCAATCTTTATGGTCTGCATATATCTCCATCTGCCCTCCATGAGGAAGATCAGTTTTTACAGCTTGCTGAAAACTTCACAGAAGATCAAGCTGCAGCATTACATTCTCAGAAGTGATCCAACAGATAGCATGGGGGATGTCTGAAAAAAAAGGGTAGCCTGGTGTATGCTTACCCCCAGCCTATGTTGGAGAGGCACATATTAAAATCTTTAATCTCCTCTTGAATGTTTGAGAAATGTGGGCCTGACGCTGTTTGTACAGAGCAGAGGCAAATAATGCAGCTGGCAATTAGAGCTGCTGTTCAAGTCTTAGTCAAGCATGTGCTTGTTAGCCTGATCTGTGTCATAGTCCCAGCTTTCTTCCTGTCAGGCAGTCCAAACCCCTGCAGGTTTAGGAGCTTCCAGTGCATGTAAGGATGTTTGCTGTTTTCTGCCACTGTTCCTATGGTGGGGATGAAGCTAAGCATTACCTTGATGTTAGGGTGACAGCTTCCAGCACGGCTGTTTGGGAAGTATAAATCAGTCTGGTCAAATTAGGAAGTGATCCAAGGTCTTGCTCATAACCCAAATTAAGTAGAACAAAGCTTTTATTCTACTACAGAAGAGGTTTAACTCTCTTTGGCACAGAACCCTCTATGCTCTCGTTCGTCACACAAGCATCAAAGAAATTGTTATTGCTCAGCTAGAAGTGCTTAAAGATGTTCTAGGAAGAAGTTATTCTTACAGAGCTGAGAGAATGAGTGTGTGCAAGGCTGAAATTAGCTTCCAGGAGCTTTTCAGGTGGAAACTCTGAATGTTCAACCTGGAGAGTGGCTCAGTGTTGATGGTTTCTATTGAGATTGGTGTTCAAGCCAGTGCTAATGCACAGTTTTGTGTGGCCTAGCAAATGGAAGATGTAGCTCTATCACAGAAGATGACATTGAAGTGTTTTCCATTCAGACAGCAGCTAGAGAAGGTTACGCAGGACAGCTGCTGACTCTGAACATTTTAGAATCATTAAATCCAATAAATTCTTAGCCGAGAATTTTTAAAGACGTGGAGAGAGGAGCTCTGTTGACTTCGGTATATTGTTTTTCAGTCAGTGAGTGGAAAAAAGCATATTGCTAACATGCTGTGAAAATCAAGTGCTGATGGTAAGTATAGGTCTGTCAGCTTGACATTGATCCAAAGCAAAATAGTGTAACAACTGAAATAGGACTCCTTTAATAACTAATTAAGGGAGGACCACTTTGTTACCATCTATCTACCTGAGCCTAAGGAAAATGTATCTTGTCAAATCAGCTTGATGTATTTTACTTTAGGAAGAGTACAAGCTTGCCTGATAAAAGGTACAGTAGTCTTCTGAGTGGGCCTCCTTCACATCTTGATCCAGAGACAAAATGAGCAATGTCCAGCAGAAAATGGTTTTGACACTGACAGGTCTCCAAATGGAGATGGATGGAGAGAATAATCTCTGAGCTGGTGTGGATATAGTGGGGTTCCTCAGGGATCATTTGCTGGCCCTCTGCTATTTAACACTCATATCAGTAGCTTGCTAGAAAACACAAAATCATTACTGATAATGTTTGCAGATGTGCATGCAGACCAGTGACTGCTGAGGTGATGAATAAGTGGGCTCACTGTAAGAGCCATCTGCATTATTTGATAAACGGAGAATGTAAGAAATACTTGTTTATTATTTGCCTGGTATAGGGGCTTATGTTTAGAGCTCAAGACACCAGGTCTTGCAGGAGCCTGAGGCTTCAGTCCTGCAGAGTAGCAATGGAGAAGTGGAAAAGGGAGTATAAATCCTAGCGCTCTGCCAGGGTTGGGGGTTTGCTAAGGTACCATTGTGGATATGGAAGGAAACACAAGAAAATTAAACTCGGTGAAAGGAAGTGGGTTGTTTTCAAAGTCACTGTATGTTCAACAAAATCCACTTTTGTGCAGAGGATTAGGACAAATTATATGAAAGCTTGCAATGAGATTTTCATCTCAGGCTGCCTTTCAGTGTAGGGGTGGAGTTTACCCTTTAAACTTCTGTATGTAATTGTCCTACATCAGGATTTAAATTCTGTGTTTATTGTTTTCCTGGTAAACATTTAGGTAAATGTTGCATCAAGTAGACATTTAATTTAATAACACTGGCATTTATCCTGCTTTTATCCTGACATTTTTAGCATCTTCACAGGTATCTGCATAGCTATTTCTGTTCTAAAATTTGCACTAATTAATTGCTCTTCTGTGTATCTATGGGAACAGCTATCATCAAAGAGAAAGGGAGGCACTGCAGTTACACATCTTTTGATTAAAGATAAATTGAAATAATTAAAGATGTGGTATTTAACATAGATGCTTTAGGGCTGAAAATCAACATCCTGATACCTGCTGAGAAATAGCTTACTCCACAGATATTCTCTGTTCTGGTAACTTCTGCAATGACTAAGTCTAGCATTGGAATGTGGCCCACAGTAATTACTGTTTTGAGACAAAGGGGACACTTTCTGTTCACTCAGAAATTAATCACTTTGATTGCTCTTCTCCTGTGGCAGGGCACCAAATGTATAATTTAAGACATACAGTGCAGCAGTGGAGCCTTTTAGAACTGGATTATCCCAGCAGTCAGCAGTGAGAAAGCTGATGAAAGTGGTGGGTGAGCAGATAAACACCAGCAACTTCTGGGTGCTGGCTGGTGTCAGGGATGCTACACAGTACTTGCCCAGCTGAGAGCTCTGTATGTCTTTCAGTTGCTGGTATCAATCCTTCCAGAGGTGAGACCCAGTTGCCCAGATGTGGCTGAGCTACAGGAACGTCTCAGGATTCCTCTTCAGGGGATTGCCTGAGCACTGAGTTATGTTGAGAAAACCAGTCTGTCACATCAAGTGCTAATAGCAGGAATTAAGTCATTCTGTGAGCACATTTTGGAAGTACAAACATGCATAGTCAGTTCAGTGTCCCTTATCAAGCTGGTATGTGATGACTCTGGAGAGTCTCTGAAGAGCTTTTGGAGACCCAGGCAGGGTAGAGCATCTCCTCTTAGACGGTGTTTGCTGAAAGTGTAGAGCTTTCTTGTAGCTGTGTGTGGAGCTGCTCTGTGCTCAGCCAGAGGTGACCAGCAAGGTTGGTTGTTGAGTTAGTAGCCAGCCACTTGGGAAGCATTTCTAAAAACAGCTCTTTTTTATTACTTGGTAAGCACTCAAAGCATTCAGTCTAAGGCAGAAATTGCTGATGTTCTTGTATCAATTTCCTTTCAGTCATTGTCTCTTCTTTATTTACTCTGGGATCTGAGATGCTTTTTGGGAGGTATGGGATGTTCCTCCCTCTCTTCCCTGACTCCAGCTCCTCCCCAGGCTGCAAACTCAGCCTTGATCTCTCTGTCTCTCATCCTGCTCTAAAGTCTTTAAACCTGTAACCAATGCTGCAGCTAAACAGCCCTTTCTCATGGTGCTGTAAAAGCATTTCTTGCTCCACATGCCCTGAGTTTCTGTACCAGAGGCATGGCAAGAACTGGAGGAACTGCCCTGGCTGGCAGATCTCCCACTTATTCCAGGGCTTTCTGCCTGAGCAGGCAGTTGTTGGTGCTCCATATCATTCCTGCTCCAGTTGACAGGAGAGGTGAACAACAAGCACCAAGTTTTTTGTGTTGCAGAGCATCTGGTGAGATGGCAGCAGACAAAGTTCATGAACCTGGACTCAGTACCATGTTTTGTCTTCTCGCTCAGCTGAAAGGCTGACATGGGAAGTTGAGTAAGATGTTTTAAGTCAGCACCCAGCACCTGCCACAGACGAGATTGCTTCATTGTCTCCCATGTGTTCATCTGAAAAAGCAAATACATGCACTTTGCATGTCTAATGCAACTAGAAGACTAGAAAAAGACCAAAAAAGGGTGTCTCTCTGTTTAATTTCTGCAGCCATTCTACTTTTCTGTAAAATCAGCATTGTGATTGAGGCATTCTTATTATAATTTTACAGATACGTGTTCATAATGTGAGGAATTGCCATGTGGTGGTCTTACCCACCCCCATTTTTTTTTCCTTCTTTAGAAAATTTTATCCTCTCAGTTCTGAAGTAAATTAAAGGCTTTGGAATGACAGTTCCAGATGTAGATGCTGTCTGTTCATAAAGCAGGCACTGTACAGTAGCAGAATTAAACTGCCAGTTTAATTTTGCTCCAGCACCTCTGATCTGATTCCAAGGAAACCTTCATGCCAGTAGAGAAAGTTAGCTGTTGTCTTTTGAGTACAATAATGAACTTTTATGATACAGAAATTATGCAGCTGACTGAGGTGAACGTGGTGGTTTTGCTGCTCTTCCAGCCCTGGCCTCACTTCTGGTTATAAAAACTTGCCTCTTTACCCATGTTCATAGCAAGTTTTCTACTTTCTGGATCTGCTGGGCTTCAGTAACTTGCTCAGAAAAATTCCTGTTGTCTAATTCTTAAGTCATGTGCATTTTATGCATTTCCTTCTCATTTGCATTAACAAAAAAAAAAAAATGGAAAGGAAGGGAAAGGGAAAGGAGGGATGGGAAGCTTGGATCCTAATAGAAAGGCTATTTAAGCAGTGAGTGCAGCTTGGAGGCTAAACCAAACTCGCTCCATGAGTGGTGCTGCTTCTGTACAAGCACAAGGTGCCCTTAGTACATTTGCAATTCAAAGTTATTTCCAGTGCTGTGAGTGCAGATGGAGCCAATAATCCGTGCTTATTTCTAGGCTCATTCTGTCTTCTCATGGAGGAAAAAAGTGTTCTAATGCCCGCTTGAAGCTGAGCGTGATGCAAAAATCAGGCAGGCCTTTCCTGTTCCTCTATGCTGATGCTCACCATATTCTCTGTTGAAACATGGGGACAGTGGCATGTGCCTGGCATGTGGATCGAGACTCCTCTGCACAGGGCTGAAGACAGATCACAGCAGTCTTTCTGTGCAGGACCCCAAGAAATGTCTCATCCCAGCCCCAGGCTGTGGGGCGAGCTGTTTCCACAAGGATCTGTGCTCAGGGTTGGATCCCCATCTCACACTGCCATGTGGCAACGGGTGTGGGCTGCTCCTCACCCAGGGACGTGGAGCAGCACCGGGCCAACAGCCCTTGCCCGCGCCTGTTGCCATCACGACCTGGGGGAGGTTCATTTTCCAGAAGCCTAACAGGAGACGTTTCAATCTCTTCTAATTGAGTATTACTCCAAAACAAAAAGCCATTTAAAAATCAATGTTCCTCTGCACACGACTCTTCTCTCTCACCTCTTTCACAGCGACTGAGTTGTGGGGCTGAATCACAAGCCCTGCAACAGCTGGGTAAGGACTGGCAACAGGACACAACCTCAAGGGCCCAAAACTTGGTCTAGACCCAAGGTGGGGGGGAGAGCAGGGAAAACCATCTCCTTTAATGAAACCTGGCAGCTTGAACAGACAGGCACAGTTTCTCTGCCCCTTATCCCCACTGCAGTTAGCCACCAGGCCAGTACACCAGTGGGATGCTCCCCACACCCATCCTCTCCCTGCCAGGCGCAATCTGTCCCTCTGTGCCTGCCGCTGGAAATGCGCGTAGGGGGTATTGAACAAAGGTCTGCCTGCACAGCTGCTGAAGTGAGAAGTGGTCACTCTGGGATGGAAATTACAACAGCTTTTTTTTTTTAACCAAATAATTTCTTTGAGTAGATTAGACAGTAAATGTGCGCTGTTTCAGAGTCATTTAAAACCAAATTAATGGAGTGCATTCATAAGCCGAGGCATAGAGAGGCAAGTAAATCCTCCTGCCCCAGTCTCAGGGGAGTTGCTTTTTCCCTGCAGCATGTGAGAAGGACTTACACGTGCTTAAAATGTCATATATCAGTTACAGAGCCCACACTGCTGTTCAGATGACACCACTGGTAGGCACACAGATTTTCTTCCCTCTTGACCTAGTAATGTGTGTGCCCTCTCATGATCATCCCCCATTTTATTTTAATAGGGACCAGGCTACACGAGCAGCATAATAATTTGTTTCACAGGGGTTTCTCCTCATCTAAGGATGATCTTTAGAAAAATGCCAGTGTTGCATTGACACATGGGAAATCACTAGACTAAGGCTGGAGTGCATGGAGAGTCAGGCCTACCCCATCTGCATTCAAAGCTAATGCTGCTCTGGCTTTTTAGAATTAATAGCTGGCAGAAACTCAGGCTAGGTTCACCAGTGCTGCTGCTTGCAGCTGGAGGTGCGGCAAGTGGTTTGTTTCTCAGTTACGTGCCTTCCGTGCCTGTTGGGTCACCTGAGAAGGTGACAAGTTGCTTCAGATAACCACCCGGGTGAGGTATTCTTGAGTAATTGCTACTGGGGTTGCCCTCAACCCAAAAGCCTCTTAAAGTCAGTAGTATTCTGCTGAACAGTGAATTCTGCGCATTGGCATGATGTCTGAAATGACTGGAAAGAAAAAGCTGTTTCCAGTTCTCCTTGAGCAGATGTTTCTGCCCAGGATAACTCCCCTCTGGGGGCGGAGATGAATGGAAATTCGTTATAGGGGGTTCCAAGGGAAGGCAAAAATAAAAACAATTTCATTAAAGTAAGTGTTTATGTTGCAGAAGTAACTAATGGATTTTAAGCAGTAGTGATTTTAGGATATAAAACAGATACATGAAATCTTTTATGCATAGAAAAGATTTTTTGGTAGATTCCGAATACTAGATTTTATGCTGGAGTAAATTTGTATCATCAATTCTGTCCACAAAAATTATCTTTGTAATGGAAGCATTAGCAAGATATTGTCTCATAGACAGACATGATGAAAGAGGGGCTTTTCCTTACCCTGCTTTTACACCCAGAAGGTTTCGGGTTTTCCTCCTAGTATCTTGACCAAAACCCCAAACATTTTAAATGCATACTCTGAGTGCTGCTTTGCAGTGTACTGCACAGAGTAGGGGCAGATGACTGAAATAAACTGATGGGGAAAGCATAAAAATTATTATACAAAGAGAGGTTGTTTAGATATCTTTATTTAGCGAGCGAAGTACATTGCCAATAGAAAGGAGAAAAATGGAGACTCAGCTGTGTTTACAAAGGCAACAGAAATTTTCCTGAAGTGAGGCCAACTTTGATATGAGCTATTAATTTTGCTTGATTTTTGCAGGGCTAATTCTGAATAGGATTTGAGTGTCATGTTTTTGAGCGAGGGCGTAAACAACTTACTTTCAGTTCATGTTAGCTTTACATCCGTGCTTCTACAAAGTGATGCTGGGTCTGGTGCCTGCAGACCTGTAATGCGGCTGAGATTGTGGTGTGACCTGAAACAGGTTGTGCTCTGAACCCTGTGCAGTTTTGGGAAGAGCTTGGATCGTCGTGGCACCAAAACATTGGCTCTTGATACCAGTGCCAAGTGCATTGTTTTGATCTTGTATTTTTTGTCCTTGTCTTTGTCCATCCCAGCAAATGTTTTCCTTGTGGCCTTGATCCAGCAAGCCTTTAACAGCATGCAGATGCAAGTATGAGATGGGACCTACTAGCACGTCTCGCTGTGTGCTAAACTGTTTTGTCAATGAATAACAAACTACAAGACAACCTCTGCTCCCACCTGGCCCTACCATCCCCAGCCTTTGTTAGTGTCAAGTACAAATATCTTCCCAGAGCACCAAGCTCAGGGTGGCAAACTAGAAAATACAAAATTGAGGTATAAGTCCCTTTCTTTCTCTCTGACCTCCAAAGATGGGTAGAGCTGCTGGGAATTACCTGAAGGACTTTGGCTTTATCCCTGGGAGCAGTTCTGCTGGGTGGTTGATGTGGCAGCTGGGCAGCACAGCGGGATGTTCCTGGGTGTCATTGCTCCATGAGCACAGTTGTCTGAGCCCAGGTTGGCTGGTCACACAAGACCACCCACAACACTCGCACCATAGTGATGCACGTTGTGTAAGTTGGTGGTGGCAGGCACCGGAGGTGGTGTCCTGGAGAGTGACATCCATGAAACACTGGAGGAAGGTGAACGTTTTTCCACAGGGTTTCCTATGAATCACATTTGTTCCTGTTACCTAGGCACAGCTATTAGCTGGTGGCTTCAATACCTGCAAACCTATGTGAGATATCAAGTCTGTTTATGCCTCCACCGTGCCTCAGATAAGCGCCAGGCAGGAGTACCAGTACATGACTGTCCTTTTTTATCCCACTAGGCCATTCACGCTCCTGACCCACTGACCATTAGCTTGAGAGTATTTCTCCTTGGCCCCTTTACTGCTTCAGATGCAGGAGAGAAGTAGCTCTGAAGGGTCTCCTGTATCTCATGCCTGTTCTAATCACTGTCCTCTCCCCTTAACAGGAGCCCTTGGCCTTCTTTTTACCCACTACTTCCCTTCCTCCACCTTTCTTACTACTCACCCATTTCTCCTTAATCCAGAGTTTTCTGCCAGGAAGAATTTATTTAGCTTCAAGCGCTTGTTTGTTTTCTTCCTGTACTCAAATTGGAGCACTTCATTGAACTCTGCCCCTCTCCATCACCTTCTTAGCAGAGCCAAGTTGTGAGAGCATACCATGACTTTACTTCCTCCCACTCCCCAGCTGAAGAATACATTTAGTAGGTATTGTATTAGGGGGCTGATTCTGTTGAGCAAAAGAGAAAAATTGAAGGGTAGAAATTTTCTTGACCTGCTGAATCATGTGTACAGTGACCCATTTTTCTGAACCTCTTGCACTGTCCACTGAAGAGCTCAATTGTTGTGGCAATGCAGTGTTGAATTGGCCATGTCCCAGGAGGGACTTACTTAGTGCTACTAAATTAGAAATGTCAGTAGTCTTGCAAATATGAAGTTATGATCAGAATCTGCCCATCAACAAATTCCGGTAGACTTCTGTCCACCTTAATAATGGATTTGTCTAAAGGTCATATGCTGCAGTTTGCACAGCCAAGAAGCATTAGTCCCATGGAGTTATTTATGGTGTCTACAACACATCAATTATATTTTTCTCCTTTGGAGCACTCTGAGCAATCTTTGGGTACAGCCAAGTTTGTGAGAGTTGGGTGGAAGTTTTATTTCAGAGGACTTCTATGTAGCATTTAAATAAGATTTTATTTAAACCCTGAGAAGGAAAATACAACAAATGGGTATGATCCGACTCCCGCTGACTTAGAAGAAAATCTGCTGACATCTCTTGACAAATGAACTTGACTGAGGCTTAACCAAGGACACTAAGCCATGGGCCCAGATGAAGAAGTTCCCAGAGAAGTCTTTTTGCAGCCTGTCCTTTCCTTTGGCAGCCTCAATCTGAAGGAAGCTCTAAGCTCTGTTCCTCTCCCAACATAAACCCTAGCCCTAGGTATGGGCTAAGTCTTTTTCCAAGGGTCACAAGCTGTAGCAGAAACTAAGAAGCTACCAGGAGAGAAATCTGATTTCAGCATACCTTTTCAGCCACAGCCCAACTGGAGTTCAAGGATATTCTCTCTCCTAACCCTCAACACTGGCCTTGGCTGCACTATCACCAAGTAGCACAAGGCACACCACTGTTGAAGTTTTCAGGGGCAAAAGCCAGTCCCTCCCTCTGAGAGGGCTCCTTGGCCAGCTCCACATCATGTGAAGTTGTAGGCTTTGACATTCTTCTGAACCTAACCCTAAACCCTGTGTGTGAGCTGAGGATTTGCCAAAGAGACCAAGGTGTGGCCAAGATAAAGAAGTTGTGAGGGGAGAAAGCTCTTTGCAGCCTCTCCTTTCCTTTGAGAGTGCATCAACAAACCCATGCCAGCTGAAGCTATAGGACCTGTAAGTGTCCTCACTGTAACCCTAAGCTGAAGTGTGGGCTGCTCCATAAATAACACTCAGCAGTGGCTGAGATGAAAAATTTAGCAGGGGGATAAGTTATTTGCTGTTCATTTCAGGCCTTTTGAAAACCCTTTGCAGGCTTGTGCCAGCTGGAGCTCTGGGCTTTGTCCCTCTTTTATCCCTAGTCCAAGTGCCTGAACAGAGCTGATCCTTAGCCAGGCACCCAGAGCAATGGTGGCCTGCAGTCTTGGTGGCCTGCACTTTCCTTCTGAAGCCTCTCACCAGTACTATGCTGACTGGAGCTTTAGGCTTTGTCCCTTTTCCAACACTAATCCCAACTCTTAACACTGTGCATTGGATGAATCCTTGGCCAAGGAGCCAAAGCCCAAATCAAGCAGTTGTCAAAGGAATGATCTTTTTTAGGAGACTGCTGCTTCTTCCTTTGGCAACCTGTGGGAACCACAACATCAACGGAAGCTTCGGGGCTTCTCTCCCTCCTAAAACAAAAGTTTGGCCTTGACTTAACTTACAGCGAGGGACAATCCATGGTCCTGATGAAGATGTCTGAGGAATAACATTCTTTCAAATAACCCATACCTTAACCCTAACACTAAGCATGTAATGAGCCCTGGGCTGAGACTCCCAACTGCTATTTATGTTGCCTCCCCCTTACTTTGGAAGCCCCTTGGCCACCCTGTGCCTGTGAGAGCTCCTCTACTAACTCTGTCCTTGTTCCTGTCCCAACCCTAACCCTAATGCAGACTCTTCAGCTCATCTACACCCAAAGCCCTGCGTCCCTGGCGCCAAAGAAAAAGTCATCAGGGAATACACTGGTTTTTTTTCAGCCTACATGTTACTTTGGCAGACCAGTGCCAGCTGGAGCTTTCACTTTGTCCTGTTCCCAACCATTAATGTTACTGTAACCTGAATGTTAACTTTAGCCCTATTCATAAACTGGACTATTCAAGGGATAGCTGAGTTATTCCAGTGCTGAGATGTTGACAGTTTCTAGCCTTCCTCTAGTTAGTGTGACTCACTTTTACTCTTTAAGGCCTGTGTTCCTTTTGACTCTTTTTTTAGTGCCACAGCTAGGCACAGCACAATTAAAGATTACTACCAGACCAAATGTTGCTAGTGTGTTTGTGAGCATGATTTAGGGCTTTTCCTCTAATTTTAAAAAATATATATTCTTTGCCAGGTACCACTGTTGTGTCTGTGATTAATTATGGGGACAATGCAAGACCAGATTACATTCTTGTGAAATAGGTGCATTTATCCACTAATCTAAATGGACTGGTATGACTGTGATGAAATGGTGATAGCATGGACCCCAAGTATCTTTCTGCCTGCTCTGGTGCAGGCCAAGCACCCTTGTTCCCCTCTCTTGAAGACTCCCCTGGCATCCAGCTGGGCAGAACAGAAGGATCAAACCAGTTTCCTGTTCTTTTGCATCCGGCTCTTGCTGTTCCTGCCAGCAGAGCTGGGAGGAAGACCATGTGTTTATTTTCATGTAGTGTCTCCCACCCATCAGCTGGAGCAAGCGATGGATCCCAGCCATCTGAATCTTACAAGCAGTTTCCCATTCCCCTCTTTCAACTCTGTGTGCCCATGCTGGAAAGTAGTTTAATATTAATAAAATAAAAGGCTTCCCATATTAGGAGAGGTAATTTTCTGTAGCTCCTGGTACATGTTCCAATATGCTCGAGTCACAGGAGTCCATCTGGGGGCTTCTAGACCTCCTCTCTTGTGCTTTCATGCTGGGAAGGCTGGGGCATCCACTCCAGGGCATGTGCAGAAACCTCAGCACCCATCTGGCCTGGTACTATAGCCACCATGTCCCCATGGGAGGGCTCATAGCATGTGACACTAGTGAGTTGTTTTTAAAACACACAACAAAATCACCCTGGTGCCCTAAGATTACTGGTCTGTGGAGGAGTTTGGGCTTTTTTGATGAAGAGCACACTGTAGGCAGGAGCTGTCAGCCCCAGTGGCTCTGCTTATGAGTTGTCATCCCTGCTAGCTCGTGAGACTGTTGCTTTCCTCCATGTTGTTCTTTGCAACCAGAACGCTCCTCTCCTGTCCAAGCAAATCACAAAATCCTATGCATCTCTGCAAGCAGTGTCATATTCCCAGGCTCAAACTCTGGGGCCATGAGGGGATACCTATCATTCTGAATAAAGAGACCCAGGGAGGTTGAGTGGCCAGAAGGGGAAAGCAAGCAGTAAGAGGATTTTCTATCACAAAAAGATGAAAAGGAATGAGCCATGTTTCTGGAAAATGGAGCAGTGAATGTTAACAGATCCTCGCCCTGTGTTGTGCTTTCTGGTCATTTTTATTTCAGATGACCTGGAGGCAGGTTATCTCCAGTAGCTTCTCAGATTCTTAGCAAAACAAGGAAACTTGCTTCTTGAGATCAGCCCAGCTGCCCCCAGGCAGAGCAGAAGGAGCAGGGTCTAAGGAAGGGTTTGGTGAAGCTGAAGTTGCCCAAGGACTTTCCAGCTATAGGAGATGATGACAGGGAAGGTGCTGAGGGCAGGAATGAATGGTTGAGTGGGTGCACGAGTAAAGCACTTGGCAAGGTGTTGGAAATCCATAAATCTTCAGCCCTGGCACATATCTGACTATTTAATTTCCTTGCTAGGTCAATGATGGAAGGCTTATTCATCAAACTGTTGTGTCCTTAAATGTGCTGCATTTCAGTAGACATAACACTTTGGACCAAGGTATATTATTTATTACTGAACCTTTCACCACAGCCAGAACACTTTTCTTTATGATATAAGTGAATTAACAAGTAGGCTGTGATCTGATAAAGCAGTGAATTCTGCAGTGGTGCTACGAGTTCCCCTGTCCCTGGGAATGGGGCTGTGCCACCAGATCAGAGCTCATAAAAAGCAGCTAAGGGGAAAAAAGTAAAAAGTGATAAAAAGAGCATGTTTTTAAATGGGTGTAGAGGTGGTGTGAATGGGCAGGCTGGTGGGAGGGCTTCAGCTGATCTTGCCATCATGTCATCAAACCTGAGTCAGTGGTGATGCAGAGCAGAGAGAAATAGATGAGAAAGCAGCAGAAATAACAGTTTGCCAATAGTTGCTGCACTGTATTTTGGTTAACAGCATTCACAAAAGCTTACAAAAGGTCACAACCTACTCACAGGACCAAATTAAGTTGAGGAACGTTTTTTCTAGAATAGGAGAGATACTGAGTTCGTTGGATTTTGTATCCACAACAAGCAACATGCCCATTCTCAGTACAGAAATGAGGTGTATGTCCAGAGGACCTGTTGTCCTGCTGCATTACACTTAATTGTTGGGAACCTTGTGAAGTGCACTTTCAGCAGGAGGAATGAAGGACTTGTCACCACTCACACAGCAAGCTGAAAATGTGCTTTTAAATTGTGGTCCTCTGTGGTCACAGCATTTGGGGTGACATTCAGAAAGTTTACAGAAAACTCATAAGCATGGGAAACTGCTGGCTCTGTAGAAGTATCACAGAATGACAGAACTACAGAATGTTAGGGGTTGGAAGTGACCTCGAAAGATCATCTAGTCCAACCCCCCCTGACTGAGCAGAATCCCCTAGAATAGGTTACATGGGAATGTGCCCAGGTGGGTTTTGAATGTCTCCAGAGAAGGAGATCACAACCTCTCTGGGCAGCCTGTTCCACTGTTCTGTCACCCTCACAGTGAAAAAGGTTTTCCACATGTTTATGTGGAACCTCTTACGCTCCAGCTTGCACCCATTGCCCCTTGTCCTATCACTGGACATCACTGAGAAGAGCCTGGCTCTGTCCTCCTGACACTTGCCCTTTACATATTTGTAAACACTGATGAGGTTGCCCCTCAGTCTCCTCCAAGCTAAAGAGACCCAGCTCCCTCAGCCTTTCCCCAGCAGATTTTATTCCATGGCTTCTCTGAGCAGGATTCACACTCAGTGTACCAGCAGCACCTTGTTGTGAGCCCTGTTCCCCAGCAGGATCAGGCACTGGGTGCTCGGGGTCCCTTTGCAATGCCTGAGGTGGATGTGTTGGATTAAATGCATTTACCAAGCCTTTCTCAAAAAGTACAGCAGGAGGAAGAAGAGGGCCCCCTCTGCCCAGAAGGTGCCAGCATTAATGCAGAATGTGGTAGATACAGGTTAGATTTCTCCTCTCTCCCTTGGACTCTCTGGGGGTGTCTCTCACACCTTCCTATTGAAGCTTCTCCACTTTGCTTCAGTAGTCACTTGGCTAGAGAAGAAAAGAGCAAAATTAAGGCAATTGCAATAGTAATAAAGTAATTAATACTAATAACAATAATAATAATTAGAAGAAGAAAGAAGAATAAAAATAATAATAATTATTATTTACTGTTGACAACTGCATGGATCACACTGGGATCTGACCACTTTTCTGGTCAGTTCTCCACAGGTGAGGCAAAAGGACACTGGAGAAGCAAACCTGGATCACTAGAGTCACAGCCTGCTGTCCTTGCAAGACCCTGCTTCTTCTCTATCAGGAGTGAAGGGTTACAGCCCATTCAGCGGTGCCTTGGAGAGAGTGCAGCTGATTATGAGGATGAATAATTCCTTTTGCACAAAATAAATCTGAAATGTAAGGAAATTACCAGAAGGAAAGAATAAGCATGAAGACCATTAGCATTTGCAGATGCAGCATTTGCCTAATCAGGAAGGTAAATGTCTGGGGCAAGATGGAGGCTGAGCTGGGAAAGTGAATGCTTTTTCCAGCTTTGCACATTACCACTGTTGATTTAAGGAGGCAGCAGACAGGGAAGAGCTGGCAACAGTGATTGTCATGTCCAAAACCAAAACTGAAATAAACCTTTTAGAAAAACTAAATCTTGATCCCCATCTCCCCTTTGCCCCTGCTCTCAGATCATTATCCATTGGTCGCAGCTACTCCAGGCTCAAAGGGGAAAATACTGAATTGGAGTAAGTCTTCCTTGTCCAGGAGATATATTAAACTTACGCCTTTATTAGTCAAAATATTTGAACAAGTGGTAGCATGGTTACCTCCCTCTTTTGGAGGTCTGCTGATGCTGGCTGTTACACAGAAGAATAAAGCAGAGACTTGCTCAGCACACCACTTCTCTCTCCTCTTCCCCCCACACAAAGTGACCCCTGATGCAGGGCAGGCAGAGGCCTGAGCTTTAGAACAGATTATTTTGTTCACCCTTGGAATTGAAAGCAAACACTCCTGAGCCTCCTTTGATGCCAGCTGACCTGAATCAAAGCTCACAGACCCCTAGCTGATAATGTTTACCAGATGAGGCAGAGAAGAAGGGTTTCCAATCTAGCTTCTTGCTTGCTAGTCATCCATACTGAAAATTAAGTGCAGGGGCAGGAGTTTGGCATTTGGCTGCTGTAACAGAAAGCTTGCAGAAGAGAAAAAGCAAATAGAAAACAAAGCTATGCTCCTTCTACATAGCCCAGTACTTTCAGGTACTTGACTAATAGCTTATAATAATCCAGGTAAGTGCCAAAGGCCATGCTACAGGTTTGGCAGCACTGGGGTTTGCTTGCAGCTGGATCCATACTAACACAGTTTGCCATCTGGGGCAGTGGGGGTAGTCCTAGACAGCAAATACACAAGGGCAGACAGGCAGAGCCGAGTGAAGGGAAGGAGCAGCAAAAGCAACCTTAATGGTGCTTGCTGACAGAAGCAGAAGCACATGGAAACTGTCACCTGAGGGACTCTCAGTGGTGGATACAGGCACTGGCAGGACCTGATGGCGCTGGGGGCACAGGTACATCTGTCATCTGCCGCAGGGAGAGAGAGGGTGACAGCTGCCTGATCACCACGTGTTGAATAAAACAATTACTTCGTAACCTGCAATCATTGTTTTGGAGAGTCCAGTTCTGCCTGCAGTTCGGTGACAACGAAGCAGAGGTGCCTTGGTACGGGGAGAGGAATGAAGTTATCTCAGGAGAAAAGCAAAAAGCCAAGAAAGGTGCGCAAATGCCCGGCTTCCAGAGGTGCCATCTGTTGTACGAGCAGTTCAGCTGAGCCTGTTGAGAAGGGGAGAAGAAGGAAGGTGGGGAAATACATGCATTTGTATTTCAGAGGCTCAGCTTCCCAAAGCAAACCCAGACAAGAGGCACTGTGGTTTCATGGCTGGAGAGAGGGGCAAGATCAGAGTTTTGGGGCAGCAGTAGAGAGCTAAGCATCGACTTATGGAACATGTCCACCCCTTTAAGGTCTGCAGCAGTGTGGGTACAGCTTTGTATAAGATAAACACTAAACAAAAGAAAATAATCCAGTCCCCACAACTTGCCACGTGTCCCTGTGCTTGGGGTTGTGCCCATACTGAAAGGATGCAGCAGCCAAGCAGTCACATCAGCTCTCCTGGGCTCCTGGGAAAGCATCAGCCATCCTGGGGGACAGGCCCTCCTTTCAGAAACTGCCTTAAAAAGCAGCAGCAGGCTGGGCTAAGGGAAGACAGCCAAAAGATGTAACACTGCTATGAAATCCTCCAGGCTCCTACAGTTAGCAGGGGGGAACTGCTGGCGAGTGTGGCCAACATGGAGTAGCTCAGCCCCCTGCATGTCCAGGGTTCAGGGCAACAGCAGGAGAGCTGGCATGGCTGCAAGTCCTACATCCAGGAAGGGGGAACATAAAACGGGGCTAGATCAGGGGCTGCAGGGATGCTTTCCCATCCCACTCCTCTTCTGGCTTTTTTTTTTTTTCTGTGTGTGTGTGTGTGTGCACCAATTCCTGGTTAATTGCCATCCCAGAGAGATCACATTAGGATAGTGTGACCTGGGCTAAGACCTCTCATCTATCTTTGCTTTTTAAAATATTGGGGCACAATCACATAATGTGGCCAGAGGGCTCCATGTCACCCTCCTCCACCCCAGGATTTTCTGTCTTTGGAAAATCATTAGCTTGCTCTCAGCTACGTGAGCCTCTCTAGACATGCCAGCAGGAAGGCCAAAGAGCACTGTGTGGGAGGTGAGAAGCCCCTCCAGGGGTTGAAGCAGCTACTTCCCAGTAGCTGGTCTCTCCATCAACTGCCAGACCTGTGTGTTACAGCTGCTGGGGTGCTCCTGTGCTTCCCCCACTGTGTATCACTGACATGCAGGGGCCGTAGCCTCTTCCCTGGCACTGATCCCAGTCCTTACAGCCTTCTCCCGAAGCTGTTTTTCCCTCTGTTACTCTCTAATCCCTTTGCCTGAACAGGACCCTGACGCTTCGGGATTAAAGCAGTAAATGACCTTGTCCGTCACTTGGTGTCAACCTATTCATTGCCAGGAGTCAGTGACAGAACCCATCTCTCCTCCACAGGTCTCATCCTTTGTCTCCCAGGAGCTAGCCAAATCATAGAATTGTAAAATCATAGAATGGTTAAGGCTGAAAGGGACCTTAAAGATCATCAGGTTCCAACCGCCCTGCTATGAGCAGGGACACCTCAAACTAGACCAGGCTGCACAAAGCCTCATCCAACCTGCCCTTCAACACCTCCAGTGAGGGGGCTTCCACAGCCTCCCTGGACAGCCTACTCCAGTGCTTTACTACCTTCAGGGTGAAGAATTTATTCCTGATGTCTAAGTTAAATCTCCCTTCTTTCAGATTAAACCACTACCCCTTGTCCTATCACTATTGTGGAGCTGATAGAATATCAGTATGATGTCCAAGCCAAAACCCCCAAGCAGGTGTGGTTTTGTTCTGCCCAGCTCCCTCGGTGTGTCCTGCTGCAGCCCTCCACATACACCGTGCATGCCGAGGGATGGAGTAAAAGGGACCCCCTGCTGTCAATGTGCTGCCTGATCTCTAGGCCCCTGGGGCCTCCAGGAAAGCTGGGAAAAGACTGTTTACAAGGGCATGTAGTGATAGGATGAGGAGCACGGATCTTAAACTAGAGCAGGGTAGATTTAGATTAGACATTAGGAGGAATTTCTTTACAATGAGGGTGGTGAAACACTGGAACAGGTTGCCCAGAGAGGTGGTGGAGGCCCCATCCCTGGACACATTAAAGATCAGGTTTGATGGGGCTCTGAACAACTTGATCTAGTTAAAGAGGTCCCTGATCACTGCAGGGGGGTTGGCCTAGAAGACCTTTAAAAGCCCCTTCCAACCCAAAGCATCCTATGATTTTATGATGCCCAATGTGGAGGTGAGAGAAGGTCAAGACTCTCCCTGATCCTGAATCCTTGGATCCATCTTGCCTGGACTGCTTGTGTTTTACTGCAAGAAATTCAGTCTCAAGCTCCCTATAAACCTGACCTGAATACCCCCCCTTGCCAGTCTGCCTAGTGCCCTTGCTTCCAACTTTGACTGGAGTCTGACGTGAGGCAACAGCTCTCCCAGCCAGGAAACTGGGACTCGGGCCTGGCACACGTTTTAGGTGCCAACATTGTGGTGACTGCCACCTTTCTTGGCCTCTTTCTTTCCAGAACACCTCGGGGAGGTCACCTTGGCACAGAGCTGCCTCCCAAGTACAAGGGTGCCAAAGAGGACCTGCTTTCAAGTATTATTTAGCATGTGGTTTGCATGCTGTCTAGTCATTGCTTGAAAGAGCAGTATATAGGAAGAGAACTGACAAGTCACCCTTTTAAAAAGTCCTTGAAGAGCTGTAAACCCAACTGCTCAAAAGTAAACCAAATCACTAATGAAAGGAAGAGCCATGTGTCATTGCCACAGGTAAGCAGCCAGGCATCTGCTTTAACAAGGAGTGTTTAAAGGCCCCCAGTGAGCACACCCTTGCTCCAGTTTCTATCAAAAGGAAATTCAGTCCCAGGGGAACTTTTTTTTTTCCCCCTGAAAAGTTTTCCAGCCATATGGTGCAAGTCTCAAAAATTAATGTCTGAATAATTAATTTTAAATAGTTAAGTATCTTCCTTCTGTCTCTCCCTTGTTCAGGTTTCCTTAGCAGGACCAGAACAAAATGGGGGATTTTTAGTGGTTTTTTGGGTGGTTGTTGGTTTTTTTTTTTTACTAGAGAAAGGTCTTCTGTGCCTTGTTCCCTTGGTTTTGTGGCAGTTTTTCCTTGACAAGTTGCCCTAGAAGGGCAAGGTGACCACACTCATCTCATCCCTCAGGGTGGTCTGAGAAAGCATCACTCTTCATCGCCTCATATACGGCACAGGGCTGCTGGCAAACCCCTGATGAACTGAGGGGAAGTCTCTCAGAAATGGCATTTATCCAGTAATATATTTATGTTACAATATATTTGTCCAGCTCCTCTTACATAGTTCAGCGCGGTTTTCTTTCTGCTGGCTGTATTGCAGCACCTTTGGAAAATACACTTCATCACTTCAAGCTGTCCTGTTGTCCTCCAAGTTGTCTGCAATCATCTTGTGCAAGCTGGAGATGAAACTGTATATTCTATCTCTCCTTTTATCTCATGGAAGCAAATAATACAGATGTGTGTGTGCCTGGATGGGTGCGGTTGTTTAAAATCTGTGGCTTGTTTGGTTGCTATACACTCAGCAGGCAGCTGAGCAGGAAAACCAGCACCGTGGCACTCCTGCCCCTGCTCCTCTAGCTGGGCTCGGCCATTTCAGAGCAAAAATAACCTCCTGACAGGACAACAAAAGCAACAGGCTCCACATCCAACCTGATGTACTCAATCTGGGCTGCAAAAGTGTCTGAATTAGGGACTGCAGTTGGGTTGCTACCTGCAGCGATTAGGTGAGCACTAGCATATGTAAGCAACTGGATGCAACCGACTTTGGGGAAGATTTTAAATAGACAGCTTAGGCAGTCCTCTTAAATTCTCTCAACATGAGGATTTTCAGCTTTACTGGTTTATTTTTGGACACACAGACTGCAGAAAAAGGTATTTTGTTAATAGGGGCATGTAGTCTCATTTGTGAAAATAACTTCAGAAGTATGAGAGAACATTGTGCTGCTATACTTAAATCCATATGTGTTTTGCTGATTTGGAAGTTGGAACTGCATTTCAAAGACTAACTTGCTGAGCCTGATGGGTGTCCTTTGTCTTTTGATGTTTAAGAAGCTTTTCTTTCCAAAGTCTTTCAAGACACTTCAATGAAAGTTTTCTCTTGCCCACCTTCGGAACTGTATGTAGCATCCTCCTGTTCTCCCTGATCTGTCTTATCTATTCTCTTGACTAGAGGTAGATCATAAATTTGCCCTAAATTCATAGCTGGAGTTTTTCTTTTTCCTTTTCTTTCCGTTCTGCTGTTTTCTGAGACATTCATTTCACCTTAATGAAATAATGTATCATCTATGGTGGTATGCTCATCCCTCTGAAAGAAAGCTACCACTGCAGTATGGACATCAAATGCATCAACTGGAAGCAGAATCAACTGATTCCTTGCTGAAATGTCATCAAGCATCTGGACTTTTTTTTTTTTTTTTTTTTTTTCTTAAACTACTATTACTGACATGTTCAAATGTGAAAAAGTGTGTTTAAAAATAAAGTGAAGGGTCAAACTCTGACCTTGTCTTCTGTGGGAACTGCACTGTTGTGGTGCTTATGACTACATTCTGGTGTTCTGGTCAGAATTCCACAGTAGAAAGAGGACAAATTTTTTTTTAATTATTATTTTATTTTTTGGGGGAGGTGGGGGTAAAGGGAACAGCACAGCAATAGCTGCAGGGTAAAAGACCAATTCATGTCTTGTTTGAAGGCTTTAAAACAAGCCATAGGCTTTGATGACAGTTCTGGGACTTGTATATCAGTTCATTTTTGTATGTCTTCTCTTCTGGCTTTTTGTCACCAAAGGTATTTGTAGAAAAGGATTAATATTATTAATTTTAAAGAGGTCATCTTCTCCTGCCTTATCTGACTCTCTTCTGGAATAATTTTCTGTTTGTGATATCAAAATTGTTGCCGTGGAAGTGTTTATCATCTCAAAAATAGAACATTACATCATGCAGGAAAATAACAACAGGAGCTGAGGAACTTAAAGATGCCCTGATTTTATTTTCTTAAACTCTCATTTAAACTCTGTTTCCCTGAATAAATTAATTTGGCAGGCAATAGGCCTCCTACCTACCATGTCCCTTGCTAGCATGACTTCCCAGAACTTTTCTGTTTCAATATGAGAAGATCAGAAATGGCTTAGGACTTAAAACTTCCAAATCAGGGTTAATCATGAAAATGCAACTAGATCCTCAGCCAGATATTCTGGCAAAATGCCCTGTTGATTGTGACTCCTTCCACACTGGGATAAAGACTAATTAATTCCATGCTCCTGATGGTCCTTTGTAGGACCCAGGGCATATCATGTCTTCCCTTGATGCTCAGTTTAGTTGTGGGGAGCAGGGAAGGTTTGAACAAGACACCATGCTTGGTGTTTCTCCTCCTTCTGGAGGTCAGAGATTGGCTACAGCAGGAGGGGAGAAGATGGAGAGGAGGCAAAGCTTCTCTGTGTAGGACTGAGCAACCTCATGAGTGGCTGGACCATCTCTCTCGTCCTCAGACTCAGAACTGATCACCAGGTTAGAAATAAGAATAAAATCTAGAAACAATGGG